>NW_022987733.1:1010000-1194799 GCF_902827165.1 Trematomus bernacchii
GGTCTGTGTGAACGCCGCTCCGCAGTTTAATGCAGGGCCGTAACTAAGTTTTTAACGGGCCTAAAATGATATTTAAAATGATTCACTTTTAACTAATGTAATGCTCGTTTCGTTGCTTGAGAAGCTTTTAGACATAGTGTTTAGTTTAGTTTAGTTTAGTTTATTTTATTTTTTTCGAGCGTGTAAAACCAAAGAAAATACAAATGAAACAAAAGGTGATACAGACATGATACAGTACTATACAAATGAATGCAATAACAAAACGAAACATTTAATTAATAATTGAATAATCTGTAGTATCATTGTCTGATATCAATAAACAATAAACAACAAAGCTTTAGCTAATTACACGTCCGAAAAGGGGTCGGAAGAAGTTTACACTTATTTAATCCGACCCCTTCTCCCTTTTTTATTTTTTTTTAATTTTTTTACATCTTAATATATGTTAACATACAATATAAACGTATACTTATAATCTTGAATAATTTATATAATCATTCATATAATATATACAGGCAAGTTAGGACAATGGTCTCTATATATTTATATATATACATATGTACAGTGGCGGCCGGTGGTCTTTTTTTTTGGTGGGGCTCTTGATGTACCGTAAGTGACCTACCCGGGGGGTCCGGGGGGTTTTCCCCCGGAAACTTTTTTCGAGAAATGACCCCTTAAATGATGACTTCTGGTGATGTTAGAGGGGGGGGGGGAAAGGAGAAATCGAGGCTTAAAAATATGAGAAGACTGATCAATACCTCCATAATCTTCAGTGTGGAAAATATTATTTATCAACCTGAACATCTACTACTTTACCAGGAATTTGTGTTCTCAGAACTGGTCTGTTTTTTTCTTTCTTAAAACTGTTCATGTTTTATGAACCAACACCTTCACCAAGTAGCTTTACAGTGAACTGCATGTGAGATATAAAATTAATAGCATCTTTTCAGTAGCATTAATTATAAATATTTAAGTGGTTCAATACAAGTCACTACAGCATTTCAAACTGAACTGTGAATAAATGCAATTTAAAAAAAAATAACCACAGCACAAAATGTCATAAATTGTGTTTTTTCTTTGTTTCTCTGAGGATTATTTACAAACAGGCTTATTTACATATAGCAATAACTCAGAAATGAAAAAGCTACATCGTCTAACACGAACAACCACTTAGCATAATGATAATATATGTGTTATGTACAATGTAACTGGCAAGGCTAGAGCAAGAAAGAACATAAAGTTTGCAAAAGGTTTAAATAACTTCAAGTATCTGTCTTCAGATTACGTGGAGGTTTTAGTCCGATGGGAAGCAGATTTTAAGCGACACCGAAGATAAACCAAAAATGTGGTGGAGCTGCAAACCGTGTAGTGTTGCTGGGACAGAACAGGAGCTATAACCGTTGGAAAATACATCACAGACAATGCAACAAACGTGGAGACAGAACAATCACTTCTGTGATAAATGCCCACTTATTAATAAACTTCTAACAACCATGGGAAACCTCCTCTCTACATATAAAGTGATATCCAAGCATGGGAAACAAAAGACAGCATTTACCTGTTTGCATCCAGCTAGCCAAGCCTTTCTTGTGTACCAGCTACTTGTGAAGCCTCGTGTATAAATGTTGTCTTTTTCACGAGATTGCTGCGATATATTCAAATCGGGTTGGTCCGGTGCAAGGTCTTTAAGCAACAATTTATCTGCCAAACTTCTCCTTTCGAAAGGATTGGAGATTAGCTCTTGAACAGAATTAGCCGGGGACCGAGGTCCGGAGACTCCACCTGCACACGAAGCCATCCTCATCAACTACTGCGTCAACCGGATACGAGTCACTGTCCAAACTACTCACAGACTGCACTGGGCGCTGACATTGGCGCCCGGTGACCGTCATCTTTGACGACGCTGATTGGCTGAAATTATATTTTCGCGGCATAGTTTACACGTTACAGATAGCAACAGTCAGCTGCTGGTGGCTGCTGCTGCACTGGTTGAAGGCTCCTCTCTTAGCGCCCAGACGAGAGAAGGTGCATGGGCAAGGCCAGGCAGGAAACATGTGACTTATCAGTAACTTTAGACATCGTAACACAATTTTAAACGAGATTTTATTGTAGATTATACATTTTACTGATACCAATTATATAATATTTACCTTGTTCATTAAAAATAAAAATAAAAACATATATATTTTTTTAAACATATTTTTTTTTTTTAATTTTAATTTTAATTATTATTATTATTTTTTTTTTTCAATATGGGAAGAGGTGGGGCGGCGCCCCTAGCGCCCCTATGGACCGGCCGCCACTGCATATGTACATACACAAATTCATACAAACACAAATTCATGAATAAAATACAAAACAAGAATATAAACAGTTATGGTTTAGCAGTTTCATCCCTGTACCTTGTGAGAATTGTTTCTTTATACCTCTTTTTGAATAGTTTTATGTTTGAACATCCCTTTAGCTCCTCACTCAACTTGTTCCAGATCTTCACCCCACAAACAGAAACACAAAAACTTCTCTTTGTTGTGCGCACCCTAACATTAGTCAATATAAATGAACCCCGTAAATAATGATTCCCTTGTCTTTCATTGAACAATATCTGAATATTCCCAGGTAATTGAACGTTTTTTGCCTTAAACATGATTTGTGCGATTTGGAATTCAACAAGATCTGACAGTTTTAATAATTTTAGCTCTAAGAATAATGGGTTTGTATGATCCCTATAGCCGACATTTTTAATAATTCTTATTGCTCTTTTTTGTAGAATAAATAGGGATTGTGTTGTAGTTTTATAATTACTGCCCCAAACCTCTGCACAGTAAATTAAATAAGGTAAAACCAATGAACAGTAAAGAATGTAGAGGGAATTTTGATCAAGAATCTGTTTTGCCTTGTTTAATATTGCAATACTTCTTGAGACTTTGGAATGAATATGTTTTATGTGTGGTTTCCAGCTCAGTTTCTCATCAATTGTGATTCCAAGGAATTTATGTTCTTTAACTCTCTCAATGAAAATCCCATCTATCTTAATGGATGCTTGTGTATTGCTATTTCCAAATATGATTAATGTTGTTTTATTCAAGTTTAATGATAACTTATTACTGTTTAGCCATAACTTTAGTTTGCATATTTCAGCTGTGATCTCTTCCAATAGTAGCTGTACATTGTCCCCAGAACAAAATATATTAGTGTCATCAGCAAACAAAACAAACTTGAGTACTGTCGATACATTGCATATTTCATTAATATACATAATAAATAGTTTCGGCCCCAATACTGACCCCTGGGGGACACCGCATGTAATGTCCAAATATGAAGAACAACACTCTCCCAGCTTCACAAACTGTTGCCTGTTGGTTAAATAACTCCTTACCCATTCCAAAACTACACCCCTGATTCCATAACGTTCAAGTTTTTTTATTAATATGTCATGATTAATTGTGTCAAATGCCTTTTTTAGGTCAATGAATATTCCAATGGCATGTTTCTTTTGGTCAATTGAGCTAGTCATTTCTTCAAGTGAGTCTACTAAAGCCATCGATGTTGATCTATTGGCTCTGAATCCATATTGACTTTCGGTGAGAAGTTTGTGTTTTTCTATGAAATTGTCCAGTCTGTTATTGAAAAGCTTTTCAAGAATCTTTGAGAATTGTGGTAGAAGTGAGACAGGTCTGTAGTTTGTGAAGTGATGTTTGTTCCCAGCTTTGAACAAAGGTATGACTTTTGCTATTTTCATTTTGTTAGGAAATGCACCAGTTTGGAATGATAAGTTACATATGTGTGTTAATGGTTTTGAAATAACATCTATAACCTTTTTTAATACAGTCATGTCAATGTCATCACAATCGGTAGATTTTTTGTTTTTACATTTCGTTACAATATCAACTACTTCCCTTTCATGCACTGCTGTGAGGAACATTGAGAAAGGATTCAGTTTTATTAAGTTTTCCAGCTTTTTTTCTGATGTTCCTCCATCAGGGATTTTGTCTGCTAATTCAGGTCCAACATTTACAAAGAAATCATTGAAACTGTTGGATACAACATCCATATTTTCCTCTTCCTTATCCTTGTCAATGAAGTAAGTAGGATAACTCCTTTTTCTAGACCCATTTTTTATAATACTATTCAGTATGCTCCATATTTCTTTAATGTTGTTTTTATTTTTGTCCAGTATTTTCCGATAGTATTCACTTTTGCAGGTCCTTATTATAATTGTTAATTTATTTTTATATTTTTTATATCTAATCTCTGTCTCTTTTGTTTTATTTCGCATGAAATCTCTATACAATGAATTTTTCTTCTTACAGGCATTTTGTAAACCCCTTGTGATCCATGGACATTCTGCATATTTCATTTTTCTACTGTATTTGACAATTGGGCAGTATGTATTATATAGTGATAAAAAAATTCTCAGGAATTGATCATATGCACTGTCAATATTGTTTTCTTTGTTTAAATCATCCCATCTTTGTGCCAGTAAGGCATTTTTTAAAGCGTTCATTGCTTCCTCTGATCTAACTTGTCTGTATTGAATAGCTTTGTCCGGCATGTTATTACTATAGTATCTGTCATAAACTGCAAATACTGGTAGGTGGTCACTTATATCATTTATTAAGAGTCCACTTACTGTATTGTTTTCTATGTCATTTGTGAATATATTGTCTATGAGAGTAGCACAGTGCGATGTGATTCTGCTGGGTCTAGTAATTTTTGGATATAAACCCATACTGTACATTGTGTTGATAAATTCTTCTGTCATGCTGTGATTATTTGGATTTAGAAGGTCAATATTGAAGTCACCACAAATGAAAACTGTTTTATGAATCACTTTTGAGAATATTTCCTCCATCCAGTCCTTGAAAATCTCAATACTAGAGCCGGGTGCTCTATATATACAACTGATGATTACATTTTTCGTTTTTTCTTTGCAGATTTCAATCGTGATACATTCCAATACATTATCAATCACTGTTGACATATAATTCATCACTTTACATTTTAAAGTATTGTCCACATACAAGGCTACTCCTCCTCCACCCTTGTTTTGTCTATTTATGTATCTGAGTTCATAGCCCTCCAGCTCAAAGTCTATGCCTTTGTCCTCCGTGATCCACGTTTCAGATATGGCAATGATGCTAAATGTTTGTTGAAACTGATTTAAATATTCCTTGATGAGATTAAAGTTTGCATACATGCTTCTGCTGTTGAAGTGAATAATAGATAGCTTGCCCTCTGATGATATGCTCTGGTTGTACTGTTGATCAGTGTAATAACAGCATTTGTTGATGATAGAAGAGAAGAAATTATTGTCCGGGTCTATTTCATAATCCAGATCTTTGTTTTATAGTCAGTGTATTCAAATGTTTTTAGCAACAGATGGTCTTGTTCCTTGATCATCTGAGACATATTAATATTTTCCCCTTTTGAAGATGATTGCCTCCATTCAGTGTGAGTCATGGTTGTGTGTAAGTGCTTGTTACCTTATGTGTGGTCCAGAACATGAAGATTATTGGTATTTATCCAGATCCTCCATGTTTCTGATGACCAGTACTTTGGCCTCCTCAGGTGTTCCGTTTAGCTTTATAAATATTTTGCAGTTTGTTGTCCAGGTGTTCTGAATTTTCTTCTGTTTTTTCATGAAGCGAGCCTTTCTGGCTATGTCGCCGTTGTACTTGGTCAGATGCTCGTTGATGAAGACATCTGATCCTTTCAGCTTCCTTCCTTGTTTGAGTAAGGCCGTTTTGTGTTTCCTGTTCACAAACCTGATGAGAATAGCCGGTTTGTTGCCAGCGTTACTCCTTGGCAGGGGGTGGCATGCCTCGATGTTCTCACAGCCCAGTTCGATCCCCTTGGACTGGAGGAAAGCAGCCACCTGTTGCTCCGTGGAGCTGACATCAAGCTCCCCGGGCTCACTCCTGTTGTCAACGGTCACAGCCCGAGCGTATGGCCGGGGTTTTATGTTGAGCCCGGTAACGATAACATTGTTCATCCTAGTATATTGCTCAAGGTCCTCCACTCTGCTCTCCAGGTAAGTTATCCTCTTGTCCTTCTCAGCATTCTGGATCCGCAGATCCTTAACCTCTTTTACAAGGTCCAAAATGTTTTTCTGCTGCAACCTGACAGCAAAAATGTCCTCCGCCAGGAAGTCGAGCGACTTTTTAATGTCCTCGACCTCCTCCGCAGCGATGGTTTTCTTTGGACCCATGAAGTACTTTGATAGAATCCAGCGATTAAGATGTTATATTGTATGTTACGCATGCACAAAAGTAAGTTTGTCAATAGTCGCAAAAACTTCGCTCTGCACCAGTGGCGGCCGGCCCATAGGGGCGCTAGGGGCGCCGCCCCCCCTCTTCCCACATTAAAAATAAAAAAAATAAAAAAAAAATATATATATATATTTAAAAAATATATTTTTTATTTTTATTTTTATTTTTAATAAACAAGGTAAATATTATATAATTGGTATCAGTAAAATGTATAATCTACAATAAAATCTCGTTTAAAATTGTGTTACGATGTCTAAAGTTACTGATAAGTCACATGTTTCCTGCCTGGCCTTGCCCGTGTATCATTACTCCCTCTCGTCTGGGCGCTATGCACAGCGCCCAGATGAGAGTGCAGCAAGTGCAGCAGAAGCCAACTGTTGCTATCTTTAAACTATGCCGCCGAAACATAATTTCAGCCAATCAGCGTCGTCAAATCTGATGGTCACAGGGCTCCTACGTGAGCGCCCGGTGAAGTCTGTGAGTTGTTTGGACTCGTATCCAAGGAGACAAAACAGGAAGCTGTCATACACTCTGGAAGCTACCATTAGCAGCTAATGAAAACTCCGTTTTTGACATAAAAATTGAATTATGGATCATCAATAATTTGTGACAGACACATTGGATTAACCTTCAGCTGCGTTTTTCTCGTTTTTGATCAGAATTGTTATTCTGCAAAAGGTGAGCATATCTCCGTGTTTTGCTACCTAAAGCTACGTCGTGTGATGTCTGTATTTGCTTCCCCTGTCGCGAGTTCTGATCGCTCAGTGATGATACTTATATTTCTAGAATCTGGAATCTCAGCTTGTTAGCACAGTTTATGCTGTAGAAACTATGTCCAGGACAAGGTGTTTGGAAGTTTTGGAAGATTCATAGCTAACCACACTGAAGTTATGGAGGTATTGATCAGTCTTCTCATATTTTTAAGCCTCAAATTGTCCTCCCCCCCCCCCCCCCCCCCCCCCCCCCCTCCTCTAACATCACCAGAAGTCATAATTTAGGGGGTCTTTTCTCAAAAAAATTCCCCCTAGTATTGTTTGATCACCATTTCCACAGCCCCACCTAAAATATTTTCCACCAGCTGCCACTGCTCTGCACGCTGTTGCTCCTGCCCCCTCCTCCACAGGAAGTGTCACCTAGTGTAGGTTTGTTTTAGTACAGTTTTAGGGAAACAAAAGTTAGGGAGGCTGCTGGGGGGGGCAAGGCTCAGTGGGGGGGCAGCTGCCCCCCCGTAGATCCGCCCCTGGGGGGGGGGGGGGGCTTTTATATAGAAACAAATCCTTATCCTGTGCATTCACACTAAATATGAACCTGCAAACTATAAACGTCCTCTTTAATTGACACCAAAAGGATGATTTGTGGTTGAAACCTTCTTTTAAATCTTTTCTTTTTACCCTCCAACAGATGTGTCTCAATGGAGAAGAAGAAACCTCCGATTCCTTAAGGCCCTGACACACCAGGCCGAAATTGGCCGTTTTCGTTAGTCGGGCGACGAAGCGTGCCCTGTCGCCCAAACTCAATTTGGTGTGTCCCGCACCGTCGGCCGTGACACGCCTTATTTGGCCTTTCATGGCCGACGCACGGCCGATTCAACATGCGTCGGCCACAGGCAGTCGGAAAAAGAAATCACTCTGATTGGCTGTTCAGCTAGCGAATCAGTGCATGAGAAGCGAAACGGTTGCTTGAGAATGTCTTCCACAAGCAACACTCCAATGGCTGATAGCTCCTGGCTGATAGCTCCTGGCTGATAGCTCCAGTACCGCACGAAACATGTTTTTGATGGACGAGAGTGAAAATGGAAAGCACACGCTATTTGTTGTTTGTTTAGATCACGCAGTCTGTTCTTCTTCTCTGTCTTCCGGTTGTTGCCTCTTTTGAATGATGAATACACACTACCGCCGCCTGCTGGTAAGGACAGTTATTGCCACTCACGCATGCGCAGTTCGTACGTGCTCGGCTGAAGTCTTTGCGGTGTGTTCCAGTGCGACACATGGCCAAGACGCAGGAGAACACGGCGACGCAACAGTCGGCGTCGGCGAGTTCTCTGGTGACTGCTTGGTGTGTCAGGGCCTTTAGAGTCCATCGAGGTGAGTTCCTCCGAGGAGACGTCCCCCGCTGTGTCGCCTTCCCAGGATCCCCCCCCCACAGGACCCCATCACAGAGACACCCCTACCTAACGTGATCCAGGAAACTGAACCTCCTTCTTCACTCCCTTCCTCCCCTCCTCATCTCCTTCCCTCCTCTCCTCTCAGAGGACCCTCAGACCTCCACAGACCCCCTCCCTCTCCTCCCTGAAGACCCAGCAAACATAGCTCTGTTTGTGGATGTTTCTCCGAGCGCTGACCTCCTGACCGTCCTTCCACATGTGGACGCCTCCCCCTCCCCCCTGCAGAGTTTCCTCACCCTTTCTCCACAGCAGCCCCCACCCTAAAGATCCCTCTAAGCACCGCCCTCACCGGGGTCCCTGTTTGCGTCACGTTCCAGTTCTACACCCCAGAACCAGAACCAGAACCCAGAGGAGAAAGCAAGTGATCCAAAGAGACTAAGTGAAGTGTTTTGGCCGTGCTGCTCTCTGACAGAGGGTCTGTGAGGGTCTGAACGTATCTCTGAATAAAATAAAATACATCATTGCAGTCTGGTTATTATGTACTTTATAACTCTATCATCTTTATTTTCCATTTCATTGTATTTTTTAACGACTTTCTTTATTGTTTTAATCTATTTTATTTTCACATTTTTATCAATTGCTTGTCAAAGCCTTTGAAGTGTATCAGAGGAGCTCTAAAAGCTGCTATATCATTGTTTTAAATGTGATAATTGGTCATAATTTTATCGTTATTTTTACTTTACTTCCTTTATTCTACCTATTTCTATTATTAAGATTTAATCATTTATTTAATCATAATTTTTAATTCACTGTATTTTCACTTAAATGTTGTTTATTATGACTTTTATTAGTTTTATTTTCAACATTGTACCACTTTGTAGCATCCTCATGTTTGTCAATTGGTCGTCAAACACAGATTCATAAAGTGTTTTTGTTATATCATCAGTTTTATTTTCTATTTCCCAATAATTATCGTTGATCATTATCCAATCCAATCCACTTTAGTTCTATAGCACATTTAAAACAACAGAGTTGAACAAAGTGCTGTACATCAACAACTGTATAAAAACATAGCATGAATACATAAAAAACAGACAGGACATGAAACAAATGTAAAACACGAGACACTGAAACCAGATCAGAAGCCACAGACTGATAACTCTCCTACATGACGTACAAACAGTACAAAACAGAAGTAAGGTAAAAACCCAAATGTAAAAGCACAAGTGTCACCTGGTCTGTAAATGCAAGGGAAAAGAAGTGGGTTTTTAAACGAGATTTAAAAACAGACAGAGTTGGAGCAAGTCTAACCTGGAGGGGCAATTCGTTCCATACTTTTGGAGCTGCAACAGCAAACGCTCTGTCTCCTCGCTGCTCTAACCGTGATTTAGGGACGACCAGAAGGAGTCTGTCAGCAGACCTCAGTGACCGTGTGGGTGTGTATGGTTTTAAAAGATCTGCCAGGTACGGTGTGGCTAAACCGTTTATTTTATTGCGAACAATAACATTTTAAATTGTATTCTAAAACTGACTGGTAGCGAATGTAAAGAGGTGAGTACAGGCGTAATATGTTCACGCCTGCCTGTCCTTGTAAGGAGGCGTGCAGCAGCATTCTGGACCAGCTGTAGGCGAGACAGGGAAGCCTTGCTTACTCCAATGTACAGAGCGTTGCAGTAATCCAGTTTAGTGGATATAAAACAATGTATTACTTTCTCAAAGTCATTCAAAGAAAGGAAAGGCTTGACCTTTGCTAAAATTCTTTATGACTTGTTTTATTTTACACCACTTTTAACATCCTAATTGTTGTTGTTTGTCAAACACAAGTCTAAATATCCGACTCCACTTGGCTTCACATTTATTACGTTTCCTTAAATCTGTGTTTTATTCGTTATAAATGTTGCTAATGATGGAGCTTTATATGAGCGTCTGAAAGCGTAATCTGATTAAATGTCATTATCTTTGTCAATAAATCGTTCCGAGGAGAACACAGTAAAACAAGATCTTCGTAAAATTCTGTATTTTATTGGGTGTTTGTATTAATTAATACAAGTTCATTATTAATTAAGGAAAAAGGCAAGACCAGGAACATATCTCCATAGCAACAAGACATTTTCTCTGCTGGTTTGAGAGATTTAGCACATTGAAACGCCCGATCAGTGATTCCTTTTTAATCTGGAAGGTAAGAATTCTGTTCTTTTCTATGAAGTCTGAGCGCTTTGATTACAGCGAGGTGTTTGAGGGCTGGGTAAAATAGGCTTGTGAGATTAGAGCGAAGTGATTGGTTAAGCTGGGGAGTGACGCCCCCGATCACTTATTGAGAAGAGAGAGAGTAGTAACATGGAAATAGTGAATGAATGAGTAAAGACGGTCTTCCTGGTTGAACTTGCGCTGAGCTTCATTTAGTCTCAGATCACTTCCACATGTTCTCCATCAGCTTCGTATGGCACCTTGGACATAATACAAGAAGAACATCCTTTTTGTTTTTGAAAGACAAACCTTTATTAATGATCCAAACATTTAATTTGATCACACATCCCATCAGTAAAGTCTGTTCAATGATTTCATGATCAGTTTCACTTTATCCACACCATACATGTGTTTCATCTCAGCTATTTCAAACAGAATCACACATGATTTCCTTATTGATTATTATCATGATAAGTTATGTTCTATAAAACATCAGAGTACCCACTTTCTATTTGGATAACAACAACAACAACAACAATTAGTCTGCAAAACAATAACATTTGATTTCCCAAGCTAAGACTCTAAGCTATTTAAAACAGGATAATACATGATTTCCTTATTGATTATGATCATGACAGTAAGTAATATCATTTTAAATAAACATTGTATGATGAAATAAGTGTTATAACCATCTGGGGACTCATGTGTAGTTAATTTGGGCAACAATAATATTTAATCCGTCAATAAATGTCTATATTGTTTTAGAAAGTGGGCAGAATAAAATGTATACAATAAAAGAAGCTCTGCTGCTTTGTCTCTGAAGACTCGTGCATTACAAGAGAAACAACAACATGAATCAAAAGAAATATCCAACACATATTTAGAGCAAAGTTTACATATCAGTTCAGGTGAACAAGGATCCTCCTGAGCAGTGACAGCCTCCATGGCTACACAGACCCAGGAAGGAGCCGGAAGAAAGTCCAACATTTACAGAACAACTCGTGAGAAGATGTTGAAGCCCCACCCATCATGTTTGATTGACAGCTGATCTCTGCACAGTGAAGACATGGTCAATCAGCTCTGATGGTCACACGGTGAGTTTAAGAAGTAGAAGAGTTCCTCCAATGACTTCAGGCTATTTGAGTTTACAAAACTCAGCAGTGTCTCCATAATAACCATTAAGACAAACTCCAGCATGTAGCGGCTGAGTGAATGTGGTCTGGACTCTGTGGAGGAGAGTCATGGTTTCAGAGACGCTGTAGAAGGACAGAACACCTGCTCTGTGATCCAGGTACACTCCTACTCTGGAGGACGGAGGACCTGAGACGGGAGTGCTGATACGGTTGTAACGAAATGAATAACTGTCTTGGTCACAATCTAAGGACCAAGATTTGTCATTGAATCCAAATACACTTTCAGTCCCTGCTCTACTGATATTCTTGTATGCGATTGCTACATAAACTCCTCTCCCTCTCCACTCCACCTCCCAGTAACAACGTCCAGTCAGACTCTCTCTACTCAGGACCTGAGGATAATTATAATCAGTGAATCTGTCTGGGTGACGAGAATAAGACTGTTGTTGCATGAGTGTTGCTTTTCTGCTCCCCTCAGATAATAACAGCTGTGTGTATGCTGTGTTTGGATCCAGTGTGATCTCCTGTGAATATTGTAAGAACCCAGCTCTGGTGGTGGGCTCTGCTGCTGACAGTAAAACCTCCACTTCGGTCGGTGAGACGTTTGTCCATTCCTCTCTCAGGACGTCCTGTAGTTTGTCTCTGACTGCTGACAGGGCCGCCGTCACGTCCTCAAAGTAGCTCAGAGGACGGATGTTGATGCTGGATGAGTGTGTAGGTTCACTGAGGGCTGACAGTGAGCGGTAGCTGTGCAGAAACTGGTTGTGATCCTCTGTGTGAGACAGCAGCTTCAGCTCAGTGTCTCTCCTCTTCAGCTCAGAGATCTCCTGCTCCAGCTTCTCCTGAAGCTCTTTGACTCGACTCACTTCACTCTTCTGCTGGGATCTGACCTGCTGCTTCACATCAGAGCTTCTTTTCTCCATGAGACGGATCAGCTCATTGAACATCTTCTCACTGTCCTCCACTGCTTTATCAGCAGAGCCATTGATGGCCTCCACCTCCTGCTGAAGCAGCTTCACCTCCTTCTCTCCGTCCTGGATTCTCTGCTGGATGTTTAGTCGACTCCCCTCCAGCTCTCTCTGCCTCTCAGTCCTTTCTGCTGCAGCTGACACCGTGTCGTGGCCTTTGTGTTCGTCCACAGAGCAGAGAGAACAGATACACTGCTGATCAGTGCGGCAGAACAGCTTCATCACCTCGTCGTGACGAGAGCAGATGTTCTCCTGGAGCTTCTTGGAGGGCTCCACCAGCTTGTGTTTTTTAAAGACATGTAATTCATTATGACCCTGGAGGTGTTTGTCACAGTAAGAGGCCAGACACACCAGACAGGACTTACAGGCTCTCAGTTTCCTCCCAGTGCAGACATCACAGGCCACATCTTCAGCTCCAGCATAGCAGTGATCAGCAGGAGCAGGTGGGGGTCCAGTCTTCTTCAGCTCCTCCACTAAAGCTGCTAACATGGTGCTTTTCAGCAGGACAGGCCTCGGTGTGAAGCTCTGCCTACACTGAGGGCAGCTGTGGATCTTCTTCTCATCCTCTCCGTCCCAGAAGCCTGTAATACACTTCATGCAGTAGCTGTGTCCACAGGTAGTAGTCACCGGATCCTTCAGTAGATCCAGACAGATCGAACAAGATAACATTTCCCGGTCCAGCTGAACTCCTTTCTGCGCCATTTCACCTCTCAGTAGCAGCGAGTGTGTGAGTTTCACTTCCTGAGAGCTGAAACTATGAGCTGTGATCTGAGCAGCATGTGTGTGCGCAGTGAATGTGGCCTATCAGCTCTTGTACTTTCCCCACATGTTGGTTACACCCCTCCTCCTCAGTGTGGATCTGAAGGGGAGGAACCAGGAAACACAGAGTGGAGCTGGCTGTGTCTGAGAGCAGGAAGGAGAGGGAGGGCTTATCAAACTCTGAGTCATTCCAGGAGGAGGAGCAGCGCTCAGACTCTGGCCGACACAGAGCCTCGGTTACAACCTGCTCTTCATTTGAAAAGAGCTTTTAGTTGTAAAATAAGTTGGTAAACTTACAAAATCTGAAGGAGGTTAAATACTTGTTTCCTCCTCTGTAAATGTATAGCCTCAATGTCCTGAGATAGCTGATCGATTTAATAGTTGGATGTACAGAAAGTCATTTTTTACTGTAAGTAGTAGCAGTAGTAGTAGTAGTAGTAGTAGTAGTAGTAGTAGTAGTAGTAGTAGTAGTAGTAGTTGTAGTAGTAGTAGTAGTAGTAGTAGTAGTAGTTGTAGTAGTAGTTGTTGTTGTTGTTGTAGTAGTAGTAGTAGTAGTAGTAGTAGTAGTTGTAGTAGTAGTAGTAGTAGTAGTAGTAGTAGTTGTAGTAGTAGTAGTAGTAGTAGTAGTTGTAGTAGTAGTAGTAGTAGTAGTTGTAATATTGTGTGTGTGTGTGGGGGGGGGGCTTTTATATAGAAACAAATCCTTATCCTGTGCATTCACACTAAATATGAACCTGCAAACTATACACGTCCTCTTTAATTGACACCAAAATGATGATTTGTGGTTGAAAACTTCTTTTAAATCTTTTCTTTTTACCCTCCAACAGATGTGTCTCAATGGAGAGTCCATGGAGGTGAGTTCCTCCGAGGAGACGTCCCCCGCTGTGTCCCCTTCCCAGGATCCCCCCCCCACAGGACCCCATCACAGAGACACCCCTACCTAACGTGATCCAGGACACTGAACCGCCTTCTTCACTCCCTTCCTCCCCTCCTCATCTCCTTCCCTCCTCTCCTCTCAGAGGACCCTCAGGCCTCCACAGACCCCCCCCCCCTCTCCTCCCTGAAGACCCAGCAAACATAGCTCTGTTTGTGGACGTTTCTCCGAGCACTGACCGCGCTATGCGGGTACAGGGACATTATGGCCGGTGTAGCAGGGTTGGGAAACAATTAACGCCAAGTGTAAGAACTCCGCTTGATGTTTTTCACTGTTTGGGTGAAAACATCATGGCGGAGCACGCGTTCCCACGGGAGTGCGCCGCAGCGCGTTCAAGGACCTCAGTGGAGAGTCGGCCCTTTTCTGTGTCGACCCCCCATGGGCAGAGCTTCCCTTCACGGGGAGTTTTTGCGGCGGGGCGGGTCGCCAGAGAGTACCACAGCTTTATTGCTGGGGCCCCACAGTTGATTGCACATCCCCTAACACAGTGTTATGGGAATGGGAAACGCAGCTGCGTGTTAACAGAGTGGATGAACAGGACGCTGAGACTGAGTTGTTTACTCTAGTTTTGCAGCATCCCTCCTCCGTTCACAGGCATAAGAGAGGCAAAGCGATCATCCCAACTCCGGGGATTTCCGGCTGGGGACTTCAGGTGGCAGTATACGCCGTGAAGTGGTTTGCGGCCTGCCAGTAAACCCAAAGCAGAAGAAGAAGAAGTGACGTCAGCGGCTTCATTTGCGTAATCTTCCCTCAGGAACTTATTCCGGTGTGAACGCGATCTGTACTTAGTTCCATGGGGGTACTAAGTGTTGGCACTAAGTACGGCAAAGTACTTGGTGTGAAAGCGGCTCTTATTAGAAATGGTAGTAACTCATTAATAAATGGGAATGTGTTTCACACTTTACAATAAGGCTCCCTTTTGGCAACTATAAATGTTAGTAACCTGTAAATAAATAGTCATAAGAGATGCCAAGAAACATCAATTTGGATGGGGGGGGGAGAATCAACTCAGTGAACAACAGATACCAAGGATGCTGACTGATGAAGGAGACGAAGTAAGCTAGGTAGCCAATATAAGGCTTAGCAGTACAGATAAATATAGGCTCACTGTTTGGCAAGATGACTAAGCCTTATATTGGCTACCTAGCTTACTTCGTCTTCTTCACCAGCCAGCATCCTTGGTATCTGTTGCTCACTGAGTTGATTCTCGCTAAGTAGCCAATATAAGGCTTAGTCATCTTGCCAAATAGTGAGCCTGTGTTGACGTATGAAAACTATGTTAGAACTGGTTTATAAATGGTTCTTATGAATGATTAATAAAGTGTTTACAACCTAATTCATAACCTAATTATGAATCCTTTATAAGGGTAGTCTTATTGTAAAGTGGTACCGACAAATGTACCTTTGAGAGGATAGAAATAAATGATAAGGACATTTAGTGTGTGCTGGTCATGGGCGTCACTTTGTTCGAAAAAGTGGTGGGGACATTTTCTACAGATTTAACATCATCATAGCAGTGTGTTTTTAAATCAATGAACGCCCAACTATAGGTCTTGCTGTGATGTGATTTGGCGTGAATTGTTACCTTTATGCACACAACTAGCACACAGGTATGGAGGACAGGACATGACATGAGTAAACTAATTAATAAATGCATAAATACAAGAAAACTAATTAAACAAATACAAAAAATTGGAAATAAATACAAGAATAAATAAATACAAGTTGACAATATAACAGAACACACATTATATATATTTTATGTATTTATACATTTATTTTCACTTACATTTATATATTTATACATTTCTGTGTCTGTGCGTGTTTCACAGAAGGTGGTTTTGCTTGGTAGCCTCCTTGTATAACAAATGTACTTTCCATTGCTCCGAAGGTTTCACCAAGTGCCCTGTGTCTTTAACAATATCTTTGAGTTGCTGCTATCATATTTTATTTCACTTCCTCTGACCAGTCCCACTTTTATTTGAAGCTTTGTGTCAAGTTGTAACCGTAAGTTTGGTAAAGTTGGAAAGATACAAAGGCTTAATTCCATTGTTTCTAAAGGACATATTAAAGAAACCTGACTCCAGATGCTCAGGTAGCCTTGTGTTTTTCTGGAACAGATGTGAAAAATAATATAATACAATCATAAAAACTAACTCGAAAAAAAAACATATTTAATATTCAACATTTTATTTTTCTGAAACAAAAAAAATAAGAATTAAATACAATACTTTAGCAAAAAATTTTATATAAAACGTGAACAAATATATTAAATTAAAAAATAACAATTACAATACACAAAGGTACAGGACTTTTTATGTTTTCATTTCCTTTATTATCTTTGTGAGTTTTCATGTTTTTAAATGTTGTCTAAAGGGGGCACCTCCAAGGGACAGACAAAAAAAACAAGGTCATGTGATCCAATGATTTCAAATCAATCCTGCCTGTTCAAGCTGCTGTATAGCTCAGTGGTTAAATTGGGCAGTCCATATCTAAAGCTCTGTGACACGGGGGTTCGAATCCCGGTAGACGTTTGGGCTAAGGGGAATAGGGGGGTTAGGGTTAGGGGGTCAAACTAAATCTGTCTGGCCATAAAATATAATTAAAAAAAATATTAGAATATTCACGAAAATTAAGCAAATGCAATCAAAAATAAAAATAAATCCTTGATGCAAAAGCATATTAGATCTTAATCAGATGTTATTAATCTAGCAAAACCACCAGGGGAAGTGTTAGGAGATGTGTGAAGTGATTTTGGTAGAACTTGACTTTATGACAGAGACTTTATTTAATAATGCATTGCAGTCTGCTTACCAGTTAAAGAAAGACAACAATTGAAATGGAGCAACACGGACTTGAGCGCTACAAGATTTAATGGTTTTAAAATTGTAGTCACATTATTGGAACATTAGAAAAGAGGATTTGTGTTGGTGGATGTATTTATTAAAAATAAAAATTACAAAATGACTAAATGTCAACCATCTTCATATCGTCTCTCCATTTAATCGACTTTTTTATTTTTTAACCCGTTCCTATTTGTCGGATCCAGTCAGATGACATGGGACAGATCATGTGATCCAGCTGCTGTTTAGAATTTTCCTGTTTACTGTTGTTTAGATCTCTGTTTTGAGGCGTGTTACTGGATATCTTTTTCTAGAAATGTCTGGTTCTGCATAGAGGATCTTTTATTTGTCAGTCACTTTACAGATGTTTTATCTTCAAGGTCATCTCTATATTTGAGTTACTCTACTATTTCTATTTCTATTGTGAGATGTCTATATTTTAGAATAGTTTATTTCTACTCTTTTCATTTGTTTTTTATGTGCAATGCCTAGTTTTGTTTTGTGCTGCTGCAACAAAAAATGTTTCCCAAATTGGGATTAATAAAGTACATCTTATCTTAACTTAACTTAAAGTGGACCTATCATGCTATATTTAAATGATATATTGTAGGGCCATACCTATATAAGGCATATTTATACGTTTCTGTTTTCAAAATACTAAACAGATCATGCATTTTAGCCATGCCTCATTTCGCTCTATTTGCTGTTCTCCAGCCCTGTTTTTGCAGGGGGCTGATTCTGTGAGCTGCAGCTGACCACGCCCCCCTGCAGGAGAGGGGAGCGTGCTCTGATCAAGTCAGAAGAGGGGGAGAAAAAGAGATCTCCGTCCTCCGTGTTTTATTATATAGAGTCGTTATTCATTTGTTTTAAAGCTCAATAAATAACAAAGAAGACCTTTGACCGGCACTTTTCTAATTTTGTCCGGAAGATTTAAACTTTAACGGACATCTTGACCGGCGAAAGAAAACCTAACTGAAACTCTGCCGCACGGTCCCCTCGTTCCTTGGAAGAGGCGGAGAGGTGGGTGTTTGTCATCTGCTGGTGGACTAACCGGAGAGAATTACAGTGCTTGCCTCGACGGGGAGGGATTGCATTGAATTAAAGCAGCAGGAGCAAACGCTTGCCTCGGGGAGGGAGAAAAAAAGCCACAGCGGAGAATAAACAGAAGGGCAACCATGGCAACCATGCGCGGGAAGTCTTCTTCACTGCTTTTGTGGCAGACTACAGCGCCACTTACAGGCCTGGCATATGTACTACAGCGTCTCCAGCGCTTTCGAGCGGCAATGGCCGGCCGTGGCCCAACCCCACATTCCCCTGATAGGTGGAGAGTTGGCCCAATAGCCGTAGCGCCACCGTCCTGACGTCAGTAACGTGTTCAAATCTGGATCAGTTTTGATCAGATCCGTTGCAGCCCCGTTTTTAGAGATTTGGGTATGGAGGAAAATAGAGAGGGTTGTGTTTTCTGACACTTGGTGAGTTCCCTGGAACACCGGGGACACATATTCATGTATAAAAGACGTACAAAAGTGCATTTTGCATGATAGGTCCCCTTTAACTTATCTTATTTTATCTTATCTGGCTGTGGGTGTGCACCAGTAGGATGATTTACACAGAGTGAGAGGTCTGATTCTATATAGAGGATCTTTGGCTGTGAGTGTGCATCAGTAGGGTGATTTACACAGAGTGAGAGGTCTGGTTCTGCATAGAGGATCTTTGGCTGTGGGTGTGCATCAGTAGGATGATTTACACAGAGTGAGAGGTCTGATTCTGCTTAGAGGATCTTTGGCTGTGCAGCAGGAAGGGTTGACGGAGTACTCTGGTCGGTATCAGCGGACCCTTGATGGACAGGACGGCGGTGGTAAAGGTCGGAGCCGCGGCCAGCGCCAGTGTCTGTGCCTTGTTCGGTGGAGTGGTTCTGGCCCAGTACATCGTGGCCAAGAAGAAGCGAGCAGGCAAGAAAACCCGCATCATTGAGATGGTGAGTAAAACAAACCCACCCACACTCGTGCTGCGGAAAGGCAGATCATATTAGAAACAGGAAGTCGGGAGTGTGAACCTTCAAAACAAAAGCGCGCACCCCTTAAATGGATTTGAGAGTGGCAGTATCAGAATCAGAAACAAGTTTATTGCCAAGTAGATGTACACATACGAGGAATTTGTCTTGGTGTACATGGTGCATACTTAAACACAGTTAAAGAAGATGAAAAGTACGAAAAACAACAAAAAAATAAAATAAAATCAATGATAAAAAGATAATACTAATATACATTAAGATATAGAAAATGATATACATGAGATCTGGATATACCAAAATGACTTGCAGTTTACATATAAAATAAAATATGTGCAGTATTGTCATGGAAAGTGGATGAGAGGTAGCTCGTGTAGAACTGGCAATACTTAAATGAACACATAATGATAGTGATATGTGTGCCAAAATAACCTTACACATTATGAGATAGATGGATAGAGTAAGTAGGGCACTAAGTACATAATATTACTGTTAAATGTTACCCTAAGCAACTCCTACAGGAGATGTGCCTTTATTCTGAAAATCTCACTCGGAAATAAGACACCGTAATGTTGGTAACTTGACAGTAGTGCATCTACAGGACGCTGTGCGCAGGCGCGGATATTCCCAAAACGGCAGCTGTTTTTTTAGAGGTCATCACATTGCTGTTCTCCAACAGAAAGAGCTCCTCTGTGTCCCAGCTGACCCCCTGTGTGTCAGTGAAGCTCTCTGAAGCTCTCCCTCTGAAACAGAACACCAGACAGTTCGCACTTCGCACTCAGTCCTGTCTCTAACCTGTCCGACAGGAAGCAGGCTGCTGCACAAATATCAACATTCCTCACAAAGTGCAGAACAGAGGAATGTAGGAAAGAAAAAAATATATACAATGCAAATTATTTTTGAATATTTAGTTTGAAGAACATTTTAATTGAGCAGTTTGCGTATGTTTTACATTTGCCTGTATCAGCATAAACAACAGAATTCCTGCTTTATTAGTCTTTGCAAAATATCTTGTTCTAGTTCTACTTTTAAACCTGTGCAGGCAAAACAAATAACCATGTGATATAAATATAATTGTATTGTATTATTGCTTAAGAAAAACACTTATTTTTATTTCTATTTAACTTAAACGTCATCCCTCCAATACCCATTTGATGATATCCCTTATTCATCAAAACAGAAGTGGTGGAAAATAAGATATTGATATTTCATAAACATGATTTTTGATCTGTGCTAAATGGATTTAAAACTTGATTTATTTCCAGTGTATGTAGACTTTGAATGTTGCATGTACAGCAGGGCGTTAGTATATCCTGTGTGTCAATAGGATCTATATGATTCACCTTTGAGTTATGTCGCTCCACTTTACAGGTGCATTTAAGGATGTACGGTCTACTTACACAGACACACAATCAGTCACAAGCTCACCTACCTCGAAGGATTGATCTCATATTCATCTACCACTTTTCACTTCTCGTTATTTAAAGTAAAGTGTCACAGTAGAGACACTACATACTGATATACACCTGAACATCAGCAGGAGAGGACTCTTTAAAGTAGAGACACTACATACTGATATACACCTGAACATCAGCAGGAGAGGACTCTTTAAAGTAGAGACACTACATACTGATATACACCTGAACATCAGCAGGAGAGGACTCTTTAAAGTAGAGACACTACATACTGATGTACACCTGAACATCAGCAGGAGAGGACTCTTTAAAGTAGAGACACTACATACTGATGTACACCTGAACATCAGCAGGAGAGGACTCTTTAAAGTAGAGACACTACATACTGATATGAACCTGAACATCAGCAGGAGAGGACTCTTTAAAGTAGAGACACTACATACTGATGTACACCTGAACATCAGCAGGAGAGGACTCTTTAAAGTAGAGACACTACATACTGATATGAACCTGAACATCAGCAGGAGACGACTCTTTAAAGTAGAGACACTACATACTGATATACACCTGAACATCAGCAGGAGAGGACTCTTTAAAGTAGACACTACATACTGATATACACCTGAACATCAGCAGGAGATGACTCTTTAAAGTAGAGACACTACATACTGATATGAACCTGAACATCAGCAGGAGAGGACTCTTTAAAGTAGAGACACTACATACTGATATACACCTGAACATCAGCAGGAGAGGACTCTTTAAAGTAGAGACACTACATACTGATATGAACCTGAACATCAGCAGGAGAGGACTCTTTAAAGTAGAGACACTACATACTGACATACACCTGAACATCAGTAGGAGAGGACTCTTTAAAGTAGAGACACGACATACTGATATACACCTGAACATCAGCAGGAGAGGACTCTTTAAAGTAGAGACACTACATACTGATATACACCTGAACATCAGTAGGAGAGGACTCTTTAAAGTAGAGACACGACATACTGATATACACCTGAACATCAGCAGGAGAGGACTCTTTAAAGTAGAGACACTACATACTGATATGAACCTGAACATCAGCAGGAGAGGACTCTTTAAAGTAGAGACACTACATACTGATATACACCTGAACATCAGCAGGAGAGGACTCTTTAAAGTAGAGACACTACATACTGATATGGACCTGAACATGAGCAGGAGAGGACTCTTTAAAGTAGAGACACTACATACTGATATACACCTGAACATCAGCAGGAGAGGACTCTTTAAAGTAGAGACACTACATACTGATATGAACCTGAACATGAGCAGGAGAGGACTCTTTAAAGTAGAGACACTACATACTGATATACACCTGAACATCAGCAGGAGAGGACTCTTTAAAGTAGAGACACTACATACTGATATGAACCTGAACATCAGCAGGAGAGGACTCTTTAAAGTAGAGACACTACATACTGATATACACCTGAACATGAGCAGGACAGGACTCTTTAAAGTAGAGACACTACATACTGATATGAACCTGAACATCAGCAGGAGAGGACTCTTTAAAGTAGAGACACTACATACTGATATACACCTGAACACCAGCAGGAGAGGACTCTTTAAAGTAGAGACACTACATACTGATATACACCTGAACATCAGCAGGAGAGGACTCTTTAAAGTAGAGACACTACATACTGATATACACCTGAACATCAGCAGGAGAGGACTCTTTAAAGTAGAGACACTACATACTGATATACACCTGAACACCAGCAGGAGAGGACTCTTTAAAGTAGAGACACTACATACTGATATACACCTGAACATCAGCAGGAGAGGACTCTTTAAAGTAGAGACACTACATACTGATATACACCTGAACATCAGCAGGAGAGGACTCTTTAAAGTAGAGACACTACATACTGATATACACCTGAACATCAGCAGGAGAGGACTCTTTAAAGTAGAGACACTACATACGGATATACACCTGAACATGAGCAGGAGAGGACTCTTTAAAGTAGAGACACTACATACGGATATACACCTGAACATCAGCAGGAGAGGACTCTTTAAAGTAGAGACACTACATACTGATATACACCTGAACATCAGCAGGAGAGGACTCTTTAAAGTAGAGACACTACATACTGATATACACCTGAACATCAGCAGGAGAGGACTCTTTAAAGTAGAGACACTACATACGGATATACACCTGAACATGAGCAGGAGAGGACTCTTTAAAGTAGAGACACTACATACGGATATACACCTGAACATCAGCAGGAGAGGACTCTTTAAAGTAGAGACACTACATACTGATATACACCTGAACATCAGCAGAATAGGGCCTCCTTAAGCTTATGTGTTTATTTTCAGTAAATGCTGCCAAGTGTTAATCAGATTTCATAGTGTTGTGAGAGACAAAGACAGTAAAGAGCAATATTTGCTAGGTTATAACCTACTGCACACCAGACCATTTGACAATAGATGTAAGAAATGATAACACTAGACGATGAGTTGAGGGACGTAGTAGCCGCCGCAGCTTCCTACTAAAACCAGTTGGCTCACTTCCTGTCCGACCTCCAGCCTGGGAGCTTGAGACCTTCTGTTTTGATGTTCCCTGACACTACAGAAGCACAAACATCCGCTCCGAACCCCAGGAGTCCAAGAACCACATGACAGAAACTCACCCAGGCTTTCATTTGGTGTCCTGTGTAGACATTTTACCCGCACATTCCTCTGCTGAGCGAGTTTCCTGATTCTTGTAGGCTCATAAACACCCAGCTGTGTCATTTCAGGAATACTTAGGCAGAAACGACAAAGCACATTCTTTGCTTCATTCCCGAAAGCCATTGTGGTGTCTGTTTACAGCAGGCCTGCTCTTTGTTTTTAAGGGACAAAGGTCAAAGGATAGACAGAACAAAGGATTATTTAACCCTTACATTATTATTTGCCATGAAGAATGGCAAGAAAAAGAAACGAGTGCTGGTCAGAAAAGTGTAAAACATGATTTCATTGTAATGTTTTCAATCTGCAGAAATGAACAAATGTACATGATGTGTAATCAATACATACGATGTAGTATATCCTAAAGCCCAAAGACTTTAGAAAAAGCCTGAACACACAAATAGCACACTGGCCTTTCACATTCCTCACATTTATTTGCGAGCTGCTCTTTCTACAAAATGCTCTTCTCAAAGGCTGAATCCTAAACCATGTTCGAAGTATTTATACATTAATAGGAACAGCACCATTTAAAGTCCACACTTACACATTACAGTCCTTGGTCTAAAGCAAATTCTACTTTCTCAATGGTGCATATATCAATAGCAACCTGGGGTTCATATCTTGCTAATTTTTTATCCACCGATGTATGATTAACTTTAGCCGTTGTTAAAAGTTATATTTTGGGCCAGATGTTCCCATTGTCCTATGCATGCAGTTGTGTCCTACAGTTGGCCCTGGTGTATTTCAGAAGGCCTGTTTTTAACACATTGTCTCTAGTGATTTACATTCAGAGCTGTGCACTGTTTGTTTC
This sequence comes from Trematomus bernacchii, assembly GCF_902827165.1. NCBI lineage: Eukaryota > Metazoa > Chordata > Actinopteri > Perciformes > Nototheniidae > Trematomus > Trematomus bernacchii. The sequence continues at coordinate 1,034,168 of NW_022987733.1, forward strand.
AAACTTGTGCAGCTTTGGTTGTTAAATGGAGGATCGGAGGAGAGTGTAGTCCAGTAAGCGCTTGTTCACTTTGATCCAGACCTAGTACTTCCTGTTTAACACGGTTGTGCAGTCAGTGTATCCCGTGACTATGATTAGACCGACACTAGATAACAAAGTGTGGTGTGATGTTGGTCATGTCTGGATCCTTGCTGTGTCTTCAAAAGATACTGCCTTCAATGTGTTGCTCTTATTACTCTCACTGATTGTTGTACTGATAGTCTATGAATACAGTTGGATCATTGCTTTTTTCTGCTACGTCCAGCCGAGATGTCTGCTGCAAACATGATTCAGTGCCTGTTAGTTGAAGATGAAACTACGTGTATCTTATCGACCTCTGGAGGGCAGAACAGAACCACACTTGAACTGCAAGGCTGCGGTTTCTTCTGGGAAATAACATCCAGGAGGCGTGTGGCGCAGTGGGTAGAGCCTTGGTCTGGGGATCAGATGGTCACAGGTTCAAACCCCACTGCAGTCAGCATGTCGGTGTGTCCCTGAGACACTTCACCCCAAATTGCTCCTGTGGGAATTGCACACAGTATTGAGTATGTAAGTCGCTTTGGATAAAAGCGTCTAACAAGTGACATGTAATGTAATGTAATGTAAAAATCAGCCCTCCTGGATGTATATTTATGGAAAGGAGCAAAGACAATAAGACCAAGGCAACATACACAGACTTTATTCAGTATACAGTGGTTTCTTTAATATGATCACCGGGAGGCCCCTACACATACTGGGTTTATTTCCCATGTTTCAAAACGAATGCTTTCTCTAGAATCACTAAAGCAATGAGCATCCGTTTTTGACCAGGATTATATTAGAGGGTGATCTGTAGCAAAGTGCCAATGACTTAGCAAGCCTTTCAGCAACTAGACACCACAGTCTCTATAGTGCCTAGTGCTGGAAGCATCACTGTAGCTCTTTGGGACTTCTGACCTTTGTGCAAAGAGGAAACATGAACATCTCAAGCTAACCCTAACCCGTGGAAATTTGAAGCTTTGAAGACATTGTTGATGACTTGGTTTCCTTGATCGTTCACAAGGTATTTATTTGGTTAGGGTTTGGCAATCATTCAGCATTATTAGCCACTTTATTTTGACACAATTCTAATATCAATAGTACGGTTTACACCAATTTGACTAAAAGCCCTCACAGAAAGATATCTTGAACGTGAACATGCATATCTTTTTTATTATAGGATTTTGTTAGTCTTCCAATCAGTCTAATCTATCAGTAGTGTGGGAGTTCTGTTGATTCAACAAGAGAAATGAACTCCATTTGAACTTGGGTTGGGTCCATGTTATTTCTGCATGGGCTCATCCCCCTCTTACAGCGGCCATGCTGCTTTATCAGTAGCAGCAGATGGCGATATCCATAAGAACCAGAGCAGTTCTCAGGTGGGGCCACAGGACACTGATAAAGAGCCTTGTTACAAAAGCAGGCCCTTACTACATTAATTACACCCAGACATGTCTTAACATCACACCAGGTTCACATCATTAGGAATGGATTCATGTCTGGTTTCAGCTTGGAGGATTCATGTACTTGTGGGAGTGCCAACATTCAGTTTTGACGGGTGTTGAGGTATTGGATTTGCAATTTTTAACTGGCTGATAGGAAAACGTCCCCCATCTAAACTGCATAGAGTGGATTTATCAAAGAGTATATTTATTATCAGACCTCGTGCTCAGTAATTAGCCGTCATGAGGATGTAATTTAGTTTGTCTGATCGGTATAATTAGTAATGTAATGGACGTTGGGTATGAAGTGTTTTCTAGAACTGCAAGAAAAGGGTCCGTGAGAAGAGGAACAAACTGACTTGGGGTCACTAGGTCTCAGAGAAATCCCCTTTAGAGTAGATGTGTTGGGATTTGCTTTTTATAATTGCTCTCTTGAAATTCTTTAAAAAGCTGAAGGTTACTCACTAGTGATGCTAACTCACTAGAGACCATGCTTGTTATTAATAAAGAGGGTGGGGATCCAATGGGATTTTTCCAATTGGATTTTTCGAAAATTGTCAGAAAATATGATCCGTGCCCAAAACATGTTTATTTATGATTGTTCAGCACGATAATCTTCACATATACACACCCATTTATAATAATTTAAGCGTTAATACAATCGCCAGAGGTATAAAGCTAATGTTGGGCTATAAAGGAACTACAGCACGGTCACATGACTTCACATCACCACCGCTAAGCTAAATGCGGCTAACGTTGGGCTATAAAGGAACTACAGCACGGTCACATGACTTCACGTCACCACCGCTAAGCTAAATGCGGCTAACGTTGGGCTATAAAGGAACTACAGCACGGTCACATGACTTCACGTCACCACCGCTAAGCTAAATGCGGCTAACGTTGGGCTATTAAGGAACTACAGCACGGTCACATGACTTCACGGCACCACCGCTAAGCTAAATGCGGCTAACGTTGGGCTATAAAGGAACTACAGCACGCATGACTAATGAGAGGTCAAGGTTCATATTTAAAACACACATGTTTGTTGAAGTCTGTGATGCAGCGATGTGGTTCCTTGACATAAAAGTCCCCACTATTTTTTTTCCTGTACATTTGTAAATGTTATGTCGGATAATGTCCAAGTTTTCCTCTCTTATTCACCTCTTTAATCTCTTGAGATACCAAACACCTGTTACCCCACTAATGATTATCCAAGCCGTTTGTGTCCAGGTGATCGGAAACCACTACTTTGCTGCACTTTTTGTTCTTGGCTGTTCGGTCACGCAGATCTCTACTCGTACTGGTTTTCGTGCACAGTAATGTTATGGCCTTTGGTGTAGAGCAATCATCTGCTCAGAGTTACACTTTTTCTAAGCTTGGACAGGATTGTATTTGGACAGAAAGATACCGGGAGAATTCCTCACAGCAACAACAACAACCACAAAACACTCCCTTTTGCTCTCCTTTTAAATCCAGTAGAGTTATTCTGCAAGTCCAGTCCTCACCATGGGCTTGTGTACGGTTAGCAACCTAGTTATTTGGAAGTCATGGCATGCAAAGCAGTTGAGGACGAGGTCGTCTCGTGTTCCTGTCTCCGATGTCTTCCAGCAACAACACAAACAGTAGTGTGTGTGTGTGTGTGTGTGTGTGTGTGTGTGTGTGTGTGTGTGTGTGTGTGTGTGTGTGTGTGTGTGTGTGTGTGTGTGTGTGTGTGTGTGTGTGTGTGTGTGTGTGTGTGTGTGTGTGTGTGTGTGTGTGTGTGTGTGTGTGTGTGTGTGTGTGTGTGTGTGTGTGTGTGTGTGTGTGTGTGTGTGTGTGTGTGTGTGTGTGTGTGTGTGTGTGTGTGTGTGTGTGTGTGTGGCCTGACGTTGAACTTTAACCCTCGTGACCTTCCATGCGCCGTCGAGCTATTTTCTGCATGCATGTATTTGCCTGGGGTTGGGGGGGGGTGGGGTGTTGTGTGTTAAAATGTGTTTGCTCAGCAGCTAGTCCTCCTTCTGATTGATTTTAAAGGTTTATTTTTCAAGGGGTCAGAGGTCACATTGCTGGTACCAATTTTCCACGTTTCTTTATGTATTTGTGTGTGTGTTGACATCGGTTAGTTGAAATGGTCGTTGCGTTTCTGTTAGGGCTGGACGATTTTAAAAGAAATTGTCACTATTTTCACTTATTTTGCAATATTAGAAGGAATGACAATTATGTAAACATTATTCGAATTGTTATAAAATATATGTATATTCAAATAATCTTCATAACTAAATATGTCGAATACTGTGTGTGTGTGTGTGTGTGTGTGTGTGTGTGTGTGTGTGTGTGTGTGTGTGTGTGTGTGTGTGTGTGTGTGTGTGTGTGTGTGTGTGTGTGTGTGTGTGTGTGTGTGTGTGTGTGTGTGTGTGTGTGTGTGTGTGTGTGTGTGTGTGTGTGTGTGTGTGTGTGTGTGTGTGTGTGTGTGTGTGTGTGTGTGTGTGTGTGTGTGTGTGTGTGTGTGTGTGTGTGTGTGTGTGTGTGTGTGTGTGTGTGTGTGTGTGTGTGTGTGTGTGTGTGTGTGTGTGTGTGTGTGTGTGTGTGTGTGTGTGTGTGTGTGTGTGTGTGTGTGTGTGTGTGTGTGTGTGTGTGTGTGTGTGTGTGTGTGTGTGTGTGTGTGTGTGTGTTGTCACGGGGGCGGGGTTACGTTGTCTAAAATATTTCCACAACGCCCCCGTGCTGCCTGCCAGTTGCTGCAGATATAAAAGCCCTCTGCGGCAACACAATCTTTTCCTCACTCCTGTTTCAGCTGACACAACAAACCTGCGGTAAGTATGCGTGTGTAGCTAAGTGTGTGTGTAGCTATGTGTGTGTGTGTCTATTTGTATATGTGGATGTGTTAACTGTTTATGCTCCAGGCTGTAGCCATTTTTAACAGTACAAAACAATCTACATATATCTGCACATATTCCTGACCTTTGACCTCAGTATTTGCTGCTTGTAATGTTGATCCAGATATTGAGGCTTTTTTTACCCGCGTACTTTATTGTAATAATAAAACCTGCTCAAGTGTGTTGAATTTAGCTATTTCTTTAACATAATATCGCTCTAGACTGAGCTGCAGCACATCTGGCTGTATCACATTCAGTGTTTCGACAGCACATATGTTTTTAATTGAAGCAGTATTTTATGTTTCAGATTCCTTTCCTCAAGGAAGAACAAAACTAAAGTGACTGATAATGCAATTTGATTTTCAATATAGAGAGGATTCATGTCATTTGAAATGCTTTTACAAGGATCTGTACCAAACTAAAGAATATGATGTGTTGGCAAGGACATATCAGCAGCACCTCAATATTTAATTTTATTAATTGTCCTGCCCTAATTCTGCTATCATCAGAGGATCACGCTGTAAAACACACACTGCTACCTTCCTCATACTGAAATGTAATGTACAACTACAGGCGTCGATGTTTTTCAAAGGTTTTCTCAAAGGCAATCCAGAGTCTGAGAGTGACGCACATTTTCTTTGTTTTTCTTTGAGTACAAACCTTTACTCAGCAGATAGTAGGTGTTGTCTCTTTGCAATATTACACAAGTGTGTGTGTTATTCTTATTAGAGAGTTGCCTGGAAAGAAGATTTATTATTTTTAGTTTGTGTTCTAGGTGTTATGTTTCTGATGCTGATTCTCTAAGAAGGAGGAAGTGGGGACGTTGCTGTGTGTTTTTAGTCCTGGTGTTATTTGCCTTTCATCAGCACAGTGTGTGTAACACTCAACTGTCAACGTTGTTACATCAGAAAGAGCTTTAAAGGGGATGTTCAGGTGTATATCAGTATGTAGTGTCTCTACTTTAAAGAGTCCTCTCCTGCTGATGTTCAGGTGTATATCAGTATGTAGTGTCTCTACTTTAAAGAGTCCTCTCCTGCTGATGTTCAGGTGTATATCAGTATGTAGTGTCTCTACTTTAAAGAGTCCTCTCCTGCTGATGTTCAGGTGTATATCAGTATGTAGTGTCTCTACTTTAAAGAGTCCTCTCCTGCTGATGTTCAGGTGTATATCAGTATGTAGTGTCTCTACTTTAAAGAGTCCTCTCCTGCTGATGTTCAGGTGTATATCAGTATGTAGTGTCTCTACTTTAAAGAGTCCTCTCCTGCTGATGTTCAGGTGTATATCAGTATGTAGTGTCTCTACTTTAAAGAGTCCTCTCCTGCTGATGTTCAGGTGTATATCAGTATGTAGTGTCTCTACTTTAAAGAGTCCTCTCCTGCTGATGTTCAGGTGTGTATCAGTATGTAGTGACTCTACTTTAAAGAGTCCTGTGCTGCAGCACCTCTTTTCACCCTCTGTCTGAATATAGAGATACCAACATCAGTTTAAAACCCCCCCCCTCTCTCTCTCTCTCCCTGCAGATGCCTCAGTTTGAGAAGCCGACGGTGCACATGAGGGACCCCGAGAGGGTGGAGCAGATCATCTGCGGCCTCATCAAAGGAGGCGCGTCCAAACTACAGGTAGATACCCTGAAGCCGCGTCAGACAGCGCCACCTGGTGGTACTGAAGCTGTGGCAACTGGAAAATAGAGATTTATAAACTGTAAATAATCTAAATGCAACATAACCTACGCAGCATCAGGTCTAAAACCATCAGACTCAGGATCAGTTTCATACCACCGGCCATAAGACTGTTAAACACCTGAACTTTTGAAACAACATCCATAACATTCATCTGTTTGCAACTTATATATCAATATTCCAATTACTTGTACATAGACTATTCTTGCACTATTTATATTATATTAAATTGTATTTGTATTTACTTGTACTATTGTATCTGTTGTATTGTGTTGCACTGTGGGAGGAGCCTAAGATGTTCATTGTCATATCTATGTACACATGACAATAAAAGCCTTGAATCTTGAATCTAATAACCTCTTGATAAATATGGGGAGGGGGACATCGATACCGGAAAGAATCAAGATCCATCTAGAATCTATTTTTCTAAAATAACAACCCTACAAAATAACAAGATATGGCTACTGGTAAACAGTTATCCTACAACAAGACAACGCTGTGTCAAGTATTATTATTTTTAACATAAAAATTACATAAATAAACTTGTTTTTTGAACAATTCCATTTAAAAAAGGACATGTTTTTTAACGATAAAACAACTACCAATTGTATTTATGTAAAGGGAGGCTTTTGTTTTTAATAACTTGAGCTTTTGTCACTGAAAATGTAGCAATATATGAAATAATCAGTATTTATGTGTGCAAGTTTAGTTTAAATACATGTTACCTTTGTCAGAAAGCAGAACATGTCACCTTAGGAAAAATGAACCAACCTTAATCTTGAACACACTTTCTCTGTGCTCATGTATTATTTCCAAATCATGAACTCAAGTCGTCCAATCATACCAAAGATACCAAGAGATGAATGCGTTAATTGAAATGTTTTTGAGCCTGTAGACGAGCACAGAAAACCCAGAGTTTCTTGTATGTTTCCGGTAAACGTAATGTCCTCGGCTCTGTTGCAGATCATCACGGACTTCGACATGACGTTAAGCAAGTTCGCTGTCAACGGAAAACGCTGCCCGTCCTGTCACAGTAAGTACAGCGAGAACACGAGGCATGTCTTAATGTCACGTTTAGGCTGAAGAAGTATGTATTTAAGGGCCCTATTCTGCTCTTTTGGGGTTTTCCCTTCGCTGTAGTGTAGGTTTTAGTGCATGTAAATGGTCGGCTAAGGATACAATCCCTGTGTTCCCTCCAGAGTGAGTTTTCTCTCTCCCCCTTCACTTCCTTAACATAGTGACATCACTAAGTGAGGGAGCATCTTGACGTCCTCTCTCACTGATAGACCAATCAGAAACAAAGGCAGACTGTCACAAAGTTCTCTAAAACAATAGGGCTGTTCTAAAGTGCAGCTTCTATATCTTATTGGTGCAGATTAACCACATTTTATTCATTTATTCATTTTATATCGGGGCTCCAAACCTTTAGATGCTTCTTCCAGAGGTCATATAATAACATGTTATTATTCTACTTCTGCATCTCTCGCAGAAACAACTGTTTTTACAATAATGATTTGTAACGTCCTTCTATCTCTTTCACTTGAACCTTAACCTCACCTACTATAGTCCCAACACTCCCCTTGCTAGCGTTCCGTGTTATGACGGATGCAGTATTTTCTCTGCACATAGTTCACATTGAAGTGTCTCCTTTGCTGTTGTTTGCACTTGGCTTCCATGCTGCACAAAAACAACGACCTTCAGCTCTGTTCAAACACTCATTGTAAGGCGTGTGCCTCCTTCCTGCTGCAGATATCATTGATAACTGTAATCTGGTGACGGAGGACTGCAGACAGAAGCTGCTGCAGCTGAAGAATAAATATTACCCCATCGAGATCGACCCCAACCTCACCATGGAGGAGAAATACCCGTTCATGGTGGAGTGGTGAGACACACGCACACGCACGCACGCACACACACACACACACACACACTTCATATCACACACACACACACACACACACCTTTCATATCACACACACACACACACACACACACACACACACACACCTTTCATATCACACACACACACACACACACACACACACACACACACACACACACACACCTTTCATATGACACACACACAGACATACCTTTCATCACACACACACATACACACACCTTTCATATGACACACACACAGACATATCTTTCAACACACACACACACACACACACACACACACCTTTCATATCACACACACACACACACACACACACACACACACACCTTTCATATCACACACACACCTTTCATATCACACACACACACAGACACACCTTTCATATCACACACACACACACACACCTTTCATATCACACACACACACACACACACACCTTTCATATCACACACACACACACACACACACACACGTTTGTTTTCCTGCTCACCACTTGCAGAATACACTTTGCAATATATGCTTCTGCAATTGGGCCTTTAATATCTTAAAAATACAAATACGCCGCTGTATATATTGTTATATATAGTGTACATGTTACATATTGTAGGACAATTTGCATATTTCTTACTTCTTATGTTTATATAAATATGTTATTGTTGTGTCTGCAGGTATTTCAAGTCTCACACACTCCTTGTGGAGCAGCGGCTGGAGAAAGACAAACTGCCTGAGGTGGTGAGGGAGTCTGAGGCTGCTCTCAGGTACCTGTTCCTCAACGCTCACCTACACACTTTACTGTTGCATTGTGGGTATTTAGCTGATGCTGATGCCCTTATCGAAAAAGGGGCCACAACTGAGTGAGAAGGTGGGGGCTCAGGAAATACTTGGAGTTGTTTTATAAGGACGGAAAACATTTGACAGGCTCTTTAACATGAATCTAACCTATTAATGATGATGTGTTTATACTACATATGTAGCTATGCTTTCATCCTCTTCACTGCCTTTGATATGATATGTATGTTTATTCATGGTTTATACACCACATACATAGACTAGTTGAAAAACAGCTATCCAATGCAAGTGTAAGGGTCAGTAACTATTGCGGCAGTAATCTTCCAAACAAAGTGCCGCGAGGGACTAAACAAGAGAGAAACATTGTGGACGCGCAAAAACTCAGTCTTTCCAACAATATGCGTTTGACCTTTTATTTTCAAAGCAAAAGTTCAATTGTCCATATCCATATGCGTATATTCTTTTATGCGTGCGGGCGTGCGGTCAACAAAAATTGTCCTTCTCCAGCTCACTCCCCCTCCATCTATCACGCAGGTAAAAGCAACCGGATATAACCGCAAACGTCACCACACAAATCCAATGGCACGCCCACCACCTATAGTGACTCAAAAACATGTACCGTAATAAACACAGAAAAATACTTCAAATGTGGCTCCTACAGTAACCTCACAGTGAGGTTAAGAGAAGATTAAAGGTGTGTGGCGCAGTGGTCTAGTGCGTTGGTGTTCGGATCAGGGGGGCACAGGTTCAAACCCCACTGCAGTCAGCATGTCATTGTGTCCCTGAGACACTTCACCCCAAATTGCTCCTGTGGGGATTGTCCACAGTATTGAGTATGTAAGTCGCTTTGGATAAAAGCGTCTAACAAGTGACATGTAATAATAATTAAACAGAATGCAGAGATACAACACTGCACACATTCAAAACAAAAAGCCTTCTGATATCAGCCACCACCCCTTGCTACTCCTTTAAGGTCTTTAAGGTCCTGCTACTATTTACAGCCCCCCCCCCCCAGGATACATGACTGTACATTGTTACAGCAGAAAAGAGCCAAAGACAGCTTAATGTTACCTAAGAAGCATGCATACAAAAGTATTAAAGATAAAAAAAGAAATTATAATTAAAAAAGTTACACATTTTACAAAAATACACGTCCTGTAACAGTTCTGAGGATGTAGCAGCTAGGTATATATAGCACAGCGATTAACGGCATATATATATATCTATTGCACATAGTTGGTGGTTAACAACAAGAGGTGTTACAAGTTATTATTAGTCTGTGTTGTTGTGTGTGTCTGTGGGGAGGGGGGGGGTCTACTAGGGGCCGTGGTAGAACGAAGGACCTGCAGTTATTTGTCTTTACTTGTAAATTCACCTTACTGTCTTCTGTGTATCTGTGACACTGTACTTGTATGCACTTGTCTTGTAACTCCTATATCACTAAATACAAATTAAACTTCCAGGGAAGGCTACGAGCAGTTCTTCGACCGCCTGCAGCAGCACAATGTGCCCGTCTTCATCTTCTCCGCCGGCCTGGGCGACGTGTTGGAGGAGATCATCCGCCAAGCCGGAGTCTACCACCCCAACGTCAAGGTCGTCTCCAACTTCATGGACTTCGATGAAAACGTGAGTCCCACCCCCCATGGATGTTTAAAGAGAACTGGATATGGTGCCGGAGGTCGGCCATGAAAGTTGATCAGTGGCGCATTAAGCCAAAAATAACACCTGGATCTTCCCAGCCTTAAACCCGCCTTCCAGCCACTCCTTAACGGCAGGTTCAATAAAAAGAGGACGGAGAATACCTCTGGATTCGTCTTTTAGCGAATTCAAACGTTTAGGACCTACTCATTAGTAAGGGGCTATTCAAGTGCTCAGACAGTGAAGTTAATTTAGCTAAAAACAAACTGTTAAGCTGATTTCCTGACCTCTCTTCCCCGATGTAAGTCAATAGGGTAAAAGTATTTTCTGGCCCCAATGAAGTCACGTGACTAACACAGAGGTTACAATACCACCATTTGTTGAACATTTATTTCAAAGACCAGGTGTTCTTCCTGGGGCTTTGTCCTCCCCCTCTCTTCTTCTGGAGCCTTTTGACTTCAAGGTCACCTATCATGCAAACTCCACTTGTTCATGTCTCCTCTACATCAACATGTGTCCCCTCTTCTTCAGGTCTCTTCTACATCAACATGTGTCCCCTCTTCTTCATGTCTCTTCTACATCAACATGTGTCCCCTCTTCTTCATGTCTCTTCTACATCAACATGTGTCCCCTCTTCTTCATGTCTCTTCTACATCAACATGTGTCCCCTCTTCTTCATGTCTCTTCTTCATCAACATGTGTCCCCTCTTCTTCATTTCTCTTCTACATCAACATGTGTCCCCTCTTCTTCATGTCTCTTCTACATCAACATGTGTCCCCTCTTCTTCATGTCTCTTCTACATCAACATGTGTCCCCTCTTCTTCATGTCTCTTCTACATCAACATGTGTCCCCTCTTCTTCACGTCTCTTCTACATCAACATGTGTCCCCTCTTCTTCATGTCTCTTCTACATCAACATGTGTCCCCTCTTCTTCATGTCTCTTCTACATCAACATGTGTCCCCTCTTCTTCATGTCTCTTCTTCATCAACATGTGTCCCCTCTTCTTCATTTCTCTTCTACATCAACATGTGTCCCCTCTTCTTCATGTCTCTTCTACATCAACATGTGTCCCCTCTTCTTCATGTCTCTTCTACATCAACATGTGTCCCCTCTTCTTCATGTCTCTTCTACATCAACATGTGTCCCCTCTTCTTCATGTCTCTTCTACATCAACATGTGTCCCCTCTTCTTCATGTCTCTTCTACATCAACATGTGTCCCCTCTTCTTCATGTCTCTTCTACATCAACATGTGTCCCCTCTTCTTCATGTCTCTTCTTCATCAACATGTGTCCCCTCTTCTTCATGTCTCTTCTACATCAACATGTGTCCCCTCTTCTTCATGTCTCTTCTACATCAACATGTGTCCCCTCTTCTTCATGTCTCTTCTACATCAACATGTGTCCCCTCTTCTTCATGTCTCTTCTACATCAACATGTGTCCCCTCTTCTTCATGTCTCTTCTTCATCAACATGTGTCCCCTCTTCTTCATGTCTCTTCTACATCAACATGTGTCCCCTCTTCTTCATGTCTCTTCTACATCAACATGTGTCCCCTCTTCTTCATGTCTCTTCTTCATCAACATGTGTCCCCTCTTCTTCATGTCTCTTCTTCATCAACATGTGTCCCCTCTTCTTCATGTCTCTTCTACATCAACATGTGTCCCCTCTTCTTCATGTCTCTTCTACATCAACATGTGTCCCCTCTTCTTCATGTCTCTTCTTCATCAACATGTGTCCCCTCTTCTTCATGTCTCTTCTTCATCAACATGTGTCCCCTCTTCTTCGTGTCTCTTCTACATCACCATGTGTCCCCTCTTCTTCATGTCTCTTCTTCATCAACATGTGTCCCCTCTTCTTCGTGTCTCTTCTACATCACCATGTGTCCCCTCTTCTTCATGTCTCTTCTACATCACCATGTGTCCCCTCTGTGTAAAGAGACTCTGAAAGTTTCAGGAACAAAGATTCTCTCTCTTTTTCTCCTGATCCATTTCTATAAAAACCTGTCTGAAAATGAGCTGATCAGATTTTGGCCACTTTATGATGTCATAACGATTTTTTGGCTTGTGTAACCATTAGCCAATCACCAACCAAGGTAACCCCCCCCCCCCCCCTTATCACCTGAATCTCCTCCTAGAGCACCATTGTCACCATTGAGTTCTTTTTAACCAAATCTCTCTCAGAGGGGCGTGGGGAGGGGCTCCTTATTTTCATCTAAAGTAACAGACAGAGAATCAGCACTTTGGAAACAGGGCTGAAACAGAGGGGATTATGGGTAATGCTGCAATGATCTGTTTGGTGTTTCAGCCAATCAGAGACAGGCTCTGGATATATCTGAGAGCTGTGATATATTGATGAAAAACAGTATAACAGGGGACCTTTAAAGAGCGTGCTGTTTGACGCTGGTTTTGTCTGCTCCTCCTCTCTCAGGGCGTCCTGAAGGGTTTCAAAGGCGAGCTGATCCACGTGTACAACAAACACGACAGCGCCCTGAGGAACACGGAGTACTTCAAACAGGTGAAGGAGTACAGCAACATCATCCTCATGGGGGACTCCCTGGGGGACCTGAGCATGGCCGACGGAGCTCCTAACGTGGAGAACATCCTCAAGATTGGCTTCCTCAACGACAAGGTACAGACACATGGCCACGGACACACACACAAACAGAAAATAGTGAGGTCAGTGATAGGAAAATATCACTGGTCCCCGGCTTGAGCTTCAATCTCAGGATCCATGTATTTGTGATCCTCTCCAGAATGGAAGTAGTCATCACATACAGAGCATCAACTAGTTCCTGAACAGTGTCCTTCACATGCTGATATCCAAGAGAGGGAGTTACACAGTCACAAGATGGAGGAATAGAAAGCAGTATTCAATGTTTACTTCAGATTAGCTCCACGTCAGAAATGATCATGCTTGTCATATGTCTATCTCCATAGAGGCTGAATCATCATGTTAATCACATAGCTATCATATGCCTCAAACAGTCCTGATGCTCTTCTAGGTAATCATACATCCTGTCATGTACACAGCTACAGTTGGGATACCTTTGTTATCATGTTACTCTCATATTGGAAGAGGACATTCAGTTCTGTAATGCATTCATTCCCTTACCCTGCTCCCTGTGGTGCTCCTCTGCAGGTGGAGGAGCGGCTGGACAAATATCTGGACTCTTACGACATCGTCCTGGTGAAAGACGAGACTCTGGAAGTGCCCAACGCCATCCTCCAGAAGGTCCTATAACTCCCCCTCCACTTCTCCCATCAGCCCCTTCCAGCCATGGGCCTGTCAGACTTCTGTACCCCACCCCCCACCGCCCTTTAAAAGCCTTTTTTAAAAAAAAAGACATTTCACTCTTAAATGAACTGTTTTAAAAGCCCCCGCAGCAGCATCAGCCTCCTTGTCTGTTTCAAGTGTTACTGATGTTCTCTCCAAGTCGTTTTAGGATAAAAACCATCAATATAAATAACCAAAAGTGAGATAAAAACGGCCCACAAACTCTCACTCCATGTTTTATAATTTGCACATTATTATTGCTACCATTGTTATTCACAGGGTTATTCTTGATCATGCCTACAGACTACTGAGTCTTTTGTGAAGCGGTCACCTCAGGTACTTTGGTCATGTGACTATGAAAGTTAAATAAAAATGCAGAGATTTTGTGGGTCAAAAAAAGACCTTTTAATTTATATTTTTCCTAGTAAAAATGAAATATGATGCTAGCAATATAACACATTATTCGTGTAAACAAAGGATTTGCAACATGATGATGACAGGAAACGCACTTTAAATTCTGTGTACGAGGATGACTGTGGCAGTCATTCTGATTTGTGTGTTTAGGACAAAGTTCCTGCACAGAAAAGCCATGTTTACGTAAACATTTTGAACCTTATTGTGCTCGTTTGGCATCATATCGACACACGGAGGAAGAAGCAGCTCTTTACTCTCTGAATTAGTTAACTTCTCTGCAAAGCTGACTCGATAAAGTGTTCTCCGTGTCAGTGTTTAAGATCTAAAAGGTTTTGTAAAGATGGCGTCTAGTGGTCAGTATATCAGATGCAACGATAAAGCCCCTTAAACCACAGTAAAATGTGCTGCAATACTTATTAAAAAGCCAAGTATATTTAAGTTCTGCTGTATTTCAGTCAAACAGAAGGAGAAACTGCTGCCTGTGGTTCAATAAAAGGCAGCATTAGACGTATAATATAAATCATTTCATCACCTTTTTTATTCTGTGGTAAGATTTGAGCACTACCTCTTAACATATTCATCTATTTTTTGTGGAGGTTGAAAGTATAAAATGTCTCCTTGTGTTTCAAAATGTTGCGTTCAATGTTCTCTTTGTGTTTTAAATGTGCTGCTATCACCTGCATGTTGCCTTTTCTTATTGTTGACTTTATGTAAAGCAAACTAAGATATAATATTATATATGAATAAAACTGGGATTAATGTCATGCTGTATATGTGCCCGTTATATGGAGATGTATATTTTATGTTTCATTGCATCTGGAGAGATATCTGAAGGTATACACAGGTGTGTTTTTTTTACAAGCAGATGGATTTCTCTTTTCTTCAAAGGTGTGATTTTGAGAATGCAATAAAATGTCATTTTTTGTGAGCCATGGACAGAAGTCTGGACTTCAGCCCAGAAAGCATTGGGTCTGAAGGCATTTAAAGGTGCAGTTTTACACGTTTTAAAATATACTGTAAAGAACTCTATTGATTGCCAGAGAGTTTATACAGAGGAACTTTATCCATGCCTTTTGATATGTATAGTTTTATCAGAAAATTACTTTAATTTAGTAACTCAACTATGTAATTGAATATTTACAGTAATTTCTAAAATAATGATGTGTGCGTACACAAGGCTGAAGATCAATATTGTCACTATACATATGGATAAGTAAATGAGGGAATAAATAAATGCAATTAAATTCACTAAAATAAAATAATTCACACCAAGAAGCTTAATTAATTCCAGTAAGTTAATTCACAAAAGACATTTAAAAAATAATAGTCATAAAACAAAACATGTTTAAAAATAGCAAAAAAGAAATTGGAAAAGTATGAACACATTATTTATAAAAAAGAATAATCCTATCAAAAAGGTTTGTTGCCATTAAGTAAACATAAAGGAAAACATTTTATATCCAAACTGTGCATATAGTATTTAAAGCCAGGAAATGTATATAGCTTATAAATCGTGACAAATTATTAATATCAATTTAAAACAGTCGAACATTCAAATAAAAATGTCCATGTCTGCCTGACTGAGAAAACAAATACATTATAAATACCATATTGTATGATATACTGGTTAAGGTGTGTCTTTGAGTTATTACATTTTAAACTACATAGATGTTTTGATATTTTCCAAGCATAAAACAGGAGGACATTTTATTAGGAAACTGTTGGGGTGAGTGATGCCTTGTGTTTTGGCTGCAGTACTAAAAACGTCCCACAGATGGCACTGTGGTTTATCTGAAGAAGACTGGACCACTGCAAGAAGTTTGGACAACGTGGCAGTTTGTAGATCCAAGAATAGACAGCTTGCTGATGTGTGCATGGTTCGTTGGTCTAGGGGTATGATTCTCGCTTAGGGTGCGAGAGGTCCCGGGTTCAAATCCCGGACGAGCCCACCTTTATGCCCCTCAGGGTCTGACAGAAGCAGTTATTCCTTTAGAGCAGGGGTGTCCAAACTTTTTTCACCGAGGGCCACATACACAAAATTATACGAAGAGCTGGGCCCCTCACTCGAGGTGAGGTATAATGCCTCATAAGTTCAGTTATAAGTCAGCAAAATAAATCAAATGTATGTAAATTATGCTTAATACTTGAAAATGCTTTAAGAAAACAAACAGCCTACATCCCCGCTCTCCAGAGGGTTTCATTTATCTTGTTAGCAGCTCATTCCTTAAAACAGAAGCCTCAGATTGATTATCATAAGAGGAAATATGAAGGGTTTATTTCAAGCGCGTTATGAAAATAAGTTATTGGGCTTTTTTCTTATCAACTTAGATTTTATAGAAACATTTGTTCAACTTTAACCGACTGAATTTGTTTGAAAAGTGGGCTTCTTAACACATGAATACTACTGTGTAATATCTGTTTTCATCTATATTTAACCCTTGTGTTGTGTTCGAAAGCTGTTACCGTTCATGGTGTTCGCGGGTCAATTTTGACCCATGATTTATTTCAGTCCAAAACACACACAAAAAAAGACTATCATCCAATATTGTTTTAACTAGGCTACATCATAACTAACTTATTATGCATTCATAACCGCACAATCCTGTAATTTAATGTTATGGCCCAAAACACATTACACCACATATTGCACACGTGCATGTGTGTGTTCAGGTTCAAGTGTTAGTGTACATATTCTTTGAGAAAGGTGGAGTTCCCGTGGGGGGAGGGGGGCAGAGGGATTGGAGACCAGGTGCATGTTGCGAAAAATGATTGAACAGATAGTGAGTGAGGGCTTTTTGTATGAGTTTTGTTATATTCATTTATTTAATTTGGCATAATCTTCTTTGTCTCCTCACTTAAAAGATCATTTGTTGGCATTTCTTTCGGTGTAAATAAATACACTTGTGTTCTCTTTCACCCTGACTGTTATTGGTTGTTGTGTGTTACTGTCTCCATTTCCCCTACACTTTAATAGGGATGTAACAAACACATTAATGTATAAAAAATGAAATAATCCAGTAATTCAATATATATGATTCTAAAATTAGACATTACGCACAGTAAGTAGTGAGTAGTGGTTGATGCCAATACGTCTCAGTTTATGCTGCTTTATACTTCTACTGCACTACATTTTAGAAGACAGTATTGTACTGTTTACTCCACTGCATTCATTTGACATCTTTTATTTACTAGTTAGATATAGATTAGTAGATTATTCAAAAATATAAATCAATTATTAAACACACTTTGACATACAGTTATTCAAATTAGCCCTACATTTACTAACTGTGATAAAACACATCAATAATCATTAGAGTAACCCAGTAACTCTATATCTATATATATACGATTCTGAAAAGGGCCATTATGCATAAGGAGTACTTTTACTTTTGGTACTTTAAGTATATTTTGATACCAATGCTTTTGTACTTTTACTTGTTACACAGTATTTTTACCCTGTAGTATTTCTACTTTTACTTTAGTAGAATATCTGAGTACTTCTTACACCACTGCTACCATGAGTGTGGAGTTGTGTGCTACAAAAGCCTGAATTTAAAACAAATATTTTACAGCTGAAGACTGTTTTCAAATGTAGAGCAGGTTGTGAGCGAGGCTCCGTTTGTAAATGAGGAAACAGTTCAGAGTGTCAGCGCTGCTCCTCCTCCTGGAATGAATCACAGCCAGCTCCACTCTCCACATATGATGTTTGTCAATTTAAAAGATAATTTTGCAAGTCAAAAAAATAAAAATGTGTCGTAAAACTGTGAAGTAACACTTTTTTTGTGTGAAACCGCTCAATGAACTACATCTCCCGTCTCGCACCACACACCAAGACGGCCGTCACGTTGGCACATTTCACTTCTTTCTTTCAGAATGAGGCGGAAAGTATTAAAAGAGGTGAAAATCACTACAAGTCTGGGCATGTTGAGAGCTGTACACACACACAAGGGGAGTTAGTTGGTTCCTAAGAGCCAGCATGCGGGACCGGGATTCTGGGATTTGTAGTCTTTCTAGTTGCGTATTTTTCATAGTCTTATATTTCAACAGTTTTACGACAAACTGTGACTTTTTTGACATGGAAATTATTATTTAAGATTGAAAAACATGTGTAATTCGTGGCACAATTCAAACGGGATCGAAAGATAATCTTTCTCTCTCCATTGACTTCAATACAAACTTTTTCCGAAATAAGGTCCCATGGTGTGTATTGACTTTGACCGTCTAGTCATTGTTGGTGATTTTAACATCCATGTTGACAACCCCCAGGACAGAGGGGCTAAAGAACTGTGTTGTGTTCTTGATAGCTATGGACTGACTCAGCATGTGACGGAGCCCACGCACAGTAAGGGGCACACTCTGGACTTAATTATCTCAAAGGGTCTGAATATCTCTGAGGTTGTGGTGACTGATGTTGCACTCTCTGACCATTCCTGTGTTTTCTTTGAGAGCTCTATTTCTGTTCACAAAAATGTTAAAAAAGAGGTAACCACAAAGTGATATTTAACTGAAAATACTAGGGAAATGTTTACTCAGAATTTTTCTTCCACACTTGCCCCTGCTAACATCTCAGTAAATGAGCTAGTAGATCATTTTAATTAAAAAATGTTATAGATGCCATTGCTCCAACTAAGGTAAAGGAAGTGTCTGGCAAAAAAATATCTCCATGGAGAAAGGCCATGACCATGAAAACAGAAAAAAGAGAAAGTCGAAAAGCTGAACGCAGGTGGCGAAAAACAAATCTCCAGGTTCACTTTGAAATCTATAAAGAGAGACTTGGCCTTTATAATTTGGAATTGAAAAACGCACGACAGTCTTTCTTCTCTGACATCATTACCAAAAACAAAAACAACGCACGTGCCTTGTTTGCTACCGTCGACAGACTAACTAACCCCCCAGTGTCAGTAGCCTCTGAATTTCTATCCACCAGGGCATGCAATGATTTTGCCTCCTTCTTCACTGACAAAATTCAGAAAGAGACAAGCAGTCAGTGCCTCTGTATCAAGTTCAGCAAATGTGTTGTCCTTATGTCCACCTAATATCAATTCAAACACCATGACACAATTCCATCAGATTAATGATAAAAACCTAGAGGACATTATTCAACTTCTGAAATCCTCCTCCTGCTGCCTTGATATTATTCCAACAGGATTTTTCAAAGATGTTTTTCCTTGCATGGCCTCAGATCTACTTCATATAGTAAACACATCTCTTCACTCAGGTATTTTTCCACAGGCACTGAAAACTGCAGTCATTAAACCGCTCTTAAAAAATAATAATCTAGATGCTTCAGTAATGAACAATTACAGGCCAATATCAAACCTGCCATTTCTAGGTAAAATCATTGAAAAAGTTGTTTTTCAACAGTTGAGTAACTTCTTGCATTTAAATAACTGTTTGGATGTGTTCCAGTCAGGCTTTCGTCCAAACCACAGCACTGAGACTGCTCTTGTAAAGGTCTTCAATGACATCCACTTAAACACAGACAGTGGCAGAACTTCAGTGTTAGTATTATTAGATCTCAGTGCTGCGTTTGACACTGTTGACCACAACATATTACTAGACCAACTGGAAAACTGGGTGGGACTTTCGGAAACAGTTCTAAATTGGTTTGAATCCTACTTAAAGGACAGAAACAACTTTGTTTCTATAGGTAAATACACATCTGAGTTGACAAATATGACATGTGGGGTACCTCAAGGCTCCATCTTGGGGCCTCTTCTCTTTAACGTCTACATGCAACCACTGGCTCAGATAATGAAGAACAACAAAATAAGTTACCATAGCTATGCGGATGACACACAAATTTATGTAACAATTTCACCAGGAGACTATGCTCCAATTCAAACACTGAGTAAGTGCATTGAACAAATCAATGACTGGATGTGTCAGAACTTTCTCCAATTAAACAAAGATAAAACTGAGGTAATGGTTTATGGAGCCAAGGCAGAACGTATAAAAGTTAGCGCTGAGCTTCAGTCTGCAATGTTCAAAACAACAGATAAAGCCAGAAATCTAGGTGTAGTCATGGACTCTGACCTGAGTTTCAACAGTCACATTAAAACAGTTACTAAATCAGCCTACTATCACCTAAAGAACATATCTAGGATTAAAAGACTAATGTCACAGCAGGATTTGGAGAAACTTGTCCATGCTTTTTTCTTCAGTAGACTGGACTACTGCAATGGTGTCTTCACAGGTCTCACTAAGAAATCTATCAGAAAGCTTCAGCTGATTCAGAACGCTGCTGCTCGAGTCCTCACTAACACTAAGAAAGTGGATCACATCACTCCTGTTCTGAAGTCTTTACACTGGCTTCCTGTGTGTCAAAGAATAGATTTCAAAATACTGCTGCTGGTTTATAAAGCTTTGAATGGTTTAGGCCCAAAATACATTTCTGACCTACTGCTAAATTATGAACCCTCCAGAACTCTCAGGTCATCAGGGACTGGTCAGCTTTCTGTCCCCAGAGTCAGAACTAAACATGGAGAAGCAGCATTCAGTTATTATGCTCCAAATATCTGGAACAAACTCCCAGAAACCTGCAGGTCCGCTGCAACTCTTACTACTTTTAAATCCAGGCTGAAGATTTTTCTTTTTGTTGCCGCTTTTAATTGAACTATTCACATCTTAAACTGCACTGTAACTTTTATCCATGTATTTTTTCTTTTAATGTTTCTTTTATTATCTTTTCTTTTTAATGACTGATTTTAAATGCCATTTTCTTAATGTCTTTCATTTTTTGTAAAGCACTTTGAATTGCTTTGTGTTGAAAGGTGCTATATAAATAAACTTGCCTTGCCTTGCCTTGCCATGAGTCCCACCGGAAGGGGAGGGACTTCGCCTCTCTGAATATCACCAGTTGTTTGTCCCGCATTTTATTCGGTAACGGCGTCTCGTCGCTACGGTTCTCTCTCTCTTGTTCCTGAGAAAGTGTGTGAGCTCCAGCACTACTGATCCATCATCTGTGTGTTTGGATAAACCTCTGAATGGACTGTGTGCTCTTTTTTCTGGAGCGTTTACCTCGGACTATAGGAGCTAGCTTAGCATGCTAGCTGGAAACACGTTAGCAACGCTAGTCAGATTGAGAGTTTGATGGAGAGAGAGACGGTGTGTTTAACGGAGCTTGCAGGAAAAGGTGATCTAGTAAACATGAGTAAAGTCCAAATGCTGCTGTCGTTGAAGAAGCAGCGACTCACTACTGAAGAGATATTTGCTTTGTTTGAAAAAACGATAGCCGAGTACGAGGCGGAGCTGTCTCTTTCCAAAGAGGAGATCAAGAGACTCCAGAAACTTCTGGACGCTGTTTTACAGCCTCAGCTTCGGATACACAGAGCAGGTATGTTCCCTTTACTCTTAATAAACACTTTACACTCTTCAGTAGCACTTTATTATCACATTAATAACACGTTAGACCCTTTATCAGCACAGCACTACTCAGGTAGTCGGTTTGCTATCCTGGCTCCAAAATGGTGGAATGAGCTCCCCATTGAAATCAGGACAGCAGATAGCTTGCACATCTTCCGGCGCAGACTGAAAACTCATCTCTTTCGACTCCACTTCGAGCGATAGAATTACTAACAAAGGATTGCTAACAAAGCACTAATATACTAACAAAGGACTGGCTTATCTAAAGCCAGTTGAGTAGCACTTGAAATGTTTTAGCTCTATGAAACCTGATGTACTTATGATTCTGTTTTCTATAAGTTTGTATCTTGTTGGTCGAATGCACTTATTGTAAATCGCTTTGGATAAAAGCGTCAGCTAAATGCAATGCAATGTAAAAAAAGTAAAAGTACAAACACCACACTGTGAAAATACTCCATTACAAGTTAAAGTACTGCATTAATATGTTATTTAAGTAAAAGTATGTAAGTATTATTAGACACATGTACTTTATTATGATAATTAAAATGTATTACGGAAGAGCAAATCTACCAAAATAAATATATTTATAAAAATACATACATTGAATAATATGCCATTTAATTTACTGATTTAAATATTACCCATACATGTAGGCACTAGTTGGTTGAATGTGACATAATTTGATAATTTCGTTTTAATGTGCTTCTTTATTCACCTTTTCTTTTTAAATGTGAAAAAGCAAATACAAAAAAGTGTTAAAAAATCCAGAATATGATTTATATTTTGCTGGCTACTGCAGAAGGCTGTGGTAGCCATGCTGGGGGGTATACTATGAATCAAGATTTTCGTTTAGCAAGCTAACTTCAGGGGTTTCCGGTCCTACAAAGCTGGTTCACTTTTTAGCAGGCTAGATAACTTATTCTGAACGGCTAGCCTCCGGAGCAGGATAGGTTCCAGGATAAAAGCACTGCCTGCTGACCAATCAGAGCTCATTGTGCGGAGTTTAAAGGATCAATTAATATGACAGGAGAAAGGAAATACAGTTTAAACTGCCGTTGCAGGAAAGACGGCCGGCCAAAATCACCGACTGTGTGAGCGTGAAAATGAATAGAATATCACCTACCATCTTCAGAGCAATCTGACTATTATAACATTAGCGTTAAGAAAGCTTACTTAAATATCTGCCACGACATAAGTAACCGGATCAAAGTAACATTACGTAGCCTACAGTCCGCGGCACTGTGAGTGCAGACGGCGATGTGTCCCATTATCATTCATATCACATCATGTATCATATATTTCCTTATTTGAGTCAGCTTCTTGAGCCGTATCTGGCCGTGCAACACTCACAGTGTCACATACTGTATGCAGAAGTATTATTTTAAGCAACACATTAAGTTTACGAAACACTCGAGTCAAATGTAATTAAAGTCAGATCCACTCGTGTCTTAGACGGGGCAGTGATTTCATAAACCTGTTAATGTACGCATTCAAACGCTTTTTCTTTTACCAGCAGTATTCACCTTGCAGCTGCAGCTATGTGGCTTTTATCCTGGATAAAGTGTTTAAGTGATGGATGTTTAAAGTTTAACGTCTTCATATTTGTCTAATATTAGTTGACTTTTCATTCAGGAAATATGACGCGCTGTCAGTACACGGCTTGTCCGTGTTTGTGATTGGTCGAACACTCCAAATACCACCCCTTTTATGTGAACGAGCACCTAACTAGATAGGACACGGCTGGCTTGAGCGATCGAGTTGATAGCCAGCGTCGTAGGACCGTTTAGCGAGAGCGTTTTTTTTTTGGATTTAGTCAACCGGATAACTCAAAACATATCCAGGATATGTTGAACTAGATTTGTAGTATTGGTTAAGGGTGCCTTGAATTCTGAATAAATCACCAACAGTGACACCAGCAAAAACTCGAACACAGAAAAGACCTGTCTATTGTTACGACCCGCCCTCTACTCCGTGGTAGTGGCTCGTGGGGAGACCCGCAACATAAAATAATACACGCAAAAACCAGTACTTGATTACGATCATTTATTGAAGTACAGCCGTTTACTCACACAAGCAATCCGGCAAACGAAAAGAGGTCTGGAGGACTGGCCAAAAGAAACAAACAGAAGGAGGGAACCCGAGCCAGCCACACCACGGGCCGTAGGACCCAGAGTTTCCCTCCCCTAACCAGAAATCAAATAAATACCCTATGGGAAATAAAATAAAGAGAGGCGGAGCCAGGGGCAGACCAGGGGCCTGTACTACGAAGCAGGATTTTCGCTTAGCCGGCTGACTTCAGGGAAAACTCGGGCTTTCCGGTCCTACGACGCTGGTTCTCTTTTTAGCGGGCTAGATCTCCATGGTAACTTATGCTGAGCGGCTAACCTCCTCGGGAGGAGGTTAGGTTGCAGGCTAAGAGATCAACTCAGTGAAAGCATCGCCTGCTGACCAATCAGAGCTCCGTGTGCGGAGTTTAAAGCTATCAAGTCATATTACAGGATAGAGGAAATACAGAAAAACTGTCGTTGCAGGAAAGACGGCCGGCAAAAATCAACCGACTGTGTGAACGTGAAAATTAATAGAATATCCCCTCCCATCTTCAGAGCAATCTGACTATTATAACATTAGCGTTAAGAAAGCTTACTTAAATATCTGCCACGACATAAGTAACCGGATCAGAGTAACATTAAGTACAGTCCGCAGCACTGTGAGTGCAGACGTCGATGTGTCCCATTATCATTCATATCACATCATAATGTATCATATATTTCCTTATTTGAGTCAGCTTCTTGAGCCGTATCTGGCGTGCAACACTCACAGTGTCACATACTGTATGCAGAACAATGTAAATCTATTCTAGTAGACCTCAACAATGGAATTATGATCAGTAGATTTGGCCATGACATGGGACCTTTAAGATTGTCTGCTCCTTGAGCTCTGTGATCATCTATGTGAGCTCTAATCTGAGATGCTTTTAATTTGCGGTTTCTGAGGCTGGTAACTCTGATGTATTTATCCTCTGCAGCAGAGGTAACTCTTGCTCTTCCTTTCCCGGGGGGGGGTCCTCATGAGAGCCAGTCTCATCATAGCATTCGATGGTTTTTGCGACTGCACTTGAGGATACATTCAAAGTTCTTGACATTTTCCGGATCGACTGACCTTCATTTCTTAAAGTGATGATGGACGGTCGCTTCTCTTTACTGAGTTGAGTGGTTCTTGCTATAATATGGATTACAACAGCAGTCAAATAGGGCTTTCCACTGTGCACTAACTCTACCTCTGCACAACACAACTGATGGTCTCAAACACATTAAGAAGGCAAGTCATTCCACACATTGACTCTTGACAAGGCACACGTGTTCATTGAAAACCATTCCAGGTGACGACCTCATGAAGCTGACTGAGAGAAGCCAAGAGAGAGCAAAGCTGTCATCAAGGCAAAAGGGAGCTACTTTGAAGAATCTAAAATAAAAATCATTCTTGATTTTTTTTAACCCTTTTTTGTTAACTAGATAATTCCATATGTGTTCTTTCATAGTTTTGATGTCTTCAGTATTAATCTACAAAGTAGAAACAAATTAAAATAAACAAAAAACATTGAATGAGAGTGTGTCCAAACTTTGACTGGTACTGTATATAAAACACACATTTTAATATTTAACAGATTCCCTCATCTATAATCATTTATACAAGCGCAACTTTGAACATGTACAGCAGTAAAATGCAACATACGAAATAATCAAGAAACATCATACATTAAACACCGACAGGGAACATTTTACTGCACCATCATTACTTTTACATAAGAAGGTGCCGTCAAATGTTCTGTTAATACTTGCATACTTTTACTTAAAGTGGACCTATCATGCTATATTGATGATATATTGTAGGGCCATACCTATATAAGGTATATTTATACGTTTCTGTTTTCAAAATACCAAACAGAACATGCATTTTAGCCATGCCTCATTTCGATCTATGTGCTGTTTGCTGTCTACGGGTCTGATTCTGTGAGACCACGCCCCCCTGCAGGAGAGGGAAGCCGTGCTCTGATCAAGTCAAGAGGGGGAGGAAAAGAGATCTTTTTTAGAGATTTGGGTATGGAGGAAAATAGAGAGGGTTGTGTTTTCTGACACTTGGTGAGTTCCCTGGAACACCGGGGACACATATTCATGTATAGAAGACGTACACAAGTGCATTTTGCATGATAGGTCCCCTTTACGTGAGGTTTGAATGCAGGATTTGTATTTGTAACAGAGTATTGTAATTCTATACTATAGTGTATCTGTGAACGATCCCAAATACAATTCATTGTTTACATTGCAGCTAGTGCTACGCCAGAAGAAAAAAAACGTTTTCATTTTTAACTGGAAGTGGAAAGGGGCGGGGCTACATAAGGTGAATTGAGCCAACACAAATACACAATAGGTGGGACTAATGCAGCTTTCACACCAGCGCTTTTCCCTTTCTAGCTCCTAGCTAGAGCTTTTCTGGTTCAGCTCCGGTTTCCCTTTTCAGCTCCCGCTCTGTTCACACCGCCCAGCTGCCGCTGCTGCGTCATGACGTCACCGTTTACATCGCTGATTTTCTATTTAACGACTTCTCCAACCTTATACTTTTCTCCAGAGTGCCGTGGTTCATTGTTTATTAATGTGTTTCAGCGGCATTTAGCGACCGCTGCAGTGCTGGCTGCTCTTCCACGGGAGTTTATTCTCCCGTTAGCTCTGGGTTAGCTCACACGGCTCTAAAGTATTCACTGTCTGACTGTCACACAAGCAGCTGATACATATCCCCAGTTCCTTTAAGTGAATGTGTGTCAGTCTGAATTGACGCTGTTTGGTGTCAGTCTGAATTGACGCTGTTTGGCATCACAACGCTGTTATGAAAGTTTCTCTGGTATAACATGGGTGATGTTAGCATAGCAACCGAAGCTAAACTGACTACTTGCTAAGCCGTTTTCTCCAGGCACTTTTTACCGGCGTATTTTTCATTATGATTCTACTTGTGATAGTCGGACATGACAACCTGTGCAGCCCATGTATTGATTCCATCCGATAGCTGCTATAATAACAAACAAAATGTCTGCCTGCTCTCCACAATGATCAATAACAGCGAACGGATGGTCAAAGTAAGGTACAAATAAACAGAATCACACGAAGCCTGGTTAGTGTTGCCTGACTTTATAAAGTGTGTTTTTTTTTTTATAAGTGTGTGGTTGCCTTCTAGTCACTTTGCTCAGTGCTACTGCTTTGTAGGCAGGCGTGACGAGACTCTTCGACCCATGTTCAGGGGAGGTGGGTGTAGTTTCCTGCACGCCTCGACGTAAGAGAGACGTAAGCGATGCCGCCACTTAGCTCCGAAGCTCTTGCCTCTAGACCAGGGGTCGGCAACCCCTGGCACGCGTGCCAGCATTGGCACGTGGCACCGTAACCAGTGGCACACTAGGAATAAGTCGAATAAGTGTGCAAAATATTTAAATTGTATTTTCGGATCCTGAACGAGACCGCCGCCAGAGCGCGTCTCCCCGTTACCTGCAGAAGGAAGCCATGCACGCAACGCAGCCCCGCTCTCTTTAACTCCAGGTGACTTTCTGCCGCTTTCCTCCGTGGTGCAGTGATGATCGTTTCACAACGGAGGAAAGCACTTCACGAATTGCAGTACCCATAAGGCGCTTTACAAATGTCGCAGTTTTTGCGTGGCTGTGTGTGTCTTTAGTTGAAAGCCCAGTGGCGATCTGCTCATCTCTCATTGAAATAATATGCTACAAAGGGGCGGACTGGCCATCTGTGTGTTGAACTTTCCTGTCGGCTCCCAGACCGTAGTCGAGGAGGGCAGAAGCAACAAGCTTCAGGTTCAATAACCCACTTTAGCTTAAATGACTGGAGAGAGACGAGCTCTTCTTGGGAGGCCGTTGCATTTATTTAGCTGTTCTTCTGTTTCACAAAATACATCACAGACCTCTGTTTTTCTGCTGCCTCGTTTCACTTCCAGAAACATACACACACGCACACGCCACACCCCTCTCTCTCTCTCTTAAAGGGACAGCGATCTCATCTCACTCTGCATGACCCTAACATCATAACATGTGTGTTCTGGAGAATCACAGAACGGACGATCGTCCTTATTATTATGCCGTTTAAACCAATTATTTAAATGTGTTTGTTAAATTCGGTATCATGTAAGTTGCGCTGACAGGTCCACACACTGCTTCCCCGCAGCGAGGCCCCCCCGCCCTCCTGTTGATAGATCACGAGCGTCAAGCTCCTCAACATCCTCAACACCCCCCCCCCTAATTATTATTTTTTTAAATGGCACTTTAAACACATCAAAAAGGTTGCCGACCCCTGCTCTAGACCGACAATTTTTTGGAACTGGAAGTGAACCGGATTCCGGAGCTATGAGGCGGCGCCGCTGCGGTGTGAACAGGAAAAACCGGTACTTTTCAGGCTCTAGCTCCGAGCCGGAGCTGGAAAAGCGCCGGTGTGAAAGGGGCATAAGAAAGATAATGTGAAAATATAAAAACAAAGGCATTAATTAGGGCTCCAAAATGTCTCGCATTGTAATGGTGATGAGATTTTTAAATGCTAACACTTAACAGTTTGTTCTGACTGTGTGTTTCCTGTTTCCTGCAGATGTCCTGATGGTGGTGGTTAAAGAAGAGGTTCTCCCTGACCAGCAGGAGTGGAGCACCAGTCTGGACCAGAAGGACCCAGTGCCCCCCCCCACACATGAAGCAGGAACAGGAGGAACTCAGGATCAGTCAGGAGGGAGAGCAGCTTCAGGAGCTGGAGGAGACTGATATCACCAAGTCCACTTTCACTCCTGACCCTGTGAAGAGTGAAGATGATGAAGAGAAACCTCAGTCCTCTCAGCCTCATCAAAGACAAACTGAACACATGGAAACAGAAGCTGATGGAGATGACTGTCGAGGACCAGAACCAGCCAGGAACTCAGATCCAGAGAGCAGTTTACAACCAAAGACTGAGGACCACACTGGAGACTCTTCTGAAACTGACACTGGAGACTCTTCTGAACCTGACACTGAAAATTCTTCTGAACCTGACACTGAAGACAGTGCTGATTGGAACGAGACCAGAGAACCTGCATCAGGCTCAAACTCACTGAAAAATAGTAGTGCTGAAAATAAACCATTCCGCTGCTTAGTCTGTAAGAAAGCTTTTTCAGAGCGTGAGCATTTAAAGGCACACTGGAGAGTCCACACAATAGAGAAACCACACAGCTGCTCAGTCTGTAAGAAGGCCTTTTCACAGAGGGCACATTTAAAGGCACACACGAGAGTCCACACAGGAGAGAAACCATTCAGCTGCTCAGTCTGTAAGAAATATTTTACAATGAAAAGAGATGTAAAACGACACATGAGAGTCCACACAGGAGAGAAACCATTCACCTGTACAGTCTGTAAGAAAGCTTTTTCACAGAGTGGACATTTAAAGAAACACATGAGAGTCCACACAGGAGAGGAAAAATAGAGCTGCAATGTTTGCGACAAAAGATTTAAATGGCATAATCGTTTCAAAAGACATAAGTGTGTTGGTCGTCAGCTGCTTCTGTAACTGTAAGGGAATACATTTGTCTATTTTGTATCCTGATGACCTAATGCCGTTACATGTAATACGTTACTCCCTAAGCCTGATTTCACCCACCTGCAACCGATTCGCTAATAATCACAAATGTTCATTTTCTTTGACCAAGTTCCCGTGTCCTGCCTTTCACCTGCTGATCACCCACTGCTCATTTAAGGTGGACTCACCTTTATAAGGGACCAGCTAGTCTTAGTGTCTTAATGCAAACGTTTTGTAAAGTGATGCTAGACCAAAAACGTGCTGTTGGGTTGTGTGCTCTCTGCAGGACGGTGTCTGTACTCAAATATTTTTTATGAAATGAGAGCTTTATTCTGTTTTTGTAACCTGTAAAGCCCCCGTCGGCGGGTCTTCTTTTTTTTCTCACAAATTAAATTCTTTTTTTAATTTTTTTTTATTTTAATTTTTTTTCTTTGAATGGAATGAATACCTATGGTGATAATTCAATGTAATACATCATTTTTATAGTCTGGTACCTGAAAAAGGTCAAATGGCACTGATGGAACCAGATATACCCAAATGTGCCGAAAGCCTTATTCCGCCTGGACCTTTTTTTTGCTAAATCTCTCTAAAAAGGTCAAATTTAACTTGTTTTGCCTCAATCTTGATACAGGGTACTTATTATATGTTATAGTTTGGATTCCTAAAGCTTTTAGTCTTTTTTTAATATGTTCCATCTGAATTTACTCTGACTGAGAAATATCTATATTGATTCTGACACTTCTACATCCAACTCACAGATGTAACCTTGCTTTGATAAAAGAAATTATTCATATAACCCTTTTAGAAGTTAAGTTGTCATTTGTTTTGGGCATGTCATTTTCGAGCCTGAAACCTGAAAAACAGGCTCGGGGCTTAACAGGCTAAACAACGCCAACAGAGCGATACGTCTTCTTTCCAGCAGATGGCATACATGTTACACCATCCAGTTCAACTGTCATCCACATATTAATGATTCAAAACAGCAATGTGTAAGATATGGCTAGTAATTGACCATTTCAACAGAATGTGAAGAGGTTACAGTCTTGAGGCCATGTCCAATATGTGTTGTTTGATTAAATCTACTGAAATGAGCATTCAATGACTAAATTATTCTTAATTACTGTCATTACATCATGGGTTTGCATTGCAATATTAGAACGCATAAAACCCAACTTTATTTCTTCCAAGTTGCGGGTGTTCATTGTTTAGAAGTCCTGGGACTGTGGGGGGGAAGTATAACTACATAGAAAATGGTGAAAGGAAAATATTAAATATATGGTAATCATTAAATTAATTATAAATACAAAAATCAAGATGATAATTAAGAATATATATTTTAAATGTCAGTTTCACTTCCTTTATGTATTTTAAGTATTCATTTTATTTAGGCATTTTTTTTATTTAGTCTTTTATTATTTATTTCCCTATTTATTCATTTATTCCTGAATTTAATATATATATTTATTCATGCATTTATTTATATATTTTTACCTGTGTCAATTTCTTTCCTCCATAACATTCCTGTGGCCCTGGTGGGATAAAGATGATTTAATAGAGGTCACTTCTGCATCAGGTTGTATCTGCAGGTCAACAAAGCGCCTCTAGAGGGCGCTGAACCACCAGGAAATCTACCTTTGAAGGTTAAAGGGGAGCAGCAGAAGTCATGCGACGTGGCATGTGAAGTACAGCCATGAACTGATGGTTATCACCAATATTTATGGTTCGTTGGTCTAGGGGTATGATTCTCGCTTAGGGTGCGAGAGGTCCCGGGTTCAAATCCCGGACGAGCCCTCCTTTTTGCAAAAGTTGCACCTCAGATGTGTTTGATACCAACTTATCATAAAATCATTTTAGTTTTACAATTTCTCAGCCCACAGGTTTTGGTGTTTAACAAAACAGAATAGCACATTTTAGTCTACAATGCATTATAATATTATATTACATCGTTAAATGTATCATCAGCACTATGGGAGTTTCCCTGTGCAACCATATTTTGTGATATATATATATATTTAGGTGATGAATGGAGAGTCTACTGGTAAAAATGTAAGTTAATGATGTGCTCACTATGGGCTGCTTACCCATGGAGGTTTGAAAATGACATAATATATAAAAATACAAAAATAAACGATTAAATACAGATAAGGGAATAAAATAACTGTTGCTATTACATTACGTGTTAGACACTTTTATCCAAAGCGACTTTCATACTGAATACTGTGGACAATCCCCAGAGGAGCAATTTGGGGTGAAGTGTCTCAGGGACACAACGACATGCTGACTGCAGTGGGGTTTGAACCTGTGACCCCCTGATCCGAACACCAACGCACTAGTCCACTGCGCCACACACAACCTGATATAACTGCATTAGATGAAATGTAAGGGAATAAAAGAACAGAATAATTGTTGATAGAAATACATTTGACAAAGTGGCCAGAGGGTGGAAGGTAAATACAGAATAATACATTTTAGTCTCCAATACATTATAATAATAAATTACATTTAAAGAATACAATGCAAGAATTGAACCGAGTATCAAAGATATTTATTTATGAATAAATGTCAGCTCCAGAATAACATCCAGTCTATCCAACGTAGTCATGACTATCAATTACAACTTTTTATCCTGTGGTAGGAGGATTCAGAGAGAGGAAGAACCTGTGTTTCAACCGATCAAAGAAACAAACATGGGTAAGAAGGGTCAACCCTGTCTCCTAGAAATTACGTTCCCACAAAACTAAACTGCATTCTCAAATACGTTTTGCAAGAAACGTATTTCCTTCCACGTTACGTTTGTTATGAACATATCTTAAATACGTTTATTTTCTACATATCTTCTAGAAACCTATTTTCTCTCACATGACGTTTGTTATGAACGTATCTTAAATACGTTTGCTTTCTACCTATATTTGCCATTTCTTTTCTAGCTTATAATAATGATAATAGTCATTTATTAATATCATTTTAGAGCAAACTTATTTTCGCGCTGGCTGGCGGCTGACTTTTCAGTTGACCAAATCCGTTATTATGCTGGTTAATGGTTAATAATCACAATATTGTTTGTAGTCGTTTCATACAGCATTCTCAATTACGTTTAATTTTGTCCCACGTTACGTTTGTTCTGAACATATCTTAAATACGTTTGCTTTCTACCTATCTTTGACATTTATTTTCTAGCTTATAATAATGATAATAGTAATTTATTAATATCATTTTAGAGCACACATTTGAAATCGACGATCGGGCTTGATATCCTATGGTTAAATTAAAATCAGTAGGCAAGGCTGTAATTTCGCCAGCTGCGAGGCAGAAAATAATAGTTTTAACATGCCAAAAAGCTGCTGTGTCGTTTATTGCACCTCAAACATTAAAACAAATCCAGAGTTACGTGTTTCTGTACTTCCTCTAAGAAGAAAGGACAGTATACAACAGAAGAGCTCTGTGGCTTCAGGCTTGATCGCCGTTCAAATGACAGCTGGTTTCCCCAAAAGTGAGCAGGGCTGTAAAGTGACGTAGGAAAGATCATCAGCTCGCTGATTGGATGTTTTAGCCGCAATGCATGTCGGGATATGGTGTTAATGCGATATGAAATCCGAAAAAAGAATCAGAGTTTAGGATGGCCGAAGACACTACACTACCCATAATCCCCAGCTATCGTTTGGGACTACAGTCCTGTTGACAAACCCCGTGATTAATCTTCAAGCTCTGGGATTGGATGTTGGAGTGGCAGTGCGCCAAGGTTACGCCGAGCGCCAAACAGCTCTTTGAAATGGAACGAAACCACGGCAGACTTTCCAAAACTGGACTCGAACGCCCCCCCAGAACTACAAATGCTGGCTATTGTGTTTCGCAACATGTTCTATAGCGTCTCTACTGGGAATTGTAGTTTTAAAAGACGTTTTCGTTTTTCCCAAAATTAGAAGTTGACAGTATTAAACTGTGTACAGCCCTGGAGGTTTAGGGGATAGGAAACAAATTGGTGTGTACAAATGTAAAACATGTAATTAATAAATGGGTGAAAATCGCTTGTGTCCATAATGGGAAGCATTAATATATACCCACATGCCAGCTCATTGTTACTTTGGAATTCTACTCCACTACAATTCAGAGGTTAACCTGGTATTTTTACTCCACTACATTTATTTTAGTTACTTTGCAGATTCTGATTAATGATGTGAAATATAAACAACCCTTAAAGCAGACTTTAGTTACACCTGAGTAAAATTCAGGGAAAGGTGATTGTCAAGTGCCAACAATCAGGAGAGATATTAGTTGGTGCTTGAGAAGACTAAACATTTATCTGCAGATCTCTATAAAGTATATTCATTACTCGTTATTCTCTACTAATAGTTAATTAAAAACTGTATATAATAGCTATTTTGCACATCCCTTTCAAGATTTTCTAAGGTTTATTGACATATCATATACACCACGATGTTGAAGTTATGCAATTAATGAAAAACTTGGGTCACAGGTTCCTCAACAGTGCATTACAAGACATCTATCAATATGTGTGTATTCCTCCACCATTAAACTCAAATTCTGCACATGTCTTATACTATCTACATACATAAGAGTATAATTAATATATATATAATATCAGTTAAAATAAGTGCTTCAACACAGTTAACATTGCAGGAAAGCAATATATTAGACGCTAAGTACTTTGTCAGGCTTAATATTTATCTGTAGATAGATACCCCCAAAGCTTTTTCTTATTTGAAAGAAAACCTAAAGTATTGTTTAATGTGTTAATAAAGGTTAATTAGTTTGTCTGTTTTGCACATCCTCATATTAATATCTTTGTACATCAGGCACTAAACTGTTTTATTGTAGAGATCACTTACAGTATCTTCTTGATTTTTTATATTCTATATTTCTATCATTGACCTTCTACTTTCCCCCTATGAAAGTATGTACTCTTAATATTTTATTCATCAAATAACATTATTCAACAAAAATAACATTATTCAACAAAAATGATTAAATAACGTGCTTTAACCACTAGGCGGTGCACACAAGGTACACACAGTATACTAATAATAACTTTGTATTATTAGTGTAGGACACTTATGTATGTATAACATCTGAAGATGTGTAGTTTTATTCATGTTTTTACATAATTGTACAGGATATTGCTATATTATTTCTCATGTTTACTTCTACACATTAATATCTGATTTGTAAAACATCACAGACAGAAAGGTATTACTCGTCATTTAATGGTAAGCTATTGAAATTGTGATTCCATAGATGTGTCTCCCATCACCCAAATCCCCTGACTATTCTCTCAACTCAGTATTTACATTCTTATATTCAAAGAAAATCAGTAATATCTTTAAAAACTACAAGTCCTTTTCTATCAGCTGTGCACCGTTATGGTGTAAATATAACCTATCTACCAATTGGATCAAATATAAAAGTCAGCCGTATTAGTATTGATACTGCAAGGAGACGTATTTTGTGAAAAGAAATGTAAGATGTTGTTTAATTGTTGATATATTTATGATCCACGTCACGTATTCAGTTTCGGCGGCAGTTCTTCCAGAACTTCAGTCCAGAAGTCTTCTCATCAGGGCTCTATAAATAAAGAACTATGGCAGATGTGTAATATTTAATGTAGCCGAACCGTGTATTACAATGCCGTTATGTGATGACTTTCAAAGAGAAAAGCAAGAACACTCAGAATAAAGTATTATTATTATTATTTTTTTTAATGTTTTCGGATTTCACATCGCATAAACACCATATCCCAACGTGCATTGCGGCTAAAACATCCAATCAGCGAGCTGAGGATCTTTCCTACGTCTGTTTCCGGTATTGTTCCTGTAATGAGAGTTCACATTTATGCTACATTGAAGGGTGGAATTGACTACACATCTTCAGAAACATAATTTGCTTCAGATATATACTGTAACTCATAGCAATATTGTAACCATTAAGAAAAGCCAACTGCATTAAAAACCCAGTTAACAAACACAAGGTAAAGTATTTTTCCTTCAGTAATGAAGATGTAATTCCAATGTAGACACACCTGGGGTCGCTGTTCAGTCTGTTACGCTGAGCCATGCATTGTCTGGAACGTAAAAGGGACGAAGAAGACAAAGTGAAGTGACGTACTTCCGGTTCAATGTGAAAACATTCCCAGTTAAACCATAGATATATATAAAAACATATGTTTATATATATCTATGAGTTAAACAACATAAACAAATCGCTTAATAAAAAGATAAAACACTGGCATGTAATTTACGTTTGGATTAAATAGAATGGTTTTGAATAATAGATGAGAGTAAAATCTATGTCACAGCCCCACCCACTTTTGGGGAAACCAACGCTGTCATTTGAACGGCGATCAAGCCTGAAGCCACAGAGCTCTTCTGCTGTCCTTAGAGGAAGTTTGAGGTGTTTGAGGTGCAATAAACGACACAGCAGCTTTTTGGCATGTTAAAACTCTGCCTCGCAGCTGGCGAAATTACAGCCTCGCCTACTGATTTTAATTTAACCATAGGATATCAAGCCCGATCGTCGATTTCAAATGTGTGCTCTAAAATGATATTAATAAATTACTATTATCATTATTATAAGCTAGAAAATAAATGTCAAAGATAGGTAGAAAGCAAACGTATTTAAGATATGTTCAGAACAAACGTAACGTGGGACAAAATTAAACGTAATTGAGAATGCTGTATGAAACGACTACAAACAATATTGTGATTATTAACCATTAACCAGCATAATAACGGATTTGGTCAACTGAAAAGTCAGCCGCCAGCCAGCGCGAAAATAAGTTTGCTCTAAATGATATTAATAAATGACTATTATCATTATTATAAGCTAGAAAAGAAATGGCAAATATAGGTAGAAAGCAAACGTATTTAAGATACGTTCATAACAAACGTCATGTGAGAGAAAATAGGTTTCTAGAAGATATGTAGAAAATAAACGTATTTAAGATATGTTCAGAACAAACGTAACGTGGAAGGAAATACGTTTCTTGCAAAACGTATTTGAGAATGCAGTTTAGTTTTGTGGGAACGTAATTTCTAGGAGACAGGGTTGGAAGGGTTTACCATCAGGATATCAAACATTATTCACAATTGTAAATGTATTATCTCTGCCCAGGTGTTGGGTATTTGTTGTTGTCAGTCCCCTCAGGAGTGAAAGCTTCATGTTGTCTCCGTCCATATAGTCAGGTGTCAGCAAACACAATCAGCAAAATGTGCAATACGAAAAACAACCAAAAATTCATGTAAAACTAGATACATGAAAAACATGTGATAATAACAATAGAGTGGCGAAGTCCCTCCCCTTCCGGTGGACCTCCATGGGACCTTATTTCGGAAAAGTTATGCATTGAAGTCAATGGAGAGAGAAAGATTATCTTTCGATCCCGTTTGAATTGTGCCACGAATTACACATATGATGTTTGTCAATTTAAAAGATAATTTTGCAAGTCAAAAAAAAAAAAATGTGTCGTAAAACTGTGAAGTAACACATTTGTTTGTGTGAAACGCTAAATGAACTACATCTCTGGTCAACCACACACGTCACCAAGATGGCCGTCACTACTGTCTTGTCAACAAACGATTGACTATCACCACAATGAAACACGTCCTGAAGAATGTCATGCAAAGCTGCCTGCCTGCCTTCCTTTGATTCTCTCTGAACTGCCTGGTCGTTTTAATGTTTAATGTCAACCATTTGTGCAGATAGCATGAAGTAGAAAAGATCGCCGATGCTAACGTTAGCGTTAGCATTTCTCCCCTGGAATTAAATGGTGTATTATAGAATGATCACACCGGTGACAGTACTATTCAAAGGGTTCACGAAATATGACTACTACTCTTACTGTTTAACATTTTGGGTTACTTAATGTTACTTCATGTTAAGGCTAATAAAAATGACAAGGCTGTAATGCTAACTAACGTGCTAGCTACTAGCTAGGTAGCTAACTTGATCGAGCCACTCCTGGTCGTTTCATCAGACGGAAAGCAAAAGAACGAGCAAGACCCATTGCTGGTATAATAACAACCTGGTACTAAGCACACAGGCATCTTGTTAAAGTTATCTTATCTTAGCCAGCGCCATATAGATAGATTATATCTATATTGCGCTGATCTTAGGTATCTGAATGGTGGAGGTAAACAATTGTGACATCACTTACGCGACTCTGGGATTTGTAGTCTTTCTAGTTACGTATTTTTCATAGTCTTATATTTCAACAGTTTTACGACAAACTGTGACTTTTTTGACATGGAAATGATTTTTTAAGATTGACAAACATCATATGTGTAATTCATGGCACAATTCAAACGGGATCGAAAGATAAGTTTTCTCTCCCCATTGACTTCAATGCATAATTTTTCCGAAATAAGGTCCCATACCCCGGAAGTAAGTGGGAGGGACTTCGCCACTCTATAATAACATTCAGTGCTATTGCAGCATACTTTGTCTACAACAGCCTGTCAGACACTGAAAAACGCCATCATGTGCTTCTTGGTATTGATTTTTGGAATATCTTCATGGAAATGTTACTCACTGCAGTTTATTTCGACTATGTTTATGAATAAAGGTTAAGCAATAACAGAGTGTAAGGTATTCCTGGGAACATGAGTGAAAAATATTCACGTGTGATTAATTCAGTCGGGGTGATTAACGGTAGGGTAGGTAAGTTTGAGAAACCGGCTCGAGATACACTTTTTGTTATATTCCATGGAATGCTCTTAACATCCCGATAGCAATGAATATCTTAAGTGCTTTGACAAAAAATCCATTAAAAAATGTCATCTGTGGAAGCCGTAATACTGTAAAAAGTACGACCAATCATTTTAGCCGGCCCGGCTAAAATAACTGGATGGCCTACCTGCCTGTCAGCCTTCCATCTGTGCACAAACTTATCTCGTGCCCTCATTGGTCATGTGCGCGTTCGTGTGTGTTGGAGGAGGGGCTCTATAGGAAGTGGCAGATTTTCTCCGGTTGTGTATTTTCAAATTCTAGTGATCTCGAGCCGGTTTCTCAAACGTACCTACCCTACCTTTAAAGCAAAAAAAGTCATCATTTAAAACTGTTCTTCGTGTTCTCCGTAGCTGTTTTTCTGACTGTTTCCAAAGATTTGAGGGACAGAAACTGAAGGAAACTAACCAAATGCAGGATTACGGGGCTGAATGCACTGCCTGATGGTTAACAGTACACTATTCCCTCATGGACCTGGAAAATAAACAGGGAAAATACTCTTGTTATATAACCAACAATCACTTTGAACAGGGATCTCTTAACAAAAAATGCTAATAAGTTACACAAAAGTTCAATGTGATGTTCACAGAGAAATTTATATTCCAAAATGACTAACCATCATGCAACGCACTAGCAAGACGTTGATCGCAATTGCGCAGGTCTGCGTCAGTCTCGCTTGTCTCAAACAAGCCTAATTTTTCCGAAATAAGGTCCCATGGAGCTCAACCGGAAGGGGAGGGACTTCACCTCTCTATGGAGAGAGAAAGAGTAGGTTTGTTTGAGACAAGCGAGACCGACGCAGACCTGCGCAATTGCGATCAACGTCTTGCTAGTGCATTGCATGATGGTTAGTCATTTTGGAATATACATTTCTCTGTGAACATCACATTGAACTTTTGTGTAACTTATTAGCATTTTTTGTTAAGAGATCTTTGTTTCATGATGGTTAGTCATTTTGTCCGACTTGCTCTGGAGGCTCGCCTACATGAGACGTTGAAATCTCGCGGGACAAAGACGCCCGCAGACTTGAGAGCGAGGTGCGGCGAGGCGCGGCGAGGCGGCGCAGTTTCTCTCCACGGGCTGCGGAAGCGAAATGCTTGATGGGAAACGACTCGCTGGTATCTCGAGCTGAGCGCTCATTGGTGGTTTTCACCCCGTGCTGGTGATGAAACTCTCCATTGGCTCGGCAAAAGTTTGTTGTTGTTTGTTGTGTCAGTTTTACGTCGCCACTTCCATTCACATTTTTCATCATTGTTCCACAATGTTTATCATCATGAAATTAATATCTATATATTTTATACTATACTTGCACTGCTTACCATTGTCATACTTTATATATCTTAGCATATTCATACACACTGTTCATACTAGGCTAGGCTACTGTGTATATAGTGTATTCATACGGTTACCCCTCACTGTTTTTTCATCATTCAATTCATTCTATATTTTATTCTGTAGATTGTGTACATTATGTTTCACTTTACTGCTTTTTGCACTCCTGGTTAGAAGCTAAACTGCATTTCGTTGTCTCAGTACCTGTAATCTGTGCAATAACAATAAAGTTGAATATAATATTGAGCAGGAACAAATGTATTTACTTAGTACATATCTGACATTAACGATTAAACACATTTGTGCATTCTTTATAAATGCAAACCGAGTCAAGCCGACTCCGGAGGTGGCGGTATGCACCTTAAAGTTGTTTGCAATCCGCCAAAAAACCGAGAGAAGAAGAAGAAGAGGAAGAAGCCGACTCCGAGCTGTCCGACTTCAGGCGAGCTTTTTGAGATCTCCCCCGGCTGCGATCGGCTATTCTCGTCTACTTTCGAGGCGAGCCGCAGCTCGTCTCAAACAAGCCTATTGGAGAGAAAGATTATCTTTCGATCCCGTTTGAATTGTGCCATGAATGTGATGTTTGTCAATCTTAAAAAATAATTTCCATGTCAAAAAAGTCACAGTTTGTCGTAAAACTGTTGAAATATAAGACTATGAAAATACGCAACTAGAAAGACTACAAATCCCAGAGTCGCGTAAGTGATGTCACAATTGTTTTCCTCCACTAAAATAGAGATAGCTAAGATAAGATAACGCCATATAGATAGAATCTATCTATATGGCGCTGGCTAAGATAAGATAACTTTAACAAGATGCCTGTGTGCTTAGTACCAGGTTGTTATCATACCAGCAATGGGTCTTGCTCGTTCTTTTGCTTCCCGTCTGATGAAAGGATCAAGTTAGCTACCTAGCTAGTAGCTAGCACGTTAGTTAGCATTACAGCCTTGTCATTTTTATTAGCCTTAACATGAAGTAACATTAAGTAACCCAAAATGTTAAACAGTAAGAGTAGTAGTCATATTTCGTGAACCCTTTGAAGAGTACTGTCACCGGTGTGGTCATTCTATAATACACAATTTAAGCCCGGGGGAGAAATGCTAACGCTAACGCTAGCGATCTTTTCTACTTCATGGTAGTCAATCGTTTTTTGACAAGACAGTAGTGACGGCCATCTTGGTGACGTGTGTTGTTGACCAGAGATGTAGTTCATTGAGCGTTTCACACAAACAAATGTGTTACTTCACAGTTTTACGACACAAAATTATCTTTTAAATTGACAAACATCATATGTGTAATTCGTGGCACAATTCAAACGGGATCGAAAGATAATCTTTCTCTCTCCATTGACTTCAATACATAATTTTTCCGAAATAAGGTCCCATGGAGGTCCACCGGAAGGGGAGGGACTTCGCCACTCTATAGAATATCACCAGTTGTTCGTCTCACATTTTATTCGGTTATGGTACCCATCAGTAGAGCAGAAGTCAAATCTGTTACAAAAGTTGTTATCAAGCAACAATGGCAAAAACTATGGGACAGTAACACCAAAGGAAGACATTTATACCAGATACAAAGGGAAGTAGGAACGGGAAGCACTTGGGGGAGTAGTAGAAGAGAACAGAGCATTAACAGCAGGATAAAATTGGGTCACTCTGGATTAAACTCATCACTGCATCTGATTGGAAAACATCCAAATGGCAATTGTGATGGTTGCCAACAACCAGAGACAATACATCATGTATTTTTTAGCTGCCCGGATTATAACAGACAAAGACTCATTCTGAAAACTGCAATGGAACAACTCAACATCAAGGACATGGATTTCAAGTCAATATATGAAAGTAAATCAAGAAATGAAGCAAACAAGTTGATCTTCAAATTCCTCAAAAGCATTTGTCTGAGGACAAGGATTTAATATAAACATTTAATAAATCAACAGTAGGTGGCGATATATGCTCCAAGTGGAAGCGATTCGCCATTAAATACTAGAAGAAGAAGAAGAAGAAGAAGAAGAAGAAGACATTTTATTCGGTAACGGCGTCTCGTCGCTACGGTTCTCTCTCTCTGTGTTCCTGAGAAAGTGTGTGTGAGCTCCAGCACTACTGATCCATCATCTGTGTGTTTGGATAAACCTCTGAATGGACTGTGTGCTCTTTTTTCTGGAGCGTTTACCTCGGACTATAGGAGCTAGCTTAGCATGCTAGCTGGAAACACGTTAGCAACGCTAGTCAGATTGAGAGTTTGATGGAGAGAGAAACGGTGTGTTTAACGGAGCTTGCAGGAAAAGGTGATCTAGTAAACATGAGTAAAGTCCAAATGCTGCTGTCGTTGAAGAAGCAGCGACTCACTACTGAAGAGATATTTGCTTTGTTTGAAAAAACGATAGCCGAGTACGAGGAGGAGCTGTCTCTTTCCAAAGAGGAGATCAAGAGACTCCAGAAACTTCTGGACGCTGTTTTACAGCCTCAGCTTCGGATACACAGAGCAGGTCTGTTCCCTTTACCCTTAATTAACACTTTACACTCTTCAGTAGCACTTTATTATCACATTAATAACACTTTAGACCAGGGGCGTCGCCTGGACCTGAAAACATTCGGGGCTTAGCCCACAGTGGCATTTTTTACTGCAACACTCCCCACACGCACACACACAGTACACCCGCGACTGTTACAATGAAGGCTCGATAATCAGCTCACGGCATATAGGCAGGGGTAAAGTGGTATTTTTTATGAGTGGGTGGCTCACCTCCTCTAGGGGGGTCCGGGGGATGCTCCCCCGGGAAGATTTTTTTTTAAATATTGAAGTTAAATGCATCAATCTGGTGCACTTTGAGAGCAAAATGAAGAGATCTATGGATACCTCTCTCAACACCCATATGAAGCAGAACTGTAAACAGATGTACTTTTTCTTTATGGATATTTTACTAATCACTCCCCTTTTAAACTTTATTCTTTTTTTACTGCCATATAGTATTTCATAACTGTTTTTCATTTATTCTCTTTTTTTTAATAACTATAATGATCATATGAAGGTGTGCCGCGGAAATAATCTTTTGAATAATTTGTGACCAAACCGTTTGAGACCCACTGAGATAACTTACTAAAGTTAACTATCTAAACACTCAGAGAGTCCTTTAGCTCACCTGAGTCTCTCAGTCTGAGAGGAGAGGACTCTCCTCCAGCTTCTTGTGGAACAAACAGCTCCTTATGTCCGTTAGTGCAGCTAGCTAACCAGATGCTAACAACACGGTCCATGCTGACACCGGCCCCTCTCTCCCTCTCTCCCCCCCTCTCTCTCTCTATCACACTAAATGCGCTATTGCCACACACACACACACAGAGCCGAGCTTGAATGAAACAAGCACACGTTTATTTCCATGCAACTCTCTGATTGGTCTGGTGTCATGCCTCTGTTGCATTCACTGAACACGGGAAATTACAGTGCTGCCGTCCTCTCTTGTGTCATGATGAGGTTCACGTAAAGCACGGTTAATGTATTATATTATTGAGGGAGAATTGTCCGGGGCTACAGAAAAAACATTCGGGGCTAAAGCCCCGGATGCCCAGGCCAGGCGACGCCACTGCTTTAGACCCTTTATCAGCACTTGCTGCAGGTAGTAGATCCTGAAGTAAAAGTACAAACACCACACTGTGAAAATACTCCATTACAAGTTAAAGTACTGCATTCATGTTATTTAAGTAAAAGTATGTAAGTATTATTAGACATGTACTTTATTATGATAATTAAAATGTATTACGGAAGAGCAAACTTACC
This sequence comes from Trematomus bernacchii, assembly GCF_902827165.1. Classification (NCBI taxonomy): domain Eukaryota; kingdom Metazoa; phylum Chordata; class Actinopteri; order Perciformes; family Nototheniidae; genus Trematomus; species Trematomus bernacchii. The sequence goes on from NW_022987733.1 coordinate 1,077,014, forward strand.
AAAATAAAAATATTTATAAAAATACATACATTGAATAATATGCCATTTAAAGGTGGGGTAGGTAAGTTTGAGAAACCGGCTCGAGATCGCTAGAATTTGAAAATACGCAACCGGAGAAAATCTGCCACTTCCTTATAGAGCCCCTCCTCCAACACACACGAACGCGCACATGACCAATGAGGGCACGAGATAAGTTTGTGCACAGATGGAAGGCTGACAGGGAGGTAGGCCATCCAGTTATTTTAGCCGGGCGGCTAAAATGATTGGTCGTACTTTTTACAGTATTACAGATTCCACACATTTTTTTATGGATTTTTTGTCAAAGCACTTAAGATATTCATTGCTATCGGGATGTTAAGAGCAGTCCATGGAATATAACAAAAAGTGTATCTCGAGCCGGTTTCTCAAAGTTACCTACCCCACCTTTAATTTACTGATTTTAAATATTACCCATACATGTAGGCACTAGTTGGTTGAATGTGACATAATTTGATAATTTAGTTTTAATGTGCTTCTTTATTCACCTTTTCTTTTTAAATGTGAAAAAGCAAATAAAAATAAATACTTTGGATTAATTCAAATTGCGTGAGAATAATTCATAAAGAAATCAATGAATAAATATGTTCAATAATAAATTAAACACATCTAAAATGTTACTTATTAAAGAATAGGGGAACTAGTACAAAGGTCATTAAGTAATTAAAACGTTAATATAAATTAATGTAAAATCTCATCAATCAATTATTGCCAACATGTATTTATATATATATATATATATATATATATATATATATATATGTGTTCTTTCATAGTTTTGATGTCTTCAGTATTAATCTAGAAAGTAGAAACAAATTAAAATAAACAAAAAACATTGAATGAGAGTGTGTCCAAACTTTGACTGGTACTGTATATAAAACACACATTTTAATATTTAGCAGGTTCCCTCATCTATAATCATTTATACAAGCGCAACTTTGAACATGTACAGCAGTAAAACGCAACATACAAAATAATCAAGAAACATCATAAATTAAACACAGACAGGGAACATTTTACATCATTACTTTTACATAAGAAGGTGCCGTCAAATGTTCTGTTAATACTTGCATACTTTTACTTAAATAAGGTTTGAATGCAGGATTTTTATTTGTAACAGAGTATTGTAATTCTATACTGTAGGCGTAGTGTATCTGTGAACGATCCCAAATACAATTCATTGTTTACATTGCAGCTAGTGCTACGCCAGAAGAAAAAAAACGTTTTCATTTTTAAGTGGAAAGGGGCGGGGCTACATAAGGTGAATTGAGCCAACACAAATACACAATAGGTGGGACTAAGAAAGATAATGTGAAAATATAAAAACAAAGGCATTAATTAGGGCTGCAAAATGTCTCTCATTGTAATGGTGATGAGATTTTTAAATGCTAACACTTAACAGTTTGTTCTGACTGTGTGTTTCCTGTTTCTTGCAGATGTCCTGCTGGTGGTGGTTAAAGAAGAGGTTCTCCCTGACCAGCAGGAGTGGAGCACCAGTCTGGACCAGAAGGACCCAGTGCCCCCCCCACACATGAAGCGGGAACAGGAGGAACTCAGGATCAGTCAGGAGGGAGAGCAGCTTCAGGAGCTGGAGGAGGCTGATATCACCAAGTCCACTTTCACTCCTGACCCTGTGAAGAGTGAAGATGATGAAGAGAAACCTCAGTCCTCACAGCCTCATCAAAGACAAACTGAACACATGGAAACAGAAGCTGATGGAGATGACTGTCGAGGACCAGAACCAGCCAGGAACTCAGATCCAGAGAGCAGTTTACAACCAAAGACTGAGGACCACACTGGAGACTCTTCTGAACCTGACACTGGAGACTCTTCTGAAACTGACACTGGAGACTCTTCTGAACCTGACACTGAAGACAGTGCTGATTGGAAAGAGACCAGAGAACCTGCATCAGGCTCAAACTCACTGAAAAATAGACATGAATCTGTCAGTGATCCACAACGTAGTGCTGAAAATAAACCATTCCGCTGCTTAGTCTGTAAGAAAGCTTTTCCACAGGGTGGACATTTAAAGGCACACATGATAGTCCACACAGGAGAGAAACCACACAGCTGCTCAGTCTGTAAGAAAGCTTTTTCACGGAGTGGACATTTAGAGGCACACATGATAGTCCACACAGGAGAGAAACCATTCAGCTGCTCAGTCTGTAAGAAATATTTTACATTGAAAAGAGATGTAAAACGACACATGAGAATCCACACAGGAGAGAAACCATTCACCTGTACAGTCTGTAAGAAAGCTTTTTCACAGAGTGCACATTTAAAGGCACACACGATAGTCCACACAGGAGAGAAACCATTCAGCTGCTCAGTCTGTAAGAAATATTTTACAATGAAAAGACATGTAAAACGACACATGAGAATCCACACAGGAGAGAAACCATTCACCTGTACAGTCTGTAAGAAAGCTTTTTCACAGAGTGCACATTTAAAGAAACACATGAGAGTCCACACAGGAGAGGAAAAATAGAGCTGCAATGTTTGTGACAAAAGATTTAAATGGCATAATCGTTTCAAAAGACATAAGTGTGTTGGTCGTCAGCTGCTTCTGTAACTGTAACGGTACGTCCACACAGCAGCGTTAACAAAAATCTTCCAACGCTTCTGCCCATTCACTTTGAATGGGGTGGCGTCACTTTGCCTCACTTTTCGCCAAACTTTATTGTGGGAAGCAGAGCGGAGCTTTCCAGGCATCTCAGGCTTCAAAAGTTGAAGGGGGGGGGGGGGGGGGGGGGAAGTATAACTACATAGAAAATGGTGAAAGGAAAATATTAAATATATGGTAATCATTAAATTAATTATAAATACAAAAATCAAGATGATAATTAAAAGTAAGAATATATATTTTAAATTTCAGTTTCACTTCCTTTATGTATTTATTTAATTATTCATTTTATTTATTATTTAGGCATTTTTTTTATTTAGTCTTTTATTATTTATTTTCCTATTTATTCCTGAATTTAATATATATATTTATTCATGCATTTATTTATATATTTTTACCTGTGTCAATTTCTTTCCTCCATAACATTCCTGTGGCCCTGGTGAGATAAAGATGATTTAATAGAGGTCACTTCTGCAGGGCTGCATCAGGTTGTATCTGCAGGTCAACAAAGCGCCTCTAGAGGGCGCTGAACCACCAGGAAATCTACCTTTGAAGGTTAAAGGGGAGCAGCAGAAGTCATGCGACGTGGCATGTAAAGTACAGCCATGAACTGATGGTTATCTCCTATTTTTATGGTTCGTTGGTCTAGGGGTATGATTCTCGCTTAGGGTGCGAGAGGTCCCGGGTTCAAATCCCGGACGAGCCCTCCTTTTTGCAAAAGTTGCACCTCAGATGTGTTTGATACCAACTTATCATAAAATCATTTTAGTTTTACAGTTTCTCAGCCCACAGGTTTTGGTGTTTAACAAAACAGAATAGCACATTTTAGTCTACAATGCATTATAATATTATATTACATCGTTAAATGCATCATCAGCACTATGGGAGTTTCCCTGTGCAACCATATTTTGTGATATATATATATATTTAGGTGATGAATGGAGAGTCTACTGGTAAAAATGTAAGTTAATGATGTGCTCACTATGGGCTGCTTACCCATGGAGGTTTGAAAATGACATAATATATAAAAATACAAAAATAAACGATTAAATACAGATAAGGGAATAAAATAACACAATAACTGTTGCTATTACATTACGTTACTTGTTAGACACTTTTATCCAAAGCGACTTTCATACTCAATACTGTGGACAATCCCCACAGGAGCAATTTGGGGTGAAGTGTCTGAGGGACACAACGACATGCTGACTGCAGTGGGGTTTGAACCTGTGACCCCCTGATCCGAACACCAACGCACTAGTCCACTGCGCCACACACAACCTGATATAAATGCATTAGATGAAATGTAAGGGAATAAAAGAACAGAATAATTGTTGATAGAAATACATTTGACAAAGTGGCCAGAGGGTGGAAGGTAAATACAGAATAATACATTTTAGTCTACAATACATTATAATACTAAATTACATTTAAAGAATACAATGCAAGAATTGAACCGAGTATCAAAGATGTTTATTTATGAATAAATGTCAGCTCCAGAATAACATCCAGTCTATCCAACGTAGTCATGACTATCAATTACAACTTTTTATCCTGTGGTAGGAGGATTCAGAGAGAGGAAGAACCTGTGTTTCAACTGATCAAAGAAACAAACATGGGTAAGAAGGGTTTACCATCAGGATATCAAACATTATTCACAATTGTAAATGTATTATCTCTGCCCAGGTGTTGGGTATTTGTTGTTGTCAGTCCCCTCAGGAGTGAAAGCTTCATGTTGTCTCCGTCCATATAGTCAGGTGTCAGCAAACACAATCAGCAAAATGTGCAATACGAAAAACAACCAAAAATTCATGTAAAACTAGATACATGAAAAACATGTGATAATAACAATAATCACATTCAGTGCTATTGCAGCATACTTTGTCTACAACAGCCTGTCAGACACTGAAAAACGCCATCATGTGCTTCTTGGTATTGATTTTTGGAATATCTTCATGGAAATGTTACTCACTGCAGTTTATTTAGACTATTTTTATGATTAAAAGTTAAGCAATAACAGAGTGTAAGGTATTACCGGGAACATGAGTGAAAAATATTCACGTGTGATTAATTCAGTCGGGGTGATTAACGGTAGGGTAGGTAAGTTTGAGAAACCGGCTCGAGATACACTTTTTGTTATATTCCATGGAATGCTCTTAACATCCCGATAGCAATGAATATCTTAAGTGCTTTGACAAAAAATCCATTAAAAATGTCATCTGTGGAAGCCGTAATACTGTAAAAAGTACGACCAATCATTTTAGCCGCCCGGCTAAAATAACTGGATGGCCTACCTGCCTGTCAGCCTTCCATCTGTGCACAAACTTATCTCGTGCCCTTATTGGTCATGTGCGCGTTCGTGTGTGTTGGAGGAGGGGCTCTATAAGGAAGTGGCAGATTTTCTCCGGTTGTGTATTTTCAAATTCTAGCGATCTCGAGCCGGTTTCTCAAACTTACCTACCCTACCCCTTTAAAGCAAAAAAAGTCATCATTTAAAACTGTTCTTCGTGTTCTCCGTAGCTGTTTTTCTGACTGTTTCCAAAGATTTGAGGGACAGAAACTGAAGGAAACTAACCAAATGCAGGATTACGGGGCTGAATGCACTGCCTGATGGTTAACAGTACACTATTCCCTCATGGACCTGGAAGATAAACAGGGAAAATACTCTTGTTATATAACCAACACCAACATCACTTTGAACAGAGATCTCTTAACAAAAAATGCTAATAAGTTACACAAAAGTTCAATGTGATGTTCACAGAGAAATGTAGATTCCAAAATGACTAACCATCATGCAACGCACTAGCAAGACGTTGATCGCAATTGCGCAGGTCTGCGTCAGTCTCGCTTGTCTCAAACAAGCCTAATTTTTCCGAAATAAGGTCCCATGGAGCTCAACCGGAAGGGGAGGGACTTCACCTCTCTATGGAGAGAGAAAGAGTAGGTTTGTTTGAGACAAGCGAGACCGACGCAGACCTGCGCAATTGCGATCAACGTCTTGCTAGTGCGTTGCATGATGGTTAGTCATTTTGTCCGACTTGCTCTGGAGGCTCGCCTACATGAGACGTTGAAATCTCGCGGGACAAAGACGCCCGCAGACTTGAGAGCGAGGCGCGGCGAGGCGGCGCAGTTTCTCTCCACGGGCTGCGGAAGCGAAATTCTTGATGGGAAACGGAAGGGGAGGGACTTCGCCTCTATAGAGTGGCGAAGTCCCTCCCCTTCCGGTGGACCTCCATGGGACCTTATTTCGGAAAAATTATGTATTGAAGTCAATGGAGAGAGAAAGATTATCTTTCGATCCCGTTTGAATTGTGCCACGAATTACACATATGATGTTTGTCAATTTAAAAGATAATTTTGCAAGTAAAAAAAAAAAAAAAAGTGTCGTAAAACTGTGAAGTAACACATTTGTTTGTGTGAAACGCTCAATGAACTACATCTCTGGTCAACAACACACGTCACCAAGATGGCCGTCACTACTGTCTTGTCAACAAAACGATTGACTACCCTCACTATCACCACAATGAAACACGTCCTGAAGAATGTCATGCAAAGCTGCCTGCCTGCCTTCCTTTGATTCTCTCTGAACTGCCTGGTCGTTTTAATGTTTAATGTCAACCATTTGTGCAGATAGCATGAAGTAGAGAAGATCGCTAGCGTTAGCGTTAGCATTTCTCCCCCGGGCTTAAATGGTGTATTATAGAATGATCACACCGGTGACAGTACTCTTCAAAGGGTTCACGAAATATGACTACTACTCTTACTGTTTAACATTTTGGGTTACTTCATGTTACTTCATGTTAAGGCTAATACAAATGACAAGGCTGTAATGCTAACTAACGTGCTAGCTACTAGCTAGCTTGATCCACACACTCCTGGTCCTTTCATCAGACGGGAAGCAAAAGAACGAACAAGACCCATTGCTGGTATAATAACAACCTGGTACTAAGCACACAGGCATCTTGTTAAAGTTATCTTATCTTAGCCAGCGCCATATAGATAGATTCTATCTATATGGCGCTGATCTTAGCTATCTCAATTGTGCTGATCTTAGTGTCTCAATTGTGACATCACTTACCCGACTCTGGGATTTGTAGTCTTTCTAGTTGCGTATTTTTCATAGTCTTATATTTCAACAGTTTAACGACAAACTGTGACTTTTTTGACATGGAAATGATTTTTTAAGATTGACAAACATCATATGTGTAATTCATGGCACAATTCAAACGGGATCGAAAGATACGTTTTCTCTCTCCATTGACTTCAATACATTATTTTTCCGAAATAAGGTCCCATGGGGCGGAAGTAGATGGGCGTGACTTCGCCACTCTATAGAATATCACCAGTTGTTCGTCCCACATTTTATTCGGGGGAGGCTAGGACAGTTCGCCTGCGCGGCGGCCGGAAGAAGGAAGTGAAGTTGGAGATGCGTGGCAGAAAGCTCAGAGAGAATCGGAAATTCGGATACATACAGAAACGGTAGCATTGGACTGTTATTTTGGCGGATTTGCATAAACTGTACATTGAGTGTTTCATCATGTCAACCAGCTCAGATGGTAGCCAAAGAAACAATATGGAATGGATGATATCCAAAGCTGCGAAGAAGAAAAGATCTTTGAGAGAAAGAGATAGTTCAGTAAGAGCTCGAAGTTGGTCGGATTGGTCGGGTGAAGCAGACGAGGCTAAGCAAAACAAAAAATCAAGAGTCAGTCAAAATGACAGCCAAGCAATGTTGAATAAAGAAATAGAACACGAGTGGAAAGTGGTAATAGAATTCAATCAGGATGGTGGGCATTACCACCCGATTAAACTTACCAAAGCAATTGAAAAAGAGGTTGGAAAAATTACATTTGCTAAATTCATGAACAATAAGCGGGTATTGATACATGCCAATAACAAACAGCAGCAGGAAAAGATTCTGGGAATGAACTCACTGAATGGGGAGAAAATGAAGGCGCATGTTCCAGGAGCAATGGCAAAACTGAGAGGAGTAATCTCAGGAGTACCATTGGACATGTCAATGGAAGATGTGAAAAGTGAATTAAAAGGAGGCAAAATAGTGGAAGTCACAAGGCTTAAAAGCAAACGGGATGGTACACTCAAAGAAACATTATCAGTTCTCATTCAGTTTGAGAGAATCTTACCTAAGGCAGTACAAATGGGATATTTGAACTTCATGGTTAGGGAGTACATCCCCAAACCTCTCAGGTGCTATGCATGTCAACGAATGGGGCACACAGCGCAGCAGTGTAAAGGACAGCTAAGGTGTGCAAGATGCGGAGGAAAACATGAGTATGGAAAATGTGAAAAGGATGCAAAGGTTAAATGTTGTAACTGCGGAGGAGATCACAGTGCTGCGTTTGGAGGTTGTGAAGTGCAGAGAGAGGCCAGAGAGGTGCAGAGAGTTAAGATTACAAACAAAGTTTCATACGCAGAAGCAATAAAGAAAGTAAGGGGAACAGTAACAATCAATAAGACCCCTAGTGGAATGGAGCAGAGCATTACAATACAAAATGTCAGGAACACACCAAAAAGTAATCTTCAAATCCAACCCCACAGCGCCACCAAGAGTAAAGAGGATGATGATGTTTTAGGAGTGAAAAAGGTGAATTTTGTGGTATTTATATGCCATACTGTAAATGTTGCATTACAGTTAAAAAAGAAAAGTGATAGAATCAAAGCCATTGTGGAGGCAGCTGGAAAATTCCTTGACATGAAAGATATTAAAGCAGATCAGATACATGCAATGCTAACTATAAATGGAGCTGGGGAAAATGAAAATCAGGATGAGGGTTAGATCCTTAATCATGGTGCTGCACATACTACAGTGGAACGCAAGAAGCCTCATAGCTAATGGTCAAGAATTCAAGAAATATATATATGATCTAGAGGTAGTCCCTGAGGTAATATGTGTGCAAGAAACCTGGTTACGACCTCAATTAGACTTTGTCATTCCAGGATTTAGCTGTATAAGGCATGATAGAGATAATAATCAAAATGGTGGAGGGTGTGCCACGTTTCTCAAAGATGGTGTGGCATATAGGGAGGTGCAATCTCCTGATGATATAGAGTGTATTATAGTGGAAATCTGCAACCCTAGGAAACAAGATAACATTAGGATAATCAATTTATACAATCCATGTAAAAATCTAACCACTGATATATTTAAAGAAATAGCAGGCAATAAACATAGGAAGGAAGTTTGGTGTGGTGATTTCAATGCACACAACAGTCTATGGGGCAGCAACCATACAGACAGTAATGGAAATATAGTGGAAGAAATGCTGGAGGAAAGAACACTAGTATGCCTTAATGATGGACATGGCACAAGAGTAGATGTACACAGGGGGAAGGTTTCATGCCTGGATCTGACATTAGTGTCAAACTGTTTGGTTCATACATGCGAATGGTTTGTTTTGAATAACTCCACAGTAGGAAGTGACCATTATCCAGTGCTTACTAAAATGAATACTAATGTATATATACAGGAAGGAGGTGCAATAACCAGGTGGTGCTTTGCTAAAGCTGATTGGGGGAAATTTAGGATATGGTGTGAGGAGTCGGTACACCTGCTAACATCATAGAGGGAAGCATAGAGGTAATTACAAGCCAAATAACGCAACATATTCTAAATGCAGCAGAGAACAGTATACCCAAAACAACAACCAAGGGTAGGAAGAAAGTGGTGCCATGGTGGAATGAGGAATGCAGCAGGGCTATTAAAGAGCGAAATAATGCATTTAGAGAATTAAAGAAAAACATGACACAAAATAATGTTATAGAGTTTCAAAGGAAAAGGGCAGCTGCTCGAAGGACAATCAAATACACACAAAAAAAAGAACATGGAGAGAATTTTGTTCTACCATTGGCAGAGGAGTAAAATTAGGTGATGTCTGGTCCATGTTTAAGCGGATGAGTGGGAAAAGGAAATCCATTAAAATTCCAGCTTTGGTTGATGGGGAGAGGCTGGCAGTGACAGATAAAGAGAAGGCAGACATGTTAGGAAGGACACTTGCAGCAGTACATAGCGGGGAACATCTCAGTGATATTCATAGGCAGCAAAAACAGCAGTTACTAGCAGAGAATGAAAACGTGAAGGAGAAGAGACAGGATAATAGGTCAGCTCTTGATGTGGAATTTACAATGTCAGAACTCAAAATAGCCTTACAAGGTACAGGTTATACAGCCCCAGGACAAGACCAGCTATGTTAAAAACATCGTCAGATGCGCCGGTGAAGATGGCCGCATCGTCTTTGTGCTCCTCTCCAACTTTGCCCATTTTCGTATTTTGTACATATTTCTTTTACTTTTGCCGTTTTACTTTTAACATGGTTCGCAACATGCTAGCCGACCGCACCTACTCTGCCATACAATATAGCAGAGAGGAACTTTTCCAATTGCGAATCTTCGTGGACAATATTAACCCTCCGACAGACAATGGAGATTCACCATGGCTACCTGTTGCTGTTCTACCTGAGAGACGCAAGAAGAAGACAAAGCGAGGATGCCGGGCCGGGTTGCTGGTCAGACTGAGAAAACGTGAGAATCGGCCCCCTCTTCCGAGTATTCTTCTGGCTAATGTTCAATCCATTGAAAATAAGCTAGATGAACTCAGAAGCCGGATTGCTTTTCAACGGGACATTAAGAACTGTAACGTGTTAATTCTCACTGAGACTTGGCTCAACCCCGCTATCCCGGACTCCGCTATTGTCCCTGACGGATTCTCTATTTTTCGTCAGGACCGGACTGCAAACTCGGGGAAAAGTAAGGGAGGCGGTGTGTGTGTAATGACTAACAACAACTGGTGCTCAGATGTGAAGATTATTTCATCGGACTGTTCCGCACAGCTAGAGCACCTCATGATCTCATGTCGGGCCTTCCATCTGCCGAGGGAATTCACATCTGTTGTGATAACAGCAGTGTATATCCCGCCGCAGCCACTCGCCGACAACAACACGGCACTCGATCAGCTGTTTGGGTTTATTGATAAAACCGAGACTTCACGGCCAGATGCGGCGTTCGTTGTGGCCGGAGATTTCAACACCGCCAACATGAAGAAGGTTTTGCCAAAATATTACCAACACATCAACTTCCCGACGCGCGGGGGAAACATACTGGACCATGTTTATTCCCCTTTCCGGAATGGATATAAGGCTCTCCCTCGCCCTCCCTTCGGCAAATCAGACCATATCTCACTACTGTTGTTGCCTGCTTACAAGCAGAAACTTAAAAGGGACAGACCGATAACAAGGACAGTACAACGATGGAGCGAGGAGTCAGATTCAGCACTGCAGGATTGCTTTGCATCTACGGATTGGAGTGTGTTTGAGGACAATAACATCAACACACACACGGACACTGTCATCTGCTACATTGGGAAATGCATCGATGACGTGGTACCGAAGGTTTCTGTACGGACATTCCCAAATCAAAAGCCCTGGGTAAACGGTGAGGTGCGCGGCAAACTGAAAGCGCGCACTCTCGCGCACACAGCGGGAGATTTGGAGGAGTACAGGAAGTCTAGGTATGATCTCCGGAGAGCAATAAAAAATGCAAAGAGACAGTACAAAGAGAAGGTGGAATCTGACTTCAAAGGCTATAACACTAGGAATATGTGGGCGGGACTAAGGACAATGACTGACTACAAAGGAGCAGCGGGGGGTGCTGCGGGAGTGTCTGCGTGCGCATCTCTCCCAGATGAGCTAAACAGTTTTTTTGCACGCTTTGAGAGCAGCCAGGCTGTGGAGCTACAGAGGGACCAGGAGCTACACTGCCCTTTTGTTTTAAATAGGGCAGATGTGTGTAAATCCTTTAAAAGGGTTAACCCACACAAGGCTCCTGGACCTGATGGCATCCCTGGCCGTGTTCTCAGGGTGTGTGCAGTTCAGCTGGCAGAGGTGTTCACAGACATCTTCAACAGGTCCCTGCTGCAGTCTGTAGTCCCCCACATGTCTTAAACACTCCACCATCATTCCTGTCCCCAAAAAGACAATCATCACCTGCCCCAACGACTACCGCCCAGTAGCACTCACCTCCATCATAATGAAGTGCTTTGAGCGGTTAGTCAAATTATTCATCACCTCCTCCCTCCCTGAATCTCTGGACCCCCTGCAGTTTGCCTACAGAGCAAACAGGTCCACAGACGACGCCATAGCCCTCACCCTCCACACTGCCCTCTCACACCTGGACCCGAAGAACAGGAACACATATGTGAGAATGCTGTTCATTGACTACAGTTCAGCATTCAACACCATTGTGCCCTCCAAGCTGGCCATCAAGCTCAGAGACCTCGGGCTCAACAGCGCCCTCTGCGACTGGATCCTGAACTTCCTGACGGGCAGACCCCAGGCAGTGCGGGTGGGAAACATCACATCCTCCACCCTGATTCTTAACACCGGTGCCCCTCAAGGCTGCGTGCTCAGCCCTCTCCTCTACTCCCTGTTCACCCACGACTGCGTGGCCACACACAGCTCCAACACCATCGTGAAGTTTGCTGATGACACGACCGTCATCGGCCAGATCACAGACGATGACGAGACGGCATACAGAGAGGAGGTCGAAAACCTGACATCTTGGTGCCAGGAGAACAACCTCCATCTCAACATCAGCAAAACAAAGGAGCTGATTGTGGATTACAGGAAGCAGCAGGGAGAGGGACACGCCCCCATCGCCATCAATGGGACTACGGTGGAGAGAGTCAAAAGCTTCAGGTTCCTTGGGGTCCACATCACTGAGGACCTGACATGGTCTCTTCACACCACCACCATCACCAAGAAAGCTCGACAGCGGCTCTTCTTCCTCCGCAGGCTGAGGAGGTTCAAAATGGATTCCAGGATACTCTGCAACTTCTACAGGTGCACGATAGAGAGTATCCTCACTGGCAGCATGACGGCCTGGTACGGCAGCTGCACCGACCTCGATCGTAAGGCTTTACAGAGGGTGGTGAAAACTGCACAGCACATCACCAGGACGGAGCTGCCATCCATGGAGGACCTTTACTCCCAGCGGCTCAGGAAGAAATCACTACGGATTATCAAAGACCCCCATCACCCCAGCCACAAACTGTTTCTTTCTGTTGCCGTCTGGCAGACGTTACCGCAGCATCCGGGCAAGGACAAGAAGATTCGGAGACAGTTTCTTCCCGCGGGCAGTGAGACTGTTAAAAAATTGAACTGTTGAAACAACTTCAAACATTCAACTGCTACTCAGTAGTATGTATCTAATACCTAATATATATATATCATTCCAATAACTTGTATATAGACTCATACTGCACTATTCCACATCATAACTTTATTTCATTTTTATAACTATTATTATTTTTGTATTGCTCTTGCTCTTATTGTTATTATGTTATGTTATTATGTTGCATTGTTGGAGAAGCCTGTGACATAAGATTTTCAACTGCATAATTACTCTGTAGCTATGTCAGATTGACAATAAAGAACCTTGAACCTTGAACCTTATGCTATGTTTAGACAGTTGCCTATGGAAACTATGACAATGGTGCTGAGTCTTTTCAATAAAATCTGGAGAGAAGGAGATATGCCAAGTTTGTGGAAAACAGCAGTCGTGCTACCATTCAATAAGCCAGGGAAAGATACAGCTCACCCTAGTAACTACAGACCAATAGCTCTTACATCACACCTATGTAAATGGATGGAAAAGATCATTGTCCGTAGGCTCTCACATGTACTGGAGCAGAAAGGGCTGCTGAGTAGTTTTCAGAGCGGATTTCGTAAAGGGCGGTCCACAATAGATGCTTTAGTAAGAGTGAGTAATGATGTGGAAAAAACATTGAAAATGAAAGAGATAATGGCAATAGTGTACTTTGACATTGAAAAGGCGTATGACTGTATGTGGAGGGATGGGTTACTGATCAAATTGAGTAGAATGGGTATTGGAGGAGAATGTACAATTGGGTAAGGGCCTTTTAACAGACAGGACATTTAGAGTAAAGGTTGGAGCAGATATTTCCAACTATTTTGAAATAGAAAATGGTATCCCCCAAGGGAGTGCAGTCAGTCCAATATTATTTAACATCATGATCAATGATATATTTACATGTTTAGACACATGCATTCAATCGGCTCTATACGCAGATGATGGGGCTATTTGGATGAGGGGAAGAAATGCCCCATACGTAATGGAGAATATAGCTAGAGCGATTAAAAAAGTGGAGAGGTGGTCATATAACTGGGGATTCAAAATGTCAGAAAGCAAGTCATGCTACATGGTAATCACAAACAAACGCAAGATTGATGGCCAACAGCTAACACTATATGATCGTCCAATGACAAAGGTGAATGAGTTCAAATACCTAGGACTGTGGTTTGATAGCAAATATACATGGAAAATGCATATTAAACAAGTGGAAACAAAATGCAAAAAAGTATTACATTTATTGCGAGCTGTAGCTGGATGCAACTGGGGCGCAGACAAACAAGCATTAATAAACATTTACAGATCAATTATGAGGTCCACAATAGATTATGGTTGTATAGTGTATGGAGCAGCAGCAAAAACATCGCTTTTAAAAATTGATAGAATACAATATAAAGCATTGCGGTTGTGTATTGGAGCAATAAAGTCATCCCCTATCAATGCAGTTCTGATAGAAGCAGGAGAGACACCTCTGGAGATCAGAAGAGAGAAACTTGCTCTGTCATACTGGGTCAGGCTACAAGGAAGTGGAGAAGAAAATATTTCAAACAGAATATTACAGGATTGCTGGGAATATGCAAAATTCCAGGAACGTGGGTTTGGCTGGACGAGTAAGGAGAGAACGAGGGCATATGGAGTGGACAATATCACGTTTGCTAAAGCAACCCCATTTAGTAGTGTTCCTCCATGGCTTTTCCCAGAAGCTAAAATAGATATGAGTATTGTAGAAAGGAAAAAAGAGTGGCAAGTAAATGAAGTGGGAATTAAAACAAGTATGTATCTGAATGAAAAGTATTACAATTGCCTACAAATGTACACAGATGGTTCTAAGAACAAGGAAGAGTGTGTTGGAATTGGTATATACATCCCAGAATTTAAAATATCTATTTCAAAAAGAGCGTCCGATCAATTATCAGTGTACACAGCAGAAATGCTTGCTGTAATAATAGGATTACAGTGGGTTGAAGAGGTCAGACCAGATAGGGTCGATATTACAAAGCATACAATCAACAACAACTGCCAGAGAAGACATTCTCATAGAACTGAATCATAGCCTGTTAAGACTGCACAGAGGCGGCATAGATCTGCAGTTCTGCTGGGTGCCTGCACATGAGGGGGTGAAAGGGAACGAGTGTGCTGATAAATTAGCAAAAAGTGCACTACAAAAGGAAATAACATTACCAGTTCAACTTGGTAAAGGAGAAGGAAAAGCAATAATTAAGAAGAAAGGGATGGAGATCTGGCAGAAAAGGTGGGAGAAAGACCAGAGAGGCAAAGAATATCACAAAGTACAAAAGACAATTACAATTCATATTTATAAAGAAAGAAACAGAAGGGAGGAAATCACGATCGCTAGACTCAGAATAAATCACACAGCATTGAATGGTACTCTGTATATCATGGGGAAAAGTGACAGTGACAAGTGTGGGAGCTGTGGAGTAAAAGAAGATGTAGAACATATCTTGATACATTGTGACATATATAAAGCGGAAAGAGAAAAACTAAAGGCTAAAGTTTTAGAGGCAGAGAGGGAATGGAGTGTGGTTGGTATTTTGGGAACAAAAGGAGAGGGAGTGAGAGCTACCAGAAAGGCACTGTTTACATTCTTGAGTGAAACTGGGGTAGGAAAAATAATTTAACATTAGGTCAAGAAAGAACATAGATTTTTATTTTTGTTTTATTTATTTCATGTTTTGTTTTTTTGTTGATTTATTTATTTATTTTGATTAGATCATAGGTTAAAGAGTTGGTATGATATGATGATTCATACTCATGTACAGTAGGTGGCGGTATGCACCTTTTAAGTTGTTTGCAATCTGCCAAAAACGAAGAGAAGAAGAAGAAGAACATTTTATTCGGTAAGCGTCTCGTCGCTACGGTTCTCTCTCTCTGTGTTCCTGAGAAAGTGTGTGTGAGCTCCAGCACTACTGATCCATCATCTGTGTGTTTGGATAAACCTCTGAATGGACTGTGTGCTCTTTTTTCTGGAGCGTTTACCTCGGACTATAGGAGCTAGTTTAGCATGCTAGCTGGAAACACGTTAGCAACGCTAGTCAGATTGAGAGTTTGATGGAGAGAGAAACGGTGTGTTTAACGGAGCTTGCAGGAAAAGGTGTTCTAGTAAACATGAGTAAAGTCCAAATGCTGCTGTCGTTGAAGAAGCAGCGACTCGCTACTGAAGAGATATTTGCTTTGTTTGAAAAAACGATAGCCGAGTACGAGGAGGAGCTGTCTCTTTCCAAAGAGGAGAACAAGAGACTCCAGAAACTTCTGGACGCTGTTTTACAGCCTCAGCTTCGGATACACAGAGCAGGTCTGTTCCCTTTACCCTTAATTAACACTTTACACTCTTCAGTAGCACTTTATTATCACACTTTAGACCCTTTATCAGCACTTGCTGCAGGTAGTAGATCCTGAAGTAAAAGTACAAACACCACACTGTCAAATACTCCATTACAAGTTAAAGTACTGCATTCATGTTATTTAAGTAAAAGTATGTAAGTATTATTAGACACATGCACTTTATTATGATAATTCAAATGTATTACGGAAGAGCAAACTTACCAAAATAAATATATTTATAAAAATACATACATTGAATAATATGCCATTTAAAGGTGGGGTAGGTAAGTTTGAAAATACACAACCGGAGAAAATCTGCCACTTCCTTAAAGATAAGGTCTTCCCTTATCTTTCTTACAGTGCAGACGCTTTTCCGCTTGCTCTTGCCTCTGCTTACTTTTTATGCTGATTTTCCTATTCTTATTCTCTGAAAACTTCGAGCAGCGGCTCCTGGACATTAACTTATCACTGGGACAGTTATTCATCGTAAATAGACTTTACGACGACCTCAGTCTTACAGTAGCGTGGCCTAGCAACAGCTAAAGCCTGGTAGGCTACTGCATGCTATTTAGCTTAAGCTAGTTGGTAGCAAAATGCCTCCGTTCTCTACAGATGACTTCCACAAACTTCTACAGAAGATGGCTGTGTTGGAAATGAAAATGCAACGGTTGGAAGTTAACGTGGAAGTGAATGGACTATGTTGTGGGAATAACACCACTTTACCAGTGTTGCAAAATAATGGAAAAGGGTATGCTAACTCACAGCTAGTTAGCAGCTACAAGGTTTCCAAGGAACAGGAGGGCTGTGTACTGGGTAATAAATCTACAAGTGGTAGTCCTCCCTGGAACTCTCTGGGTGCAAAGCCTAAGAGTAAATCATTTCCATGGGATTTGGGAGGACGAATAACAGGCAGAGCCCAGCGCTTTGAAATCCGTGATGCGACCGGCTGTCCTGCATTGTTATCACCCAGGAAGAGTGCCTCTTCAACCCCTATTCATACTAGGAAACAGCCGTGGACAGCTGCTAAAGGGAGAACTACAAACAATCCTCCTAAACCACCAAGTGTGCCAATCCAGAACAGATACGCTCCGCTGACCGAGAACCGGAGATCTCTTTCTGATGACCTGGATAACCTGTCCTCTTCACACAGCAGGGTAAGGACCAATAGCTACTCCAAAAGTAAAAGGCTAGAGGGAAAGCTAACGACTGGGCCTGAAACTCTGATTGTGGGTGACTCTGCTGTAAGAGATGTAAAAGGTCTGTGTAGTAAGAACAACACCAAAGTACTCTGTTTTCCCAAGGATATGGTCTCCGACTTGGCTGAGAAGATCCTGCATATTGGGGCTGAACATCCGACTGTGAAGAATGTGGTACTACATATTGGAACAAATGATGTTGTGAAACAACAGTCAGAAGCGCTGAAAGAAGACTTTAAATGTCTGTTGGAAACTGTCAGCTCTCTAAATGCGGAGGTGTTCATCAGTGGCCCTCTACCGCCAGTCAGAAGAGGAGTGTAGAGATTCAGCAGACTGTTTGCACTGAAACACGTGGCTTTCAGCTGCCTGTAGTGACCATTCTGTCCATTTATTGACAATTTTAACTGCTGCCTGTATCAGCAATCTGTTCCCTCTGCCAAGGACAAGCGGCAAGAGGAATCAAAACAGGAGAAAGACACAACACATCGCGCAGAAAAACCCTGAAAGAAGTATCACTGCACCCGCCTGAGGAATGTTCTGATTATGGGAGACCTATGACACAAATGGGAGGAGTCTCCACTGCCCGTCACCCCCCCTGTCAACGCCTTTGAGGATACTCTTCATTCATCCCCCAGCTCTCTCTACTCTCCGCTCACCCTTTCACCCTCGCCCTCCCCCCTGGAGTTCGATGACGCATGAAGGCGATATGCAGGGTTGGCAGCATGTCCTTTACCCCCGCCCTCAACGACGCCCACCAAAATCACCGAAGACAAGCCTACGTCAACCACCTCCCCCCCCTGGCAGCATGTCCTTTACCCCCGCCCTTCCACAACGCCCACCAAAATCACCGAAGCAGAGACGCGCACCATCTCCCCCGTCTTCATCACCGTGCCTACGTCAACCCACCTCCCCTCCCCTTCAAGAAAGCATCTGCAGTCTCCGAAGCCTGATAAGGATGTGTGTGTACAAAACGCAACAAACTATTTCTGATATGTGCTGGGTCCAGGCTCAAGGGACATATGGCACTCTCAACTCTTTCCAGCACATGCCGGGGCCCTGCCTGCCAGTAGCTTTGCCGATATCTGTGTTGATAGGTAATAGATTAAGAGCGGGTAAATCAGCTTAGAAACAGGAAGTGCTCAAACGTTTGTGTGAGGTTATCAAATTTAGCAGTGATTCCATGTCAGGCCACAGCTTGTCACAAATGTTTTTACTTGATAGTGTATTAAACAAACTTAAACTAGCTTTATTAAATGTCAGGTCTTTGGCAGGAAAAACATTTTTAATCAATGATTTTATCACTGAGCACAATCTCGATTTTATGTTTTTAACAGAAACTTGGATTGAACAAAATAACAGTGCAGCTGTTCTTATCGAATCAACCCCTCCCAACTTTAGTTTATGAGTCAGGAAAAGAATGCATAAGAAAGGGGTGGAGTTGCTATTTTGTTCAATGATTCCATTCAATGCAGGAAGACATCTTATGGGGACTTTGCTTCTTTTGAATATGTGGCCCTTCAGCTGAAATGCTCCTCTCGAGCTCTGTTCCTAAATATCTATAGACCACCCAAATACTGTGCAAGCTTTTTTGATGATTTTACTGAACTGCTGTCTATAGTGTATATTGACTTTGACCGTCTAGTCATTGTTGGTTGATTTTAACATCCATGTTGACAACCCCCAGGACAGAGGGGCTAAAGAACTGTTTTGTGTTCTTGATAACTATGGACTGACTCAGCATGTGGCGGAGCCCACGCACAATAAGGGGCACACTCTGGACTTAATTATCTCAAAGGGTCTGAATATCTCAAAGGTTGTGGTGACTGATGTTGCACTCTCTGATCATTCCTGTGTTTTCTTTGAGAGCTCTATTTTCTGTTCACAAAATGTTCAGAAAGAGATAACCACAAAGCGATATTTAACTGAAAATACTAGGGAAATGTTTACTCATAATTTTTTCATCCACACTCTCCCCTGCTAACATCTCAGTAAATGAGCTAGTAGATCATTTTAATTCAAAAATTAAAATGTTATAGATACCATTGCTCCAACTACGGTAAAGGAAGTGATTGGCAAGAAAATATCTCCATGGAGAAAGGCCATGACTGTGAGAACAGAAAAAAGAGAGTGTCGAAAAGCTGAACGTAGGTGGCGAAAAACAAATCTCCAGGTTCACTTTGAAATCTATAAAGAGAGACTTGGCCTTTATAATTTGGAATTAAAAAACGCACGACAGTCTTTTTCTCTGACATCATTACCAAAACAAAAACAACGCACGTGCCTTGTTTGCTACCGTCGACAGACTAACTAACCCCCCAGTGTCAGTAGCCTCTGAATTTCTATCCACCAGGGCGTGCAATGATTTTGCCTCCTTCTTCACTGACAAAATTCAGAAAATTAGACAAGCAGTCAGTGCCTCTGCATCAGGTACAGCAAATGTGTTGTCCCTATGTCCACCTAATATCAATTCAAACACCATGACACAATTCCATCAGATTAATGGTAAAAACTTAGAGGACATTATTCAACTTCTGAAATCCTCCTCCTGCTGCCAGATATTATTCCAACAGGATTTTTTCAAAGATGTTTTTCCTTGCATGGCCTCAGATCTACTTCATATAGTAAACCACATCTCTTCACTCAGGTATTTTTCCAGAGGCCCTGAAAACTGCAGTCATTAAACCGCTCTTAAAAAGAATAATCTAGATGCTTCAGTAATGAACAATTACAGGCCAATATCAAACCTGCCATTTTCTAGGGTAAAATCATTGAAAAAGTTTGTATTTCAACAGTTGAGTAACTTCTTGCATTAAATAACTGTTTGGATGTGTTTCCAGTCAGGATTTCGTCCAAACCACAGCCACTGAGACTGCTCTTGTAAAGGTCTTCAATGACATCCACTTAACACAGACAGTGGCAGAACTTCAGTGTTAGTATTATTAGATCTCAGTGCTGCGTTGACACTGTTGGACCACAACATATTACTAGACCGACTAGAAAACTGGGTGGGACTTTTTGGCAACAGTTCTAAATTGGTTTGAGTCCTACTTAAAGGACAGAAAAAACTTTGTTTCTATAGGTAAATACACATCTGAGTTGACAAATATGACATGTGGGGTACCTCAAGGGCTCCATCTTGGGGCCTCTTCTCTTTAACATCTACATGCTACCACTGGCTCAGATAATGAAGAACAACAAAATAAGTTACCATAGCTATGCGGATGACACACAAATTTACGTAACAATTCACCAGGAGACTATGCTCCAATTCAAACACTGAGTAAGTGCATTGAACAAATCAATGACTGGATGTGTCAGAACTTTCTCCAATTAAACAAGATAAAAACTGAGGTAATGGTTTTTTGGAGCCAAGGCAGCAGAACGTATAAAAGTTAGCGCTGAGCTTCAGTCTGCAATGTTCAAAACAACAGATAAAGCCAGAAATCTAGGTGTAGTCATGGACTCTGACCTGAGTTTCAACAGTCACATTAAAACAGTTACTAAATCAGCCTACTATCACCTAAAGAACATATCTAGGATTAAAAGGACTAATGTCACAGCAGGATTTGGGAAAAACTTGTCCATGCTTTTATCTTCAGTAGACTCGACTACTGTAATGGTGTCTTATACAGGTCTCACTAAAAAATCTATTAGAAAGCTGCAGCTAATTCAGAACGCCGCTGCTCGAGTCCTCACTAACACTAAAAAGTGGATCACATCACTCCTGTTCTGAAGTCCTTACACTGGCTTCCTGGTGTGTCAAAGAATAGATTTCAAAATACTGCTGCTGGTTATAAAGCTTTGAATGGTTTAGGCCCAAATACATGTCTGACCTACTATGCTAAATTATGAACCATCCAGATCTCTCAGGTCTTCAGGGACTGGTCAGGCTTTCTGTCCCAGAGTCAGAACTAAACATGGAGAAGCAGCATTCAGTTATTATGCTCCAAATATCTGGAACAAACTCCCAGAAACCTGCAGGTCTCGCTGCAACTCTTACTACTTTTAAATCCAGGCTGAAGACTTTTCTTTTTGCCGCTGCTTTTAATTGAACTATTCACATCTTAAACTGAACTTTTAACTTTTATCCATGTATTTTTTCTTTTAATGTTATTTTATTATCTTTTCTTTTTAATGACTGATTTTAAATGCCATTTCATCATAATGTCTTCCATTTTTTGTAAAGCACTTTGAATTGCCTTGTGTGTTGAAAGGTGCTATATAAATAAACTTGCTGCCTTGTCAACTTGCCTAGGAGTGTCCTGGATCAAGCTAGCTAGTAGCCTAGCAACGTATAGTTAAGCATTTACAGCAAGCCGTGTCATTTGTATTAGCCTTACATGAAGTAACATGAAAGTAACCCAAAATGTTAAACAGTAAGTGAGTAGTAGTCATATTTCGTGAACCCTTTGAATAGTACTGTCACCAGTGTGATCATTCTATAATACACAATTTAAGCCCGGGGGAGAAATGCTAACGCTAACGCTAGCGATCTTCTCTACTTCATGCTATCTGCACAAATGGTTGACATTAAACATTAAAACGACCAGGCAGTTCAGAGAGAATCGAAGGCAGGCAGGCAGCTTTGCATGACATTCTTCAGGACGTGTTTCATTGTGGTGATAGTGAGGGTAGCCAATCGTTTTGTTGACAGTAGTGACGGCCATCTTGGTGACGTGTGTTGTTCTGTGAGACCAGAGATGTAGTTCATTGAGCGTTTCACACAAACAAATGTGTTACTTCACAGTTTTACGACACATTTTTTTTTTTTTTTTGACTTGCAAAATTATCTTTTAAATTGACAAAATCATATGTGTAATTCGTGGCACAATTCAAAGGGATCGAAAGATATCTTCTCTCTCCCATTGACTTCAATACATAATTTTTCCGAAATAAGGTCCCATGGAGGTCCACCGGAAGGGGAGGGACTTCGCCACTCTATTATACATCCATGCGCCCATGAGAGACGGCCATCTTGGTGACTTGTGTTGTTGACCAGAGATGTAGTTCATTGAGCGTTTCACACAAACAAATGTGTTACTTCACAGTTTTACGACACATTTGATTTTTTTTGACTTGCAAAATTATCTTTTAAATTAACAAACATTATATGTGTAATTCGTGGCACAATTCAAACGGGATCGAAAGATAAGCTTTATTGACTTCAATACATAGTTTTTTCGAAATAAGGTCCCATGGAGGTCCACCGGAAGGGGAGGGACTTCGCCTCTATAGAATATCACCAGTTGTTCGTCCCACATTTTATTCGGTAACGGCGTCTCGTCGCTACGTTTCTCTCTCTCTGTGTTCCTGAGAAAGTGTGTGTGAGCTCCAGCACTACTGATCCATCATCTGTGTGTTTGGATAAACCTCTGAATGGACTGTGTGCTCTTTTTTCTGGAGCGTTTACCTCGGACAATAGGAGCTAGCTTAGCATGCTAGCTGGAAACACGTTAGCAACACTAGTCAGATTGAGAGTTTGATGGAGAGAGAAACGGTGTGTTTAACGGAGCTTGCAGGAAAAGGTGATCTAGTAAACATGAGTAAAGTCCAAATGCTGCTGTCGTTGAAGAAGCAGCGACTCGCTACTGAAGAGATATTTGCTTTGTTTGAAAAAACGATAGCCGAGTATGAGGAGGAGCTGTCTCTTTCCAAAGAGGAGAACAAGAGACTCCAGAAACTTCTGGACGCTGTTTTACAGCCTCAGCTTCGGATACACAGGGCAGGTCTGTTCCCTTTACCCTTAATTAACACTTTACACTCTTCAGTAGCACTTTATTATCACATTAATAACACTTTAGACCCTTTATCAGCACTTGCTGCAGGTAGTAGATCCTGAAGTAAAAGTACAAACACCACACTGTGAAAATACTCCATTACAAGTTAAAGTACTGCATTCATGTTATTTAAGTAAAAGTATGTAAGTATTATTAGACACATGTACTTTATTATGATAATTAAAATGTATTACGGAAGAGCAAACTTACCAAAATAAATATATTTATAAAAATACATACATTGAATAATATGCTATTTAAAGGTGGGGTAGGTAAGTTTGAGAAACCGGCTCGAGATCGCTAGAATTTGAAAATACACAACCGGAGAAAATCTGCCACTTCCTTATAGAGCCCCTCCTCCAACACACACGAACGTGCACATGACCAATGAGGGCACGAGATAAGTTGTGGCACAGATGGAAGGCTGACAGGGCAGGTAGGCCATCCAGTTATTTTAGCCGGGCGGCTAAAATGATTGGTCGTACTTTTTACAGTATTACGGCCAAGGGTGTAACTTTGGTTTGAGAAGTGGGGGGGACACAAAACGGGGTCCTCCGCAATGAAACACTTTCTCGATTTAATTCCATTTCCTGCCTTTCTACAAATATATTAGGGACTATAGTGTTAACAAATCTAAGAAAAATGTGTAGTGTATATAATGAGTGTGCACACTTATCTAGTATCCTATCCATGTGAAACTGTTTTACGACAGGAGAGAGCTCTCCCTCTCCTTATTGTTGAAACTGCTTCTAATCTCCGTTAGCTCCGGGCTAGCACCAGATGCTAACAACAACCCACGTAACTCTATCTGTCTCTCTCTCTGTCTCTCTCTCTATATATTTGTCTGTCTCTCTCTCACTCTCTCAAATGCCGCGTTTCCACTACACGGCCTCGCTCGGCCCCGCTCGGTATGGCTGCGCCTCGTTAGGACTGGCTCACTTTATGGCGCATTTCCATTACAGTTTAGGAACTGGGGCAGTATCTATAGTAACGCAGTGTAGGCGGAGCCGTGACGTGATCTTCAGAGGACCCCAGAAAAACAACACAGCCGTTAGCTGTTAGCACTCAGAGCTCACAGCTCCTCATATATGTTCAGAAACTAGACAAAAGTTAAACAAGTACAAACCACAGACTGCCTGTGTCATGGTGAATACAGTTGCTGCTTTATTTATGTCTGTATAGGCCGTTGTTGTGAGTGTGGACGGTCGGAGGATATACTGCGTTAGCTTAGCCAATCTCCATTTAGAAAACAAGCATTTTAAAAGGTTTTTCCCCTGCCGTCTGTCTGCAGACTTGACAAAGCATTAATTCATGGTTTTTACTAACCGGTATCAGTATGTTGTTACTTCGGCATCATTTTGAAACGTGTATTACAATTAAATCACGGTCAAATATGTCCATCTTGTTGTAGTTGTTGCCTCCTTGCCAGCGACGCTCTCTCTAGTTTAGCATACTCAGCCCGACTCAGCCACGTTGTCTCTGGCCCTGGCCCCACGATTTTATGAGGCCAGAAAAACTGTGAATTAGGACCCGCCGGCCGGTACTAGGCCAAGTGGAAACGCAACCAAAGACGGGCCGCTGACGTCACAGCCCTCTTAAACCGGGCTGCGGGCTGTAGTGGAAACGCGCCATTAGTCTGACAGGAAAGAGCTCTCCCTCTCCTTATTGTTGAAACAGCTACTAATCTCCGTTAGCTCCGGGCTAGCACCAGATGCTAACAACAACCCACGTAACTCTCTCTGTCTCTCTCTCTATATATATTTGTCTGTCTCTCTCTCACTCTCTCAAAGTCCGACAGGAAAGAGCTCTCCCTCTCCTTATTGTTGAAACAGCTACTAATCTCCGTTAGCTCCGAGCTAGCACCAAATGCTAACAACAACCCCCTCTCTCTCTCTTTCTATCTCTCTCTCACAAGATGCGCTCGTGCCACACACACACAGACGCTCCTCCTTGACGATGACCGCTTGCGTAAAAAAAAAATAATAAACACATTTAAAAAGTGGGGGGGACACAAATGGGATTTTGAAAAGTGGGGGGGACATGTCCCCCCTGTCCCCAGTGAAAATTACGCCCATGATTACGGCTTCCACAGATGACATTTTTTTTATGGATTTTTTGTCAAAGCACTTAACCTGTTAAGCACCGAGCCTGTTTTTCATGTTTCAGGCTCGAAAATGACATGCCCAAAACAAATGACTACAACTTAACTTCTAAAAGGGTTATATGAATAATTTCTTTTATCAAAGCAAGGTTACATCTGTGAGTTGGATGTAGAAGTGT
Source organism: Trematomus bernacchii (assembly GCF_902827165.1). NCBI lineage: Eukaryota > Metazoa > Chordata > Actinopteri > Perciformes > Nototheniidae > Trematomus > Trematomus bernacchii. Next base: position 1,102,432 of record NW_022987733.1, read on the forward strand.
CAGAATCAATATAAATGTTTTTTTATTTTAAAGAAAATTCAGATTTTACATAGTAAAAAACTGTAAATTATAGTGTCCGTCCACAAATTATTTTTTACAGATAGTGAAAACTACCCTTGGATGATGGGTTAGTAGACTAAAAGCTTTAGGAATCCAAAGTACAACATATATTAAGTACCCTGTATCAAGATTGATGCAAAACAAGTGAAATGTGACCTTTTTAGAGAGATTTAGCCAAAAACCCCCACTTCTGGGGTCATTTTGGTGGATTTGACCTATCTCTGGCCCCCCTTACTCGATTGGGATCGTTGACACACCTTTCTGACCGTTAGAGCCAATAGAGGGGGAGGCCCACACACACACTCATTGTAAAGAGAAAAGGTGGGGGCTTCGCGTTTGAAAATCTAGGTTAGAGTGGAGCTACATTCTAGCTCTGGCATTTGGAAACTAAAACGCAGTTTTATTGCTTATGGATTATCAGAAATAATTTCAAACAAGGCACAGATACATAGGATGAACCTATGGATTAACTGCAGCATTGTTTTAATGCCATTGAAGACCAGTTTTGACCAAGGTAAGCCATGTTAGCGTTTCTAGCTACTTAGCTCCACATGTTATGATGTACGCTTTCGTTTATAGCGTCGTGAATGTTTATCACTGAGTGTTGAGGAGGGCACCGTTAGATTCAGTGTCTCCATGACACCAAAAACGAGTGGTTGGTTGTGCATCTAGGATAAGTAATAAGGGAGTTATTGTGAGTTTAGGTGCGGCTTTACGTTACATGTTTTCGCTTGTGGCTAATTCAGAGGCTGAGTGCTAGCATTGTGGGTTTTTTTTGAAAAAAAAAATTAAAAAGATCAGTTAGCTGAGTTTCTTCCCGTTACATGGATATAATACATTCATAGTTTTATTCAATATTAAGATTCCTTAGACGTTGTTTCCTGCAAATGACGCGTTTATCCGCCCGGTGCCGGGCGGAAGGTGCGTAACAGGTTAAGATATTCATTGCTATCGGGATGTTAAGAGCATTTCATGGAATATAACAAAAAGTGTATCTCGAGCCGGTTTCTCAAACTTACCTACCCCACCTTTAATTTACTGATTTAAATATTACCCATACATGTAGGCACTAGTTGGTTAAATGTGACATAATTTGATAATTTAGTTTTAATGTGCTTCTTTATTCACCTTTTCTTTTTAAATGTGAAAAAGCAAATACAAATAAATACTTTGGATTAATTCAAATTGCGCGAGAATAATTCATAAAGAAATCAATGAATAAATATGTTCAATAATATATGAAACACATCTAAAATGTTACTTATTAAAGAATAGGGGAACTAGTACAAAGGTCATTAAGTAATTAAAACGTTAATATAAATTAATGTAAAATCTCATCAATCAATTATTGCCAACATGTATTTATAATATATATATATATATATATATATATATTATATATATATATATATATATATATATATATATATATATATATATATATATATATATATATATATATATATATATATATATATATATATATATATATATATATATATATATATATATATATATATATATATCCATATGTGTTCTTTCATAGTTTTGATGTCTTCAGTATTAATCTAGAAAGTAGAAACAAATTAAAATAAACAAAAAACATTGAATGAGAGTGTGTCCAAACTTTGACTGGTACTGTATATAAAACACACATTTTAATATTTAGCAGGTTCCCTCATCTATAATCATTTATACAAGCGCAACTTTGAACATGTACAGCAGTAAAATGCAACATACGAAATAATCAAGAAACATCATAAATTAAACACAGGGAACATTTTACTGCACCATCATTACTTTTACATAAGAAGGTGCCGTCAAAAGTTCTGTTAATACTTGCATACTTTTACTTAAATAAGGTTTGAATGCAGGATTTTTATTTGTAACAGAGTATTGTAATTCTATACTATAGGCGTAGTGTATCTGTGAACGATCCCAAATACAATTCATTGTTTACATTGCAGCTAGTGCTACGCCAGAAGAAAAAAAACGTTTTCATTTTTAAGTGGAAAGGGGCGGGGCTACATAAGGTGAATTGAGCCAACACAAATACACAATAGGCAAGGCAAGGCAAGGCAAGTTTATTCATATAGCACCTTTCAACACAAGGCAATTCAAAGTGCTTTACAAAAATGGAAGACATTAAGAAAATGGCATTTAAAATCAGTCATTAAAAATAAAAGATAATAAAATAAACATTAAAAGAAAAAGAAAAAATACATGGATAAAAGTTACAGTGCAGTTTAAGATATGAATAGTTAAATTAAAAGCAGCGGCAAAAAGAAAAGTCTTCAGCCTGGATTTAAAAGTAGTAAGAGTTGCAGCGGACCTGCAGGTTTCTGGGAGTTTGTTCCAGATATTTGGAGCATAATAACTGAATGCTGCTTCTCCATGTTTAGTTCTGACTCTGGGGACAGAAAGCTGACCAGTCCCTGAAGACCTGAGAGTTCTGGATGGTTCATAATTTAGCAGTAGGTCAGACATGTATTTTGGGCCTAAACCATTCAAAGCTTTATAAACCAGCAACAATATTTTGAAATCTATTCTTTGACACACAGGAAGCCAGTGTAAGGACTTCAGAACAGGAGTGATGTGATCCACTTTCTTAGTGTTAGTGAGGACTCGAGCAGCGGCGTTCTGAATTAGCTGCAGCTTTCTAATAGATTTTTTTAGTGAGACCTGTAAAGACACCATTACAGTAGTCCAGTCTACTGAAGATAAAAGCATGGACAAGTTTTTCCAAATCCTGCTGTGACATTAGTCTTTTAATCCTGGATATATTCTTTAGGTGATAGTAGGCTGATTTAGTAACTGTTTTAATGTGACTGTTGAAACTCAGGTCAGAGTCCATGACTACACCTAGATTTCTGGCTTTATCTGTTGTTTTGAACATTGCAGACTGAAGCTCAGCGCTAACTTTTATATGTTCTGCCTTGGCTCCAAAAACCATTACCTCAGTTTTATCTTTGTTTAATTGGAGAAAGTTCTGACACATCCAGTCATTGATTTGTTCAATGCACTTACTCAGTGTTTGAATTGGAGCATAGTCTCCTGGTGAAATTGTTACGTAAATGTGTGTGTCATCCGCATAGCTATGGTAACTTATTTTGTTGTTCTTCATTATCTGAGCCAGTGGTAGCATGTAGATGTTAAAGAGAAGAGGCCCCAAGATGGAGCCTTGAGGTACCCCACATGTCATATTTGTCAACTCAGATGTGTATTTGCCTATAGAAACAACGTTTTTTCTGTCCTTTAAGTAGGACTCAAACCAATTTAGAACTGTTTCCGAAAGTCCCACCCAGTTTTCTAGTCGGTCTAGTAATATGTTGTGGTCAACAGTATCAAACGCAGCACTGAGATCTAATAATACTAACACTGAAGTTCTGCCTCTGTCTGTGTTTAAGTGGATGTCATTGAAGACCTTTACAAGAGCAGTCTCAGTGCTGTGGTTTGGACGAAATCCTGACTGGAACACATCCAAACAGTTATTTAAAAGCAAGAAGTTACTCAACTGTTGAAATACAACTTTTTCAATGATTTTACCTAGAAATGGCAGGTTTGATATTGGCCTGTAATTGTTCATTACTGAAGCATCTAGATTATTCTTTTTTAAGAGCGGTTTAATGACTGCAGTTTTCAGTGCCTGTGGAAAAATACCTGAGTGAAGAGATGTGTTTACTATATGAAGTAGATCTGAGGCCATGCAATGAAAAACATCTTTGAAAAATCCTGTTGGAATAATATCAAGGCAGCAGGAGGAGGATTTCAGAAGTTGAATAATGTCCTCTAAGTTTTTATCATTAATCTGATGGAATTGTGTCATGGTGTTTGAATTGATATTAGGTGGACACAGGGACAACACATTTGCTGTACCTGATGCAAAGGCACTGACTGCTTGTCTAATTTTCTGAATTTTGTCAGTGAAGAAGGAGGGCAAAATCATTGCATGCCCTGGTGGATAGAATTCAGATGCTACTGACACTGGGGGGTTAGTTAGTCTGTCGACGGTAGCAAACAAGGCACGTGCGTTGTTTTGTTTTTGGTAATGATGTCAGAGAAGAAAGACTGTCGTGCGTTTTTCAATTCCAAATTATAAAGGCCAAGTCTCTCTTTATAGATTTCAAAGTGAACCTGGAGATTTGTTTTTCGCCACCTACGTTCAGCTTTTCGACACTCTCTTTTTTCTGTTCTCACGGTCATGGCCTTTCTCCATGGAGATATTTTCTTGCCAATCACTTCCTTTACCTTAGTTGGAGCAATGGTATCTATAACATTTTGAATTTTTGAATTCAAATGATCTACTAGCTCATTTACTGAGATGTTAGCAGGGGCAAGTGTGGATGAAAAATTATGAGTAAACATTTCCCTAGTATTTTCAGTTAAATATTGCTTTGTGGTTACCTCTTTCTGAACATTTTTGTGAACAGAAATAGAGCTCTCAAAGAAAACACAGGAATGATCAGAGAGTGCAACATCAGTCACCACAACTTTTGAGATATTCAGACCCTTTGAAATAATTAAGTCCAGAGTGTGCCCCTTATTGTGCGTGGGCTCCGCCACATGCCGAGTCAGTCCATAGCTATCAAGAACACAAAACAGTTATTTAGCCCCTCTCTCCTGGGGGTTGTCAACATGGATGTTAAAATCACCAACAATGACTAGACGGTCAAAGTCAATACACACTATAGACAGCAGTTCAGTAAAGTCATCAAAAAAGCTTACACAGTATTTGGGTGGTCTATAGATATTTAGGAACAGAGCTCGAGAGGAGCATTTCAGCTGAAGGGCCACATATTCAAAAGAAGCAAAGTCCCCATAAGATGTCTTCCTGCATTGAATGGAATCATTGAACAAAATATCAACTCCACCCCCTTTCTTATGCATTCTTTCCTGACTCATAAAACTAAAGTTGGGAGGGGTTGATTCGATAAGAACAGCTGCACTGTTATTTTGTTCAATCCAAGTTTCTGTTAAAAACATAAAATCGAGATTGTGCTCAGTGATAAAATCATTGATTAAAAATGTTTTTCCTGCCAAAGACCTGACATTTAATAAAGCTAGTTTAAGTTTGTTAAATACACTATCAGTACGATTTTTTGTGACAAGCTGTGGCTGACATGGAATCACTGCTAAATTTGATAACCTCACACAAACGTTTGAGCACTTCCTGTTTCTAAGCTGATTCACCGCTCTTAATCTATTACCTATCAACACAGATATCGGCAAAGCTACAGGCAGGAAGGGCCCCGGCATGTGCTGGAAAGAGTTGAGAGTGCCAAACGCCCTTGAACCTGGACCCAGCACATATCAGTAAGAGTTTGTTGGGTTTTGTACACACACATCCTTATCAGGCTTCGGAGACTGCAAATGCTTTCTTGAAGGGAGGGGAGGTGGTTGACGTAGGCACGGTGATGAAGACGGGGGAGATGGTGCGCGTCTCTGCTTCGGTGATTTTGGTAGGCGTTGTGGAAGGGCGGGGGTAAAGGACATGCTGCCAGGGGGGGGGAGGTGGTTGACGTAAGCTTGTCTTCGGTGATTTTGGTGGGCGTCGTTGAGGGGCGGGGGTAAAGGACATGCTGCCAACCCTGCATATCGCCTTCATGCGGTCATCGAACTCCAGGGGGAGGGCGAGGGTGAAAGGGTGAGCGGAGAGTAGAGAGAGCTGGGGGATGAATGAAGAGTATCCTCAAAGGCGTTGACAGGGGGGGTGACGGGCAGTGGAGACTCCTCCATTTGTGTCATAGGTCTCCCATAATCAGAACATTCCTCAGGCGGGTGCAGTGATACTTCTTCAGGGTTTTCTGCGCGATGTGTTGTGTCTTTCTCCTGTTTTGATTCCTCTTGCCGCTTGTCCTTGGCAGAGGGAACAGATTGATGACGCAGGCAGTTGAATATGTTAGAGATAAACAATTTCACTCCTGACTTGTTCAGGCAAACTCCATCTGCCTTAAAAAGATGTCTGCGATCCCAGAAAAAGTTAAAATTGTCAATAAAATGGACAGAATGGTCAGTACAGGCAGCTGAAAGCCACGTGTTCAGTGCAAACAGTCTGCTGAATCTCTCCACTCCTCTTCTGACTGGCGGTAGAGGGCCACTGATGAACACTTCCGCTTTTACAGAGCTGACAGTTTCCAACAGACATTTAAAGTCTTCTTTCAGCGCTTCTGACTGTTGTTTCACAACATCATTTGTTCCAATATGTAGTACCACATTCTTCACAGTCGGATGTTCAGCCCCAATATGCAGAATCTTCTCAGCCAAGTCAGAGACCATATTCTTGGGAAAACAGAGTACTTTGGTGTTGTTCTTACTACACAGACCTTTTACATCTCTTACAGCAGAGTCACCCACAATCAGAGTTTCAGGCCCAGTCGTTAGCTTTCCCTCTAGCCTTTTACTTTTGGAGTAGCTATTGGTCCTTACCCTGCTGTGTGAAGAGGACAGGTTATCCAGGTCATCAGAAAGAGATCTCCGGTTCTCGGTCAGCGGAGCGTATCTGTTCTGGATTGGCACACTTGGTGGTTTAGGAGGATTGTTTGTAGTTCTCCCTTTAGCAGCTGTCCACGGCTGTTTCCTAGTATGAATAGGGGTTGAAGAGGCACTCTTCCTGGGTGATAACAATGCAGGCCAGCCGGTCGCATCACAGATTTCAGAGTGCTGGGCTCTGCCTGTTATTCGTCCTCCCAAATCCCATGGAAATGATTTACTCTTAGGCTTTGCACCCAGAGAGTTCCAGGGAGGACTACCACTTGTAGATTTATTACCCAGTACACAGCCCTCCTGTTCCTTGGAAACCTTGTAGCTGCTAACTAGCTGTGAGTTAGCATACCCTTTTCCATTATTTTACAACACTGGTAAAGTGGTGTTATTCCCACAACATAGTCCATTCACTTCCACGTTAACTTCCAACCGTTGCATTTTCATTTCCAACACAGCCATCTTCTGTAGAAGTTTGTGGAAGTCATCTGTAGAGAACGGAGGCATTTTGCTACCAACTAGCTTAAGCTAAATAGCATGCAGTAGCCTACCAGGCTTTAGCTGTTGCTAGGCCACACTACTGTAAGACTGAGGTCGTCGTAAAAATGTTGAAATATGGCTGAAACCCTCCGTCTATTTACGAAGAATAACTGTCCCAGTAATAAGTTAATGTCCAGGAGCCGCTGTTCGAAGTTTTCAGAGAATAAGAATAGGTAAAATCAGCATAAAAGTAAGCAGAGGCAAGAGCAAGCAGAAAAGCGTCTGCACTGTAAGAAAGATAAGACTCTCTTAAGAATAGGTGGGACTAAGAAAGATAATGTGAAAATATAAAAACAAAGGCATTAATTAGGGCTGCAAAATGTCTCCCATTGTAATGGTGATGAGATTTTTAAATGCTAACACTTAACAGTTTGTTCTGACTGTGTGTTTCCTGTTTCCTGCAGATGTCCTGCTGGTGGTGGTTAAAGAAGAGGTTCTCCCTGACCAGCAGGAGTGGAGCACCAGTCTGGACCAGAAGGACCCAGTGCCCCCCCCACACATGAAGCTGGAACAGGAGGAACTCAGGATCAGTCAGGAGGGAGAGCAGCTTCAGGAGCTGGAGGAGGCTGATATCACCAAGTCCACTTTCACTCCTGACCCTGTGAAGAGTGAAGATGATGAAGAGAAACCTCAGTCCTCACAGCCTCATCAAAGACAAACTGAACACATGGAAACAGAAGCTGATGGAGATGACTGTCGAGGACCAGAACCAGCCAGGAACTCAGATCCAGAGAGCAGTTTACAACCAAAGACTGAGGACGACACTGGAGACTCTTCTGAACCTGACACTGAAGATTCTTCTGAACCTGACACTGAAGACAGTGCTGATTGGAAAGAGACCAGAGAACCTGCATCAGGCTCAAACTCACTGAAAAATAGACATGAATCTGTCAGTGATCCACAATGTAGTGCTGAAAATAAACCATTCCGCTGCTTAGTCTGTAAGAAAGCTTTTCCACAGGGTGGACATTTAAAGCTACACATGAGAATCCACACAGGAGAGAAACCATTCAGCTGCTCAGTCTGTAAGAAAGCTTTTCCACAGAGTGGACATTTAAAGCTACACATGAGAATCCACACAGGGGAGAAACCATTCAGCTGCTCAGTCTGTAAGAAAGCTTTTCCACAGAGTGGACATTTAAAGGCACACACGAGAGTCCACACAGGAGAGAAACCACACAGCTGCTCAGTCTGTAAGAAAGCTTTTTCACGGAGTGGACATTTAAAGGCACACACGATAGTCCACACAGGAGAGAAACCATTCAGCTGCTCAGTCTGTAAGAAATATTTTACATTGAAAAGAGATGTAAAACGACACATGAGAATCCACACAGGAGAGAAACCATTCACCTGTACAGTCTGTAAGAAAGCTTTTTCACAGAGTGCACATTTAAAGAAACACATGAGAGTCCACACAGGAGAGGAAAAATAGAGCTGCAATGTTTGTGACAAAAGATTTAAATGGCATAATCGTTTCAAAAGACATAAGTGTGTTGGTCGTCAGCTGCTTCTGTAACTGTAAGGGAATACATTTGTCTATGTTGTATCCTGATGACCTAATGCCGTTACATGTAATACGTTACTCCCTAAGCCTGATTTCACCCACCTGCAACCGATTCACTAATAATCACAAATGTTCATTTTTTTTGACCCCTTGACTCGACTATTTCTTGTTTAATAATCGTTACATCTCCTCAGGACCAAGTTCCCGTGTCCTGCCTTTCACCTGCTGATCACCCACTGCTCATTTAAGGTGGACTCACCTTTATAAGGGACCAGCTATTCTTAGTGTCTTAATGCAAATGTTTTGTAAAGTGATGCTAGACCAAAAACGTGCTGTTGTGTGCTCTCTGCAGGACGGTGTCTGTACTCAAATGTTGTTTATGAAATGAGAGCTTCATTCTGTTTTTGTTGTCTAAACAACGTCAACAGAGCGATACGTCTTCTTTCCAGCAGATGGCATACATGTTACATCATCCAGTTCAACTGTCATCCACATATTAATGATTCAAAACAGCAATGTGTAAGATATGGCTAGTAATTGACCATTTCAACAGAATGTGAAGAGGTTACAGTCTTGAGGCCATGTCCAATATGTTTATGTTTGATTAAATCTACTGAAATGAGCATTCAATGACTAAATTATTCTTAATTACTGTCCTTACATCATGGGTTTGCATTGCAATATTAGAACGCATAAAACCCAACTTTATTTCTTCCAAGTTGCGGGTGTTCATTGTTTAGAAGTCCGCTGTGTTTCATCCAAGCTTCCACTTCATGCTCCGATAATGCTGAAAGTATCTGTTGTATGCTTTACCTGCTCCAGTAACAAAAGTGTAATTCACTGGACAGAGACAAGAGATAGTGGATGGATCCCGAAAAGAACCAGAAGATAGTCCGTATAGAGCCATCAGGTTCTGATAATGATCAGGGACAGAGCTAGAAAAAAACTCCAAAAACCTGAATAGAGCTAGAAGATAGCCAGTACAAAGCCAAGAAAGACCCAGTAGAAAGACAGGAAGGAGCCAAAAGAGTTTGTATTTTTTAATATTCAGACTCTTTTCTTAATGATAGGGTAGGTAAGTTTGAGAAACCGGCTCGAGATCGCTAGAATTTGAAAATACACAACCGGAGAAAATCTGCCACTTACTTACAGAGCCCCTCCTCCAACACACACGAACGCGCACATGACCAATGAGGGCACGAGATAGGTTTGTGCACAGATGGAAGGCTGACAGGCAGGTAGGCCATCCAGTTATTTTAGCCGGGCCGGCTGAAATGATTGGTCGTGCTTTTTACAGTACTACGGCTTCCATAGATGACATTTTTTTATGGATTTTTTGTCAAAGCACTTAAAATATTCATTGCTAAATAATGTAGGCTCCCCTTCCAGACACAGGTTGTTCTCCGCCATGAGATAAAGAAAAAATGCGCACTAAAACCGGAAGTGTAATTAACTCCAACTAGAGTGCATGCAATCAACTCCCTTAAATAACACCGGCCTTAGAGCTTTGTCAGCACTGCAAGTGTTAAAAGAACACCCAAATCAACACGTATCAACTCTAAATAATTGACACTGAAACATTAACACTATTTCACACTACAGAATTTGCTGTGTACAGTGTATGAAGGGGGTGGGGCTGGGCTTTATCTAAAGTCAAAGATGAATCTTGATTGGGCCAAATTTAAACTTGAGTCACCCAAAACAATTCTGCTGGGTCTTCCCGAACCGAACACCAATTTTTTTAGAGACCTTCAGACTTGGCTAGAATTGTCAAAATCAGTTTTGTAGTGTTTATATAGCTGTTGTGGAGGATATCATGAAGCCTTGTTCCGATAAAAAAAACTAGAGCGTAGTTATTATATCATTTTAACTTGAAAGGGGTCACGGAAGACCCAAACACAACATAAGGGTTAAGAAGTACAATACAAGACAAGCACAAGTTTCATCTGTGGGCCATACTCCATTATACTTTTTGAATTTGCTGAGGGCCGATTCAAAATGGCCCCCGGGCCATAGTTTGGACACCCCTGGTTTAGATACTCGAGGGTTCAAGAGGCGTTATTGTCTTATAGCTACAGATATGGCAATGAAAATCTCAACAATGCTACATAAATATATATATGTGGGTAACTCATACTTACTGATATCCATTTAATCATATCTTACATCTTGGTTCTCTCTTCGGACGTTGGAATATTATTAATACAGAATTGCTCATTTGCAAAAGTCACATTAGATTGAATTTTATGACTACTGAGCCAAGTATCTAAAATAATTATTTCTAAATCAAATGGCAGCTCTAGATTGTCATCCGATGCATTTAATGTTGTTAATATCATTTTCACCTCAGGAGTTTCCTTGTGCTAAATTATTTTGTGATATTATGAGGAAAAGAGAAAGTCTAAAGGTTATATGGTTCAATGTAAGTTCATTTTCTTTGTAAAAGATGTAAAATGTGTTTACCATGGGGGGCTGGACGGGGGGCTGGACGGGGGGGGGGGGGGGGGGGGGTGGAAGTATAATAGAAAATGGTGAAAGGAAAATATTAAATATATGGTAATCATTGTATCTGAAGGTAACTTTGGAGGTCCTCTACCTGAACCCCTTCAGCCATGAGTGGCTTTTAACTTGGAATAAGCCTGGTGACCCTCAATAAAACAAAATATTAAACCTAATTAAAAATTAAACACTTTCCCCTGCCTTCTTCATTGTAAAACCACGTTGTACATTTTACACATATATAATCTGTTCAATATTTTATATTTAATATTTAATATTCCATATGTCATATATTTTTGAATATATATATTTGTATACATAATATCTACATGTATGTTTTCTATTTCAACATGTATATTTTCTATTTTCTTTTCTTTTCTTTCTATTCTTGTTTATTTGTAGTTTTGTTTTATTGTAAAATGCCTTGTCTTTTATGCTGCTGCAACAAAAACAATTTCCCAAATTGGGATCAATAAAGTACCATCTCATCTTATCTTATCTTAATTACCAACATCCTATTGGAAAATCATTGGGCCCTTAGATATCCTATCAACACCCTTAAAGGTGGGGTAGGTAAGTTTGAGAAACCGGCTCGAGATACACTTTTTGTTATATTCCATGGAATGCTCTTAACATCCCGATAGCAATGAATATCTGAAGTGCTTTGACAAAAAATCCATAAAAAAATGTCATCTGTGTAGTGTCTCTACTTTAAAGAGTCCTCTCCTGCTGATGTTCAGGTGTACGTAGTCCCTCTACTTTAAAGAGCTATCTCCTGCTGATGTTCAGGTGTATATCAGTATGTAGTGTCTCTACTTTAAAGAGTCCTCTCCTGCTGATGTTCAGGTGTATATCAGTATGTAGTGTCTCTACTTTAAAGAGTCCTCTCCTGCTGATGTTCAGGTGTATATCGGTATGTAGTGTCTTTACTTTAAAGAGTCCTACAATTAGATGGAAAACAGCTGCAAAGAGACAGAAAATTACAACAAAGAGACAATTAATCACCATAAAAAAATATTTTAGTAGAGAAATGTTTTCATTGAAGTTAATGTGTTGAAGGGAATCCTGTAAAAAAAAGTTTTATTCAAAATGGCACTTTATCAAAATGCAATTGAGTGCAACTTCAACGTAACTGTATTTTTGGTTCCTATTAGATAAGATGTACTTTATTGATCCCAAATTGGGAAATGTTTGCGTTGCAGCAGCATAAAAAACAAGGCATTGCACATAATTAGAAATTAAAAGAGTAGAAATAAACATTTCAAAAATTTGAAAGATATCAAAATAGAAATGAAAAAGTAGAAAATATGCATTTGACGTGAAGATGAAACATAATAGAACATGTTGCTTACTTCCCATTGGAATTAATAAAGCATTTCGATTGTTTACATTTCTTTATATTATCTAAACACAATTGCGTTTCTAGGCAACAGCATGGTTCCATTCTTACTTCCTGTCAGCTGATGTCCTTCACTCTTTATTTGGAATGGAACCATCAGAATGATGACATCATCTTTTGCCTTTATGTAGAATTCTGAATTCTGCACCAGAGCAGCAGGCAGAAGCAATTTGTCCAGCTAGTGTCAGATCATTGCAGAAATAGGTTTTGTTGCAAGCAAACATTAGGGATACTTGCAGTGTTTTTTAGCGAGATAATCTTCACAAGTGAACTCAACTTTTGTGGGATTTTTGTGACGTTAATTCAGTCGAACAATTACATTTAGTTTGCTAAACAACAGGTCATTTCGTCACAGCAGTAGAGATGGAGATGAAAAATAGAGATGAGCTGGCAGTCAAGCTCGAGATTCTGCAAAAAGAAAATCAGGAAATGAAGTTGTTTCTGGAGCAGGAGAGGACTTTAAGGGATAAGCTTGAGATTGAAGGCGCTAAAAAGAAGGAAGCGATGCTCAAAGCATATACAGCAGCTTTGCAGTTTAAGCACAATGTGAAAGTGAAAGCCCAGGAAATTGAGCAGAACGTCTTGCGCGTCAACAATGAGGACCTGAACATGAAATACAGAAACCTCCAGAGGTCACACAAGAAGGTCGAAGCCGAGATGGCTGCCTTGAGAAAGGCAAACCAGGAACTCAAACAACTGAAAGAACCCTGTGTTGAGGAGCAAGGTGTAGAGATGGCTGCTTTGCGTGAGACAAATCAGGAACTCCAACAACAGAAGCAGCGTTGTGTGGAGGAGAAGGTGGACAAGAAGGAGGATGTGGACGTGAAAGTGGAGGTGGAACCAGAAGTGAGGCATGATGTTAAAATGAATGCCCTGGAAATTGAGCGGAAAGTCTTGCGCTGAAACAATGAGGAACTGAACATGAAATATGGAAAGCTCCTCAAGATGCACGAGAAGGACAAAGCAGTGATGGCCACCTTGAGAAAGGCAAACCAGGATCTCAAACAACTGAAAGAACCCTGTGTTGAGGAGAAGGATGCAGAGATGGCTGCCTTGCAAAAGACAAACCGGGAACTCAAACAAGAGAAGTTGCGTTGTCTTGAGGTGAAACATTTTGAGATAGTCGTTTTGCATGAGAGAAACCACGAACTGGAACAACAGAAGGAACGTTGTGTTGAGGAAAAGGATGCAGAGATAGTCGCTTTGCATGAGAGAAACCACAAACTGGAACAACAGAAGGAACGTTGTGTGGAGGAGAAGGATGCAGAGATAGTTGCTTTGCATGAGAGAAACCAGGAACTGGAACAACAAAAGGAACGTTGTGTGGAGGAGAAGGATGTAGAGATAGTCGCTTTGCATGAGAGAAACCAGGAACTGGAACAACAGAAGGAACGTTGTGTTGAGGAAAAGGTTGCAGAGATGGCCGCCTTGCTGAAGGAAAACCAAACACTGAAACAAGAGAAGGAACGTTGTGTGGTGGAGGAGGCGAAGGTGGACAAGAAAGAGGTTGTGGAGGTGAAAGTGGAACCAGAAGTGAGGCACAATGTGAAAATGAATGCCCTGGAAATTGAGCAGAAAGTCTTGCGCGGAAACAATGAGGAACTGAACAGGAAATATGGAAAGCTCCTCAAGATGCAGGAGAAGGACAAAGCAGTGATGGCCACCTTGAGAAAGGCAAACCAGGATCTCAAACAACTGAAAGAACCCTGTGTTGAGGAGAAGGATGCAGAGATGGCTGCCTTGCAAAAGACAAACCAGGAACTCAAACAAGAGAAGTTGCGTTGTCTTGAGGTGAAACATTTTGAGATAGTCGTTTTGCATGAGAGAAACCACGAACTGGAACAACAGAAGGAACGTTGTGTGGAGGAGAAGGATGCAGAGATAGTTGCTTTGCATGAGAGAAACCACGAACTGGAACAACAGAAGGAACGTTGTGTTGAGGAAAAGGATGCAGAGATAGTTGCTTTGCATGATAGAAACCAGGAACTGGAACAACAGAAGGAACGTTGTGTTGAGGAAAAGGATGCAGAGATAGTTGCTTTGCATGATAGAAACCAGGAACTGGAACAACAGAAGGAACGTTGTGTTGAGGAAAAGGATGCAGAGATAGTTGCTTTGCATGAGAGAAACCAGGAACTGGAACAACAGAAGGAATGTTGTGTTGAGGAAAAGGATGCAGAGATAGTTGCTTTGCATGATAGAAACCAGGAACTGGAACAACAGAAGGAACGTTGTGTTGAGGAAAAGGATGCAGAGATAGCCGCCTTGCTGAAGAAACAGCTGAAAAAACCACCAAAGGCACTCTGCGTGGTGGAGTTGGAGGTGGAACAGGAAGTGAGGGTCGATCCACCTGAGCAAACCAATGAGCCTATCCCAACAACGCAGAGGAGGACAACACCACGGTGGAGAAAATTCATCAATTCCTTTTCTTGTATCCGCCCAAACATCAACGATGACTAAAAAGGAAAACATAAGACTCAAAGGCAGCCCTGACATCGGCTTTAAAAACTTTAAAAAACAAACTCACAACATCAAAAATTAGTAAGACATTAAAACATTTCAAGTACAGTCTAAAGCTCAAAGTGAGTGAGCAACAACATATACTCACAGCCAGTCAGGATATATATTTAAACACTTAACAGTTATTAGATCTGGTTAGACATCAACAAAGGTTCCAGAAGAGACTCACAGTGATGTGCAGTTTTAGCCACTAGGGGCAAAAAAACAACCTTAATTTTAAAATAAATAAACTATTCCTTTGCTTCTAGCACCCCTAAATAAGAGGAACATTTAGTCATTACAAGTTATCAGGTTTATGTTATATCGTCATGTTTGATTTATAGTGTTCATTTTCATATTTAAGTTATATTTTTCATATTTACTTAATAGTTCATTTTTATATTTATGTTATATTTATCATGTTTAGTTAATAGTCAATTTTTATATGTATCTTATATTTTTCATATTTACTTAATAGTACATTTCTATATTTATGTTTAGTCCATTGTTTTCTTGTTAAGTTAAAGTCTTGTCAATCAATACAAAAATAATAATGATAATGATAACAATACTGACACGTTTGATTTATTTCACGTTTGTTTCTCCTGTCTAAGTTTAGCTTCTTGCTTTTAATTTCAAGTCACCAGAGATTTAGTCTGAGAATTCAACTAATAATAACAATCAATACAAAGACATTCAAATTCAAAATAACACTAGAATTCTTTCTCGTTTGTTCCTCCTGTTTTTGCCTAGTTACCTTTGTACTACTCCACATCATAACTTTATTTCATTTTTATAACTATTACTATTTTTGTATTGCTCTTGCTCTTATTGTTATTATGTTATGTTATTATGTTGCATTGTTGGAGAAGCCTGTGACATAAGATTTTCAACTGCATAATTACTCTGTAGCTATGTCAGATTGACAATAAAGAACCTTGAACCTTGAACCTTGAACTTTTTGTTATATTCCATGGAATGCTCTTAACATCCCGATAGCAATGAATATCTTAAGTGCTTTGACAAAAAATCCATTAAAAAATGTCATCTGTGGAAGCCGTAATACTGTAAAAAGTACGACCAATCATTTTAGCCGGCCCGGCTAAAATAACTGGATGGCCTACCTGCCTGTCAGCCTTCCATCTGTGCACAAACTTATCTCGTGCCCTCATTGGTCATGTGCGCGTTCGTGTGTGTTGGAGGAGGGGCTCTATAGGAAGTGGCAGATTTTCTCCGGTTGTGTATTTTCAAATTCTAGTGATCTCGAGCCGGTTTCTCAAACGTACCTACCCTACCTTTAAAGCAAAAAAAGTCATCATTTAAAACTGTTCTTCGTGTTCTCCGTAGCTGTTTTTCTGACTGTTTCCAAAGATTTGAGGGACAGAAACTGAAGGAAACTAACCAAATGCAGGATTACGGGGCTGAATGCACTGCCTGATGGTTAACAGTACACTATTCCCTCATGGACCTGGAAGATAAACAGGGAAAATACTCTACTACATCATAACTAACTTATTATGCAGTCATAACCATACAATCCTGTTGTAATTTAATGTTATGGCCCAAAACACATTACACCACATATTGCACACGTGCATGTGTGTGTTCAGGTTCAAGTGTTAGTGCACATATTCTTTGAGAAAGGTGGAGTTCCCGTGGGGGGAGGGGGGCAGAGGGATTGGAGACCAGGTGCATGTTGCGAAAAATGATTGAACAGATAGTGAGTGAGGGCTTTTTGTTTGAGTTTTGTTATATTCATTTATTTAATTTGGCATAATCTTCTTTGTCTCCTCACTTAAAGAACATTTGTTGGCATTTCTTTTGGTGTAAATAAATACACTTGTGTTCTCTTTCACCCTGACTGTTATTGGTTGTTGTGTGTTACTGTCTCCATTTCCCCTACACTTTAATAGGGATGTAACAAACACATTAATGTATAAAAAATGAAATAATCCAGTAATTCAATATATATGATTCTAAGATTAGACATTACGCACAGTAAGTAGTGAGTAGTGGTTGATGCCAATACGTCTCAGTTTATGCTGCTTTATACTTCTACTGCACTACATTTTAGAAGACAGTATTGTACTGTTTACTCCACTGCATTCATTTGACAGCTTTTATTTACTAGTTAGATATAGATTAGTAGATAATTCAAAAATATAAATCAATTATTAAACACACTTTGACATACAGTTATTCAAATTAGCCCTACATTTACTAACTGTGATAAAACACATCAATAATCATTAGAGTAACCCAGTAACTCAATATATATATATATATACGATTCTGAAAAGGGCCATTATGCATAAGGAGTACTTTTACTTTTGGTACTTTAAAGAGGACCTATCATGCTATATTTGAATAATATAGTGTAGGACCATACCTATATAAGGCATATTTATACTTTTTTTTTTTCAAAATACCAAACAGATCATGCATTTTAGCCATGCCTCATTTTGCTCAATTTGACATTGTTTAGCTCTGGATTTGCAAGGGCAGATTCTGTGAGAACAGCACCACCTACAGGCCTGGCATATGTACTACAGCGTCTCCAGCGCTTTCGAACGGCAATGGCCGTGGCTGTCTCCTCCTGATTGGTGGAGTTGGCCCAATAGCCGTAGCGCCACCGTCCTGACGTCAGGACAGTGTTCAAATCTGGATCAGTTTTTATCAGATCCGTTGCAGCCCCTTTTTTAGAGATTCGGGTATGGAGGAAAATAGAGAGGGTTGTGTTTTCTGACACTTGGTGAGTTCCCTGGAACACCGGGGACACATATTCATGTATAAAAGACGTGCAAAAGTGCATTTTGCATGATAGGTCCCCTTTAAGTATATTTTGATACCAATGCTTTTGTACTTTTACTTGTTACACAGTATTTTTACCCTGTAGTATTTCTACTTTTACTTTAGTAGAATATCTGAGTACTTCTTACACCACTGCTACCATGAGTGTGGAGCTGTGTGCTACAAAAGCCTGAATTTAAAACAAATATTTTACAGCTGAAGACTGTTTTCAAATGTAGAGCAGGTTGTAAGCGAGGCTCCGTTTGTAAATGAGGAAACAGTTCAGAGTGTCAGCGCTGCTCCTCCTCCTGGAATGAATCACAGCCAGCTCCACTCTCCACATATGATGTTTGTCAATTTAAAAGATAATTTTGCAAGTCAAAAAAATTCAAATGTGTCGTAAAACTGTGAAGTAACACTTTTTGTGTGTGAAACCGCTCAATGAACTACATCTCCCGTCTCGCACCACACACCAAGACGGCCGTCACGTTGGCACATTTCACCTCTTTCTTTCAGAATGAGGCGGAAAGTATTAAAAGAGGTGAAAATCACTACAAGTCTGGGCATGTTGAGAGCTGTACATGCACACAAGGGGAGTTAGTCGGTTCCGTAAGAGCCAGCATGCGGGACCGGGATTCGCGGATTTGTAGTCTTTCTAGTTGCGTATTTTTCATAGTCTTATATTTCAACAGTTTTACGACAAACTGTGACTTTTTTGACATGGAAATTATTATTTAAGATTGAAAAACATCATATGTGTAATTCGTGGCACAATTCAAACGGGATTGAAAGATAATCTTTCTCTCTCCATTGACTTCAATACAAACTTTTTCCGAAATAAGGTCCCATGGTGTGTATTGACTTTGACCGTCTAGTCATTGTTGGTGATTTTAACATCCATGTTGACAACCCCCAGGACAGAGGGGCTAAAGAACTGTTTTGTGTTCTTGATAGCTATGGACTGACTCAGCATGTGACGGAGCCCACGCACAATAAGGGGCACACTCTGGACTTAATTATCTCAAAGGGTCTGAATATCTCTGAGGTTGTGGTGACTGATGTTGCACTCTCTGACCATTCCTGTGTTTTCTTTGAGAGCTCTATTTCTGTTCACAAAAATGTTAAAAAAGAGGTAACCACAAAGTGATATTTAACTGAAAATACTAGGGAAATGTTTACTCAGAATTTTTCATCCACACTTGCCCCTGCTAACATCTCAGTAAATGAGCTAGTAGATCATTTTAATTCAAAAATTAAAAATGTTATAGATGCCATTGCTCCAACTAAGGTAAAGGAAGTGATTGGCAAAAAAATATCTCCATGGAGAAAGGCCATGACCGTGAGAACAGAAAAATTGTTGAAAAGCTGAACGTAGGTGGCGAAAAACAAATCTCCAGGTTCACTTTGAAATCTATAAAGAGAGACTTGGCCTTTATAATTTGGAATTGAAAAACGCACGACAGTCTTTCTTCTCTGACATCATTACCAAAAACAAAAACAACACACGTGCCTTCTTTGCTACCGTCGACAGACTAACTAACCCCCCAGTGTCAGTAGCCTCTGAATTTCTATCCACCAGGGCATGCAATGATTTTGCCTCCTACTTCACTGACAAAATTCAGAAAATCAGACAAGCAGTCAGTGCCTCTGTATCAAGTTCAGCAAATGTGTTGTCCTTATGTCCACCTAATATCAATTCAAACACCATGACACAATTCCATCAGATTAATGATAAAAACCTAGAGGACATTATTCAACTTCTGAAATCCTCCTCCTGCTGCCTTGATATTATTCCAACAGGATTTTTCAAAGATGTTTTTCCTTGCATGGCCTCAGATCTACTTCATATAGTAAACACATCTCTTCACTCAGGTATTTTTCCACAGGCCCTGAAAACTGCAGTCATTAAACCGCTCTTAAAAAAGAATAATCTAGATGCTTCAGTAATGAACAATTACAGGCCCATATCAAACCTGCCATTTCTAGGTAAAATCATTGAAAAAGTTGTTTTTCAACAGTTGAGTAACTTCTTGCATTTAAATAACTGTTTGGATGTGTTCCAGTCAGGCTTTTGTCCAAACCACAGCACTGAGACTGCTCTTGTAAAGGTCTTCAATGACATCCACTTAAACACAGACAGTGGCAGAACTTCAGTGTTAGTATTATTAGATCTCAGTGCTGCGTTTGACACTGTTGACCACAACATATTACTAGACCGACTGGAAAACTGGGTGGGACTTTCAGAAACAGTTCTAAATTGGTTTGAATCCTACTTAAAGGACAGAAACAACTTTTTTCTATAGGTAAATACACATCTGAGTTGACAAATATGACATGTGGGGTACCTCAAGGCTCCATCTTGGGGCCTCTTCTCTTTAACGTCTACATGCTACCACTGGCTCAGATAATGAAGAACAACAAAATAAGTTACCATAGCTATGCGGATGACACACAAATTTACGTAACAATTTCACCAGGAGACTATGCTCCAATTCAAACACTGAGTAAGTGCATTGAACAAATCAATGACTGGATGTGTCAGAACTTTCTCCAATTAAACAAAGATAAAACTGAGGTAATGGTTTTTGGAGCCAAGGCAGAACGTATAAAAGTTAGCGCTGAGCTTCAGTCTGCAATGTTCAAAACAACAGATAAAGCCAGAAATCTAGGTGTAGTCATGGACTCTGACCTGAGTTTCAACAGTCACATTAAAACAGTTACTAAATCAGCCTACTATCACCTAAAGAATATATCTAGGATTAAAAGACTAATGTCACAGCAGGATTTGGAAAAACTTGTCCATGCTTTTTTCTTCAGTAGACTCGACTACTGCAATGGTGTCTTCACAGGTCTCACTAAGAAATCTATCAGAAAGCTTCAGCTGATTCAGAACGCTGCTGCTCGAGTCCTCACTAACACTAAGGTTGCGGTCGAATAGTCCATTTAGCTTAGGAACCTTCCTAACGGAGTGAAATGACCCGGAAGTCCCTCAGTGGCAGCCATGATAAGTGCCGTTCGAATTCTCTAAAATGAAAGGAAAGGAGGTTTCAAACTTCCTTTATAACCTCCTTTAGCTTAGGAACCACTGGACCTCCCTAACCGACATGAGAGGAGAAAATGCTGCCCCACAATGCCTTGCGGCCGCGGCATTTAAGCCGAGGGAATGTCCGGTCGTTCACGGAAACAATCGATTATGAACGAGAAATGATATCATGAAAGTTACGGTTCAAAACGTATGTGGTAAGTTGCCAAAGTGCTTTGTTTTGAACGTTCATCAGTATTATAATCAAAAAGGGAAATGTGAACGTTAGTTTTGACTGAAATGATCAAATAAAGTCAACATTTCACAGTCTTTACTAAGCTGTGTGGGGTTTGTTCAACTTTTAAAAAGATGTTTGAATGGTGATATACACATTGATAGATGTTAAGGACTAACGTTTATAATAAATACATTTGTATTTATTTTAAGATCTTTTCATAGTTCACACAATCATACGTATTGGGATCATTTGTATTAATGTGGACCGGAGGGAGAGGGTGACGAGCATAAGTTTCACTTTCCTTTTTTATTTCAATTCCAACTTTGGTCATGAAGAATATGTTTCTCTGTTGTCCCTGTTCATAAAGCATAAAACAACAGCATCAGAGCACGGTGCAGAGTCTCTAGATGAGTTTACAGTAGTCCCTCGTTCTTATTAAACATCCATGTTGTAGTCCGCTGTATAGAAAACTGTAGTTTCCATAGTTTCCCCACCGCAGCAGGCGCACATTTATGACCTCCGCTGGCGCATCATAAACACGTCGGATAGTGAAAGTGCAGTCGGATTCTCTAAAGGACCGCAGTCTCTTCTCCTAAGTCCTTTTGAATTCTCCTATCCACTCTCCCTTAACCCCATGACGTTCCACTCCGAGGTCAAGGAATAGACGATAGGGTTAGAATTTAGGAGCTGTTTTTTTGGAGTATTCGAACGCAACCTAAGAAAGTGGATCACATCACTCCTGTTCTGAAGTCTTTACACTGGCTTCCTGTGTGTCAAAGAATAGATTTCAAAATACTGCTGCTGGTTTATAAAGCTTTGAATGGTTTAGGCCCAAAATACATTTCTGACCTACTGCTAAATTATGAACCATCCAGAACTCTCAGGTCATCAGGGACTGGTCAGCTTTCTGTCCCCAGAGTCAGAACTAAACATGGAGAAGCAGCGTTCAGTTATTATGCTCCAAATATCTGGAACAAACTCCCAGAAACCTGCAGGTCCGCTGCAACTCTTACTACTTTTAAATCCAGGCTGAAGATTTTTCTTTTTGTCGCCGCTTTTAATTGAACTATTCACATCTTAAACTGCACTGTAACTTTTATCCATGTATTTTTTCTTTTAATGTTTATTTTATTATCTTTTCTTTTTAATGACTGATTTTAAATGCCATTTTCTTAATGTCTTTCATTTTTTGTAAAGCACTTTGAATTGCCTTGTGTTGAAAGGTGCTATATAAATAAATGTGCCTTGCCATGAGTCCCACCGGAAGGGGAGGGACTTCGCCTCTATAGAATATCACCAGTTGTTCGTCCCACATTTTATTCGGTAACGGCGTCTCGTCGCTACGGTTCTCTCTCTCTTGTTCCTGAGAAAGTGTGTGTGAGCTCCAGCACTACTGATCCATCATCTGTGTGTTTGGATAAACCTCTGATTGGACTGTGTGCTCTTTTTCTGGAGCGTTTACCTCGGACTATAGGAGCTAGCTTAGCATGCTAGCTGGAAACACGTTAGCAACGCTAGTCAGATTAAGAGTTTGATGGAGAGAGAAACGGTGTGTTTAACGGAGCTTGCAGGAAAAGGTGATCTAGTAAACATGAGTAAAGTCCAAATGCTGCTGTCGTTGAAGAAGCAGCGACTCACTACTGAAGAGATATTTGCTTTGTTTGAAAAAACGATAGCCGAGTACGAGGAGGAGCTGTGTCTTTCCAAAGAGGAGAACAAGAGACTCCAGAAACTTCTGGACGCTGTTTTACAGCCTCAGCTTCGGATACACAGAGCAGGTATGTTCCCTTTACTCTTGATAAACACTTTACACTCTTCAGTAGCACTTTATTATCACATTAATAACACTTTAGAGTCTAGACCCTTTATCAGCACTTGCTGCAGGTAGTCGGTTTGCTATCCTGGCTCCAAAATGGTGGAATGAGCTCCCCATTGAAATCAGGACAGCAGATAGCTTGCACATCTTCCGGCGCAGACTGAAAACTCATCTCTTTCGACTCCACTTCGAGCGATAGAATTACTAACAAAGAATTGCTAACAAAGCACTAATATACTAATAAAGGACTGGCTTATCTAAAGCCAGTTGAGTAGCACTTGAAATGTTTTAGCTCTATGAAACCTGATGTACTTATATGATTCTGTTTTCTTCAAGTTTGTATCTTGTTGGTCGAATGCACTTATTGTAAATCGCTTTGGATAAAAGCGTCAGCTACATGCAATGTAATGTAAAAAAAGTAAAAGTACAAACACCACACTGAAAATACTCCATTACAAGTTAAAGTACTGTATTAATATGTTATTTAAGTAAAAGTATGTAAGTATTATTAGACACATGTACTTTATTATGATAATTAAAATGTATTACGGAAGAGCAAATCTACCAAAATATATTTATAAAAATTAGGGCTGTCAAGTTAACGCGTTAACGCAAAAAAAAATAATGAACGCCACTAATTATTTTAACGCGATTAACGCATGTGTATTTTTTGTCCTCGGCCGCCGTAGTTTCAGAGCGCATCGAGTGTAAAATACCATCTACAAGCTGATGCTGACAGCCTCGCTCCTGCCGCCCGCTTGTGGCAGACCACACTTCCACGCTCACTGGCAGGCCCGGACTGGCCATCGGGAGGACCGGGAGGGAGTGTGTCCATACTTGCCAACCCTCCCGATTTTCGCGGGACACTCCCGATTTCATTGCCCTCTCCCGGTTTCCTCCCGGGGTCATATTTCTCCCGCATTTCTCCCGATTTCTGACAAAATCAGATTTACTCAGGACTGTTTCCACTCGGACTTTAATACAGCTACACCATTGTTTGGTTTCCATGGTAGCGTAGCGCGCGCAACTGAAAGTCTGAGAGGGTGAGGAAGATAGTCACAACAAACAGAACAAGAATCGACAATTCTACCCTCCTTTCCTTTACAGGTCCAGCCCACACATATGGTGCTACAGGCCGCAAGGCAGTGCACTTACAACTACAATAAGCATGTTAATGTTAATCTAATACAGCTCCGGCGATCCACTAGCACCCAACCCCCCCCCCCCCGCGGTGGTTTTGGAAATGCTCCCGATTTCTGAGGTCTCAAGGTTGGCAAGTATGGAGTGTGTATGTGTGGCGCGACTCGCGCGAGCGAGGCACACCTTACGTGTTGATGTTAGCATCTGGTGCTAGCTAGCTGCGCTAACGGATATAAGGAGCTGTTTCAATGACATTTCGCCGACAACTGCGCCGAGCACTTGACTTTATGCAGGTAGCCAGCCAGTGGGACATTGTACGAAAAGTCAGCACACTCAGCACGGATAGTACGCGCAACATGATTGCAGCGTCCAGGCAGCTCCCATTCGAGCATATATGCCTTGAGCTGCACATAGCTCCAACGATCTCACACACACACACACACACACACACACACAGTATTATTGTATGAGAGAGGTTCCAGGTTGAATTGAGGCGAATATTTGTGATGTTCAGAGGTTGTTGTGTTTAATATTCATGAGAATATTTGTCATTATTCAAATGATAATAAACAAACATATAAAGCATATTTGTCCACTCATATGTTGATAAGAGTATTAAAAACTTGAAAAATATCCCTCTAAAGTACATTTAGAACAGATAAAAAATGTGCGATTAATTTGCGATTAATCGCAATTAACTATGGACAATCATGCGATTAATCGCGATTAAATATTTTAATCGACTGACAGCCCTAATAAAAATACATACATTGAATAATATGCCATTTAATTTACTGATTTAAATATTACCCATACATGTAGGCACTAGTTGGTTAAATGTGACATAATTTGATAATTTCGTTTTAATGTGCTTCTTTATTCACCTTTTCTTTTTAAATGTGAAAAAGCAAATAAAAATAAATACTTTGGATTAATTCAAATTGCGCGAGAATAATTCATAAAGAAATCACTGAATAAATATGTTCAATAATAAATTAAACATCTCAAATGTTACTTGTTAAAGAATAGGGGAACTAGTACAAAGGTCATTAAGTAATTAAAACGTTAATATAAATGTATGTAAAATCTCATCAATCAATTATTGCCAACATGTATTTATAATATATTCTATATATATATATATAATATACACTAGTATTAGACGCAGTCAAAAGTTTGGACACATCTTCTCATTCAAAGTTTTGTATTTATTTAAATTGGTTCTACTTTCTAGATTTATACTGAAGACATCAAAACTATAAAAGAACACATATGGAATTATCTAGTAAACAAAAAAGTGTTAAAAAAATCCAGAATATGATTTATATTTTGCTGGCTACTGCAGAAGGCTGTGGTAGCCATGCTGGTTAAGGGTGCCTTGAATTCTGAATAAATCACCAACAGTGACACCAGCAAAAACTCTAACACAGAAAATACCTGTCTATTGTTACGACCCGCCCTCTACTCCGTGGTAGTGGCTCGTGGGGAGACCCGCAACATAAAATAATACACGCAAAAACCAGTACTTGATTACGATCATTTATTGAAGTACAGCCGTTTACTCACACAAGCAATCCGGCAAACAAAAAGAGGTCTGGAGGACTGGCCAAAAGAAACAAACAGAAGGAGGGAACCCGAGCCAGCCACACCACGGGCCGTAGGACCCAGAGTTTCCCTCCCCTAACCAGAAATCAAATAAATACCCTATGGGAAATAAAATAAAGAGAGGCGGAGCCAGGGGCAGACCAGGGGCCTGTACTACGAAGCAGGATTTTCGCTTAGCCGGCTGACTTCAGGGAAAACTCGGGCTTTCCGGTCCTACGACGCTGGTTCTCTTTTTAGCGGGCTAGATCTCCATGGTAACTTATGCTGAGCGGCTAACCTCCTCGGGAGGAGGTTAGGTTGCAGGCTAAGAGATCAACTCAGTGAAATCACCGCCTGCTGACCAATCAGAGCTCCGTGTGCGGAGTTTAAAGCTATCAAGTCATATTACAGGATAGAGGAAATACAGAAAAACTGCCGTTGCAAGAAAGACGGCCGGCAAAAATCAACCGACTGTGTGAACGTGAAAATTAATAGAATATCCCCTCCCATCTTCAGAGCAATCTGACTATTATAACATTAGCGTTAAGAAAGCTTACTTAAATATCTGCCACAACATAAGTAACCGGATCAGAGTAACATTAAGTACAGTCTGCGGCACTGTGAGTGCAGACGTCGATGTGTCCCATTATCATTCATATCATATCACATCATAATGTATCATATATTTCCTTATTTGAGTCAGCTTCTTGAGCCGTATCTGGCCGTGCAACACTCACAGTGTCACATACTGTATGCAGAAGTATTATTTTAAGCAACACGTTAAGTTGACGAAACACTCGAGTCAAATGTAATTAAAGTCAGATCCACTCGTGTCTTGGACGGGGCAGTGATTTCATAAACCTGTTAATGTACGCATTCAAACGCTTTTTCTTTTACCAGCTTTATTCACCTTGCAGGTGCAGCTATGTGGCTTTTATCCTGGATAAAGTGTTTAAGACATGGATGTTTAAAGTTTAACTTCTTCATATTTGACTAATATTAAAGTTCACTTTTCATTCAGGAAGTATGACGCTGCGCTGTCAGTACGCTTGTCCGTGTTTGAGATTGGTCGAATGCTCCAAATACCACCCCTTTCATGTGAACGCGCACCTAACTAGATAGGACACGGCTGGCTTGAGCGATCCACTTGATAACCAGCGTCGTAGTTTAGCGAGAGCGCCAGAGGTGGGAGTAAGTCCTACATGTGCAAGTCATGAGCAAGTCTCAAGTCTTGACCTACAAGTATCAAGCAAGTCCCAAGTCACTGTGGTGAGAGTCAAGCAAGTCAAGTCATACGAAATTCTGATGAATAAGCCCAGTTTCCGCATTTAAATCAGTTAAAAGACAGTGGTTATGAAAATGGATTTAACCCACACTATGATCTTCATTACATACACAGTTAATCATTTGAAATCTAATTTAGACCGATGACAATCATATTAGATTAATATTAACCCTAGAACTGCAGACAATATAGCTAGGACTCAATCAAAGTCTGTTAAAAAAGGCAGGATTCCAGGTAAGAAAATCGTATATGGCATTTGCCATTACACATATTTAATTTAAATGTATGTTGACACTAGAACCTCCAACAGCATCAGCACCTACATAGATATCATTTTCAAATCATTTAATTTGTTCCTCTTCATAATTTCCTTATAAACTAAGTAGGACGATTTACAACTCAGTTAATTGGGTTAATTTAGAAATTGCTTCAGTTTATCATCATAACAGATCAAAAAGTTCAGATTCATTTTACAATAAATCAAGGAATGATGCACTTCTACAAACAAAAACAACATAATTAAAACATTTAAACAAACTACTAAAAGTAGATGAACTACATTATTCAACAGTTTACAGTAACTTCTGATAATAACACAGGGGAAATAAACGAGGCATCTCTTTTCCTCTCTCTCTCTCTCTCCCTCTCCTGACAGCCCGTCAGTATCAGGGTTAGTACAAATGAATCCCTTGGCGGTTCTAGTGTTCATTTACCGTTTTGTCTTCTCTTTGCAATGCTTAATCGATTTGAAACCAAGTCTAAAGTAGCTTAAACTTAACGTTAGCTTTCTAGCTAACAACACATTCACGCACCTTTCTCTGTGGGTTTTTCTGTAGTGACGAATGAAGTTGGATGTTGTGGTGGTCGTGTCACTGATCTATATGCTGCAGACCCTGCATACCGCTGTTCTCTTCTTATTATCGTCATCGACAACATAATCCTTGAATCCAAACTTCACTATTTGTGAAGTAACGCTAGCCGCTGCCATGTTAACTGACACTCCTGCCGTCTAGTGGGTTGCCAGGTTTGCTCGCACGGCGCTATAATTACCCAATCACGTTTTTCGAAAAAACTAAACGTAATATCTCACTACAAAAACAAACGCAAATATTTAATTTTAAACAGTCAAGTCCTTTCAAGTCATCTGTCTCAAGCTTAAGTCAAGTCTCAAGTCATGAATACCAAGTCAAAGTCAAGTCTTTTATCAATGTTAGTCAAGCAAGTCTCAAGTCAAAAAATATGCGACTCGAGTCTGACTCGAGTCAAGTCATGTGACTCGAGTCCCCACCTCTGGAGAGCGCGTATGTTTTGGATTAGGCCAACCGGCTAACTCAAACATATCCAGGTTAGGAAAATCCGGCTTCGTAGTACAGGCCTCTGGTGGACCTGCGCAGCAGGGAGACCGAAAAGACAACAAGGAGGGGAGCACGTAACATCTATGCTGCCCCAGAACGCCTCGTTGGAGATTTTTATTTTTCCATTTTTTCCTTCCGGGGCATACTGTCATAACGAAGTCCAAATGGACCAATCCGCGGAGCTCCGCACACACACTC
Organism: Trematomus bernacchii; assembly: GCF_902827165.1. Taxonomy (NCBI): domain Eukaryota; kingdom Metazoa; phylum Chordata; class Actinopteri; order Perciformes; family Nototheniidae; genus Trematomus; species Trematomus bernacchii. The sequence goes on from NW_022987733.1 coordinate 1,130,841, forward strand.
ACTCACTCACTCAACCTTATCTTTTCTCAGCCGCGGAGCTCCGTACACAAACACACTCAGAGCCCAGGCTGTGAGTGTGTGTGCTCAGGCTGAGCTCTGCGCTGTCTCGCAGACCCCACGCAGCAACCAGGAAACAACACCAGTAATCCAGCTCACACTGTCTGCTCCTCGAGCCTCAAAGGGCGGAGCAGGGAGCTGCGCAACGTCCCGCCAACACGGCACCCACGCAGCATTCTCATCTGTTTGTCATTACTGGTGTCATTTTCTGATTGCCATTGTAAAAACATAAACACTGATGTTCCGCTGTAACGGTGGTGGACTCATCAAAACAGAGTGGGCGAGCTGACCAATCAGAGCACACTGGGTCATAGGGAGGGGGGGGGGGCAGGAGCTCCAACAAGCCGTGTAGGACAGAGAGTGAATACACATACTATACAGAGATGCTGTATGAGAAACCAATGTGAGTTTGGAACATTGAACAATGTAAATCTATTCTAGTAGACCTCAACAATGGAATTATGATCAGTAGATTTGGCCATGTCATGGGACCTTTAAGATTGTCTGCTCCTTGAGCTCTGTGATCATCTATGTGGGCTCTAATCTGAGGTGCTTTTAATTTGCGGTTTCTGAGGCTGGTAACTCTGATGTATTTATCCTCTGCAGCAGAGGTAACTCTTGCTCTTCCTTTCCCGGGGGGGGGTCCTCATGAGAGCCAGTCTCATCATAGCATTCGATGGTTTTTGCGACTGCACTTGAGGATACATTCAAAGTTCTTGACATTTTCCGGATCGACTGACCTTCATTTCTTAAAGTGATGATGGACGGTCGCTTCTCTTTACTGAGTTGAGTGGTTCTAGCTATAATATGGATTACAACAGCAGTCAAATAGGGCTTTCCACTGTGCACTAACTCTACCTCTACACAACACAACTGATGGTCTCAAACACATTAAGAAGGCAAGTCATTCCACACATTGACTCTTGACAAGGCACACGTGTTCATTGAAAACCATTCCAGGTTTCGACCTCATGAAGCTGACTGAGAGAAGCCAAGAGAGAGCAAAGCTGTCATCAAGGCAAAAGGGGGCTACTTTGAAGAATCTAAAATAAAAATCATTCTTGATTTTTTAACACTTTTTTGTTAACTAGATAATTCCATATGTGTTCTTTCATAGTTTTGATGTCTTCAGTATTAATCTAGAAAGTAGAAACAAATTAAAATAAACAAAAAACATTGAATGAGTGTGTCCAAACTTTGACTGGTACTGTATATAAAACACACATTTTAATATTTAGCAGATTCCCTCATCTATAATCATTTATACAAGCGCAACTTTGAACATGTACAGCAGTAAAATGCAACATACGAAATAATCAAGAAACATCATACATTAAACACCGACAGGGAACATTTTACTGCACCATCATTACTTTTACATAAGAAGGTGCCGTCAAATGTTCTGTTAATACTTGCATACTTTTACTTAAAGTGGACCTATCATGCTATATTGATGATATATTGTAGGGCCATACCTATATAAAGTATATTTATACGTTTCTGTTTTCAAAATACCAAACAGATCATGCATTTTAGCCATGCCTCATTTCGCTCTATGTGCTGTTTGCTGTCTACGGGTCTGATTCTGTGAGACCACGCCCCCCTGCAGGAGAGGGAAGCCGTGCTCTGATCAAGTCAAGAGGGGGAGGAAAAGAGATATTTTTTAGAGATTTGGGTATGGAGGAAAATAGAGAGGGTTGTGTTTTCTGACACTTGGTGAGTTCCCTGGAACACCGGGGACACATATTCATGTATAAAAGACGTACACAAGTGCATTTTGCATGATAGGTCCCCTTTAAGTGAGGTTTGAATGCAGGATTTGTATTTGTAACAGAGTATTGTAATTCTATACTATAGTGTATCTGTGAACGATCCCAAATACAATTCATTGTTTACATTGCAGCTAGTGCTACGCCAGAAGAAAAAAAAGTTTTCATTTTTAACTGGAAGTGGAAAGGGGCGGGGCTACATAAGGTGAATTGAGCCAACACAAATACACAATAGGTGGGACTAATGCAGCTTTCACACCAGCGCTTTTCCCTTTCTAGCTCCTAGCTAGAGCTTTTCTGGTTCAGCTCCGGTTTCCCTTTTCAGCTCCCGCTCTGTTCACACCGCCCAGCTGCCGCTGCTGCGTCATGACGTCACCGTTTACATCGCTGATTTTCTCCCCAACGGAGCTCACAACAACAACAACGGGGGGGGGGACGGGACTGCGTCGGGTCGATGATCGTGTTGCTTTTAATCATACGAAGCCAGATTAAATTAAATAACGACTTCTCCAACCTTATACTTTTCTCCAGAGTGCCGTGGTTCATTGTTTATTAATGTGTTTCAGCGGCATTTACCGACCGCTGCAGTGCTGGCTGCTCTTCCACGGGAGTGTATTCTCCCGTTAGCTCCGGGTTAGCTCACACGGCTCTAAAGTATTCACTGTCTGACTATCACACAAGCAGCTGATACATATCCCCAGTTCCCCTTAAGTGAATGTGTGTCAGTCTGAATTGACGCTGTTTGGCATCACAACGCTGTTATGAAAGTTTCTCTGGTATAACATGGGTGATGTTAGCATAGCAACCGAAGCTAAACTGATTACTTGCTAAGCCGTTTTCTACAGGCACATTTTACCGGCGTATTTTTCATTATGATTCTACTTGTGATAGTCGGACATGACAACCTGTGCAGCCCATGTATTGATTCCATCCGATAGCTGCTATAATAACAAACAAAATGTCTGCCTGCTCTCCACAATGATCAATAACAGCGAACGGATGGTCAAAGTAAGGTACAAATAAACAGAATCACACGAAGCCTGGTTAGTGTTGCCTGACTTTATAAAGTGTGTTTTTTTTTTTATAAGTGTGTGGTTGCCTTCTAGTCACTTTGCTCAGTGCTACTGCTTTGTAGGCAGGCGTGACGAGACTCTTCGACCCATGTTCAGGGGAGGTGGGTGTAGTTTCCTGCACGCCTCGACGTAAGAGAGACGTAAGCGATGCCGCCACTTAGCTCCGAAGCTCTTGCCTCTAGACCAGGGGTCGGCAACCCCTGGCACGCGTGCCAGCATTGGCACGCGGCACCGTAACCAGTGGCACACTAGGAATAAGTCGAATAAGTGTGCAAAATATTTAAATTGTATTTTCGGATCCTGAACGAGACCGCCGCCAGAGCGCGTCTCCCCGTTACCTGCAGAAGGGAGCCATGCACGCAACGCAGCCCCGCTCTCTTTAACTCCAGGTGACTTTCTGCCGCTTTCCTCCATGGTGCAGTGCTGATCGTTTCACAACGGAGGAAAGCACTTCACGAATTGCAGTACCCATAAGGAGCTTTACAAATGTCGCAGTTTTTGCGTGGCTGTGTGTGTCTTTAGTTGAAAGCCCAGTGGCGATCTGCTCATCTCTCATTGAAATAATATGCTACAAAGGGGCGGACTGGCCATCTGTGTGTTGAACTTTCCTGTCGGCTCCCAGACCGTAGTCGAGGAGGGCAGAAGCAACAAGCTTCAGGTTCAATAACCCACTTTAGCTTAAATGACTGGAGAGAGGCGAGCTCTTCTTGGGAGGCCGTTGCATTTATTTAGCTGTTCTTCTGTTTCACAAAATACATCACAGACCTCTGTTTTTCTGCTGCCTCGTTTCACTTCCAGAAACATACACACACGCACACGCCACACCCCTCTCTCTCTCTTAAAGGGACAGCGATCTCATCTCACTCTGCATGACCCTAATATCATAACATGTGTGTTCTGGAGAATCACAGAACGGACGATCGTCCTTATTATTATGCCGTTTAAACCAATTATTTAAATGTGTTTGTTAAATTCGGTATCATGTAAGTTGCGCTGACAGGTCCACACACTGCTTCCCCGCAGCGAGGCCCCCCCGCCCTCCTGTTGATAGATCACGAGCGTCAAGCTCCTCAACATCCACAACACCCCCCCCCCCCCCCCCGTTGATAATTCTCGATCGTTGGCACGCTGATAATTTTTTTTTTTTTAAATGGCACTTCATATCAAAAAGGTTGCCGACCCCTGCTCTAGACCGACAATTTTTTGGAACTGGAAGTGAACCGGATTCCGGAGCTATGAGGCGCCGCCGCTGCGGTGTGAACAGGAAAAACCGGTACTTTTCAGGCTCTAGCTCCGAGCCGGAGCTGGAAAAGCGCCGGTGTGAAAGGGGCATAAGAAAGATAATGTGAAAATATAAAAACAAAGGCATTAATTAGGGCTGCAAAATGTCTCTCATTGTAATGGTGATGAGATTTTTAAATGCTAACACTTAACAGTTTGTTCTGACTGTGTGTTTCCTGTTTCGTGCAGATGTCCTGATGGTGGTGGTTAAAGAAGAGGTTCTCCCTGACCAGCAGGAGTGGAGCACCAGTCTGGACCAGAAGGACCCAGTGCCCCCCCCACACATGAAGCAGGAACAGGAGGAACTCAGGATCAGTCAGGAGGGAGAGCAGCTTCAGGAGCTGGAGGAGGCTGATATCACCAAGTCCACTTTCACTCCTGACCCTGTGAAGAGTGAAGATGATGAAGAGAAACCTCAGTCCTCACAGCCTCATCAAAGACAAACTGAACACATGGAAACAGAAGCTGATGGAGATGACTGTCGAGGACCAGAACCAGCCAGGAACTCAGATCCAGAGAGCAGTTTACAACCAAAGACTGAGGACCACACTGGAGACTCTTCTGAAACTGACACTGGAGACTCTTCTGAAACTGACACTGGAGACTCTTCTGAAACTGACACTGGAGACTCTTCTGAAACTGACACTGGAGACTCTTCTGAACCTGACACTGAAGATTCTTCTGAACCTGACACTGAAGACAGTGCTGATTGGAACGAGACCAGAGAACCTGCATCAGGCTCAAACTCACTGAAAAATAGACATGAATCTGTCAGTGATCCACAACGTAGTGCTGAAAATAAACCATTCCGCTGCTCAGTCTGTAAGAAAGCTTTTTCACAGGGTGGACATTTAAAGCTACACATGAGAATCCACACAGGAGAGAAACCATTCAGCTGCTCAGTCTGTAAGAAAGCTTTTTCACAGAGTGGACATTTAAAGGCACACACGATAGTCCACACAGGAGAGAAACCATTCAGCTGCTCAGTCTGTAAGAAAGCTTTTACAATGAAAAGTGATGTAAAACGACACATGAGAGTCCACACAGGAGAGAAACCATTCACCTGTACAGTCTGTAAGAAAGCTTTTTCACGGAGTGAGTATTTAAAGAAACACATGAGAGTCCACACAGGAGAGGAAAAATAGAGCTGCAATGTTTGTGACAAAAGATTTAAATGGCATAATCGTTTCAAAAGACATAAGTGTGTTGGTCGTCAGCTGCTTCTGTAACTGTAAGGGAATACATTTGTCTATTTTGTATCCTGATGACCTAATGCCGTTACATGTAATACGTTACTCCCTAAGCCTGATTTCACCCACCTGCAACCGATTTGCTAATAATCACAAATGTTCATTTTCTTTGACCCCTTGACTCGACTATTTCTTGTTTAATAATCGTTACATCTCCTCAGGACCAAGTTCCCGTGTCCTGCCTTTCACCTGCTGATCACCCACTGCTCATTTAAGGTGGACTCACCTTTATAAGGGACCAGCTAGTCTTAGTGTCTTAATGCAAATGTTTTGTAAAGTGATGCTAGACCAAAAACGTGCTGTTGGGTTGTGTGCTCTCTGCAGGACGGGGTCTGTACTCAAATATTGTTTATGAAATGAGAGCTTCATTCTGTTTTTGTTGTCTAAACAACGTCAACAGAGCGATACGTCTTCTTTCCAGCAGATGGCATACATGTTACATCATCCAGTTCAACTGTCATCCACATATTAATGATTCAAAACAGCAATGTGTAAGATATGGCTAGTAATTGACCATTTCAACAGAATGTGAAGAGGTTACAGTCTTGAGGCCATGTCCAATATGTTTATGTTTGATTAAATCTACTGAAATGAGCATTCAATGACTAAATTATTCTTAATTACTGTCCTTACATCATGGGTTTGCATTGCAATATTAGAACGCATAAAACCCAACTTTATTTCTTCCAAGTTGCGGGTGTTCATTGTTTAGAAGTCCGCTGTGTTTCATCCAAGCTTCCACTTCGTGCTCCGATAATGCTGAAAGTATCTGTTGTATGCTTTACCTGCTCCAGTAACAAAAGTGTAATTCACTGGACAGAGACAAGAGATAGTGGATGGATCCAGAGGAGAACCAGAAGATAGTCCGTATAGAGCCTTCAGGTTCTGATAATGATCAGGGACAGAGCTAGAAAAAAACTCCAAAAACCTGAATAGAGCTAGAAGATAGCCAGTACAAAGCCAAGAAAGACCCAGTAGAAAGACAGGAAGGAGCCAAAAGAGTTTGTATTTTTTAATATTCAGACTATTCTCTTAATGGTAGGGTATGTAAGTTTGAGAAACCGGCTCGGGCCGGCTGAAATGATTGGTCGTGCTTTTTACAGTACTACGGCTTCCATAGATGACATTTTTTTATGGATTTTTTGTCAAAGCACTTCAAATATTCATTGCTAAATAATGTAGGCTCCCCTTCCAGACACAGGTTGCCATGAGATAAAGAAAAAAGGCGCACTAAAACCGGAAGTGTAATTAACTCCAACTAGAGTGCATGCAATCAACTCCCTTAAATAACACCGGCCTTAGAGCTTTGTCAGCACTGCAAGTGTTAAAAGAACACCCACATCAACACGTATCAACTCTAAATAATTGACACTGAAACATTAACACTATTTCACACTACAGAATTTGCTGTGTACAGTGTATGAAGGGGGTGGGGCTGGGCTTTATCTAAAGTCAAAGATGAATCTTGATTGGGCCAAATTTAAACTTGAGTCACCCAAAACAATTCTGCTGGGTCTTCCAGAACCGAACACCAATTTTTTTAGAGACCTTCAGACTTGGCTAGAATTGTCAAAATCAGTTTTGTAGTGTTTATATAGCTGTTGTGGAGGATATCATGAAGCCTTGTTCAGATAAAAAAACCTAGAGCGTAGTTATTATATCATTTTAACTTGAAACGGGTCACGGAAGACCCAAACACAACATAATGGTTAAGAAGTACAATACAAGACAAGCACAAGTTTCATCTGTGGGCCATACTCCATTATACTTTTTGAATTTGCTGAGGGCCGATTCAAAATGGCCCCCGGGCCATAGTTTGGACACCCCTGGTTTAGATACTCGAGGGTTCAAGAGGCGTTATTGTCTTATAGCTACAGATATGGCAATGAAAATCTCAACAATGCTACATAAATATATATATGTGGGTAACTCATACTTACTGATATCCATTTAATCATATCTTACATCTTGGTTCTCTCTTCGGACGTTGGAATATTATTAATACAGAATTGCTCATTTGCAAAAGTCACATTAGATTGAATTTTATGACTACTGAGCCAAGTATCTAAAATAATTATTTCTAAATCAAATGGCAGCTCTAGATTGTCATCCGATGCATTTAATGTTGTTAATATCATTTTCACCTCAGGAGTTTCCTTGTGCTAAATTATTTTGTGATATTATGAGGAAAAGAGAAAGTCTAAAGGTTATATGGTTCAATGTAAGTTCATTTTCTTTGTAAAAGATGTAAAATGTGTTTACCATGGGGGGCTGGACGGGGGGGGGGGAAGTATAATAGGAAATGGTGAAAGGAAAATATTAAATATATGGTAATCATTAGATTAATTATAAATACAAAAATCAAGATGATAATTAAAAGTAAGAATATATATTTATTTAATATATTTAAAATTTGAGTTTCACTTCCTTTATGTATTTATTTAAGTATTCATTTTATTTATTATTTAGGCATTTTCTATTTATTCCTGAATTTAATATATATATTTATTCATTTATTTATATATTTTTAACTGTGTCAATTTCTTTCCTCCATAACATTCCTGCAGCCCTGGTGAGATAAAGATGATTTAATAGAGGTCATTTCTGCAGGGTTGTATCAGGTTGTGTCTGCAGGTCAACAAAGCGCCTCTAGAGGGCGCTGAACCACCAGGAAATCTACCTTTTAAGTTTAAAGGGCAGCAGTAATGCGACGTGGCATTTGAAGTAGACATTTTCATGGCTCGTTGGTCTAGGGCAGGGGTGGGCAATTATTTTTTACAAGGGGCCACTTCAGAAACTCGAGCTGTGTTGGGGGGCCGAATCAAAAATAAGTTGAACTTAATTCTGCTCAATATACCAATACTGAAAAGGTGTTTTACAGTATGTTAAAGATAAGAAATGAATCAGCTTTATACAAAAAGAAATGAGTGCTTTTGATTTTTGTTTTTCAGTTAATTTTACTTGTTCAGTGAGAAAAATCCAGTCTGTCTTGGGCTTGAACAAGTGCACGGAAATCTGGTTCAATGTCTGAGGTGGATATGCGAAGGACAGCTGAGAGGTGATCATCAGTGATAGAGGATCTGTATCTGGATTTGTTGAACTTCATCACTGAGAATGTCTGTTCACATATGTAGGTAGATCCAAAGAGGACCATCATCTTCTGAGCATGTCTCCTGATGTGTGGAAAGTTCTCCTCTTTCAGGGAAGAGTCAAACTCAGGCAGTGAGACTGACCTAAAGTGCTCTGACAGAAGTGTGTCAGACTGCAGGTCAATGAGTTTAAGCTGAACATCACTGGGTGCATCATCCACATGGCATGTAAATGGGGAAAAGATCATGTTCATTTCATTCTCAACTGTTTTGAAGTCTTTAAATCGCCTTGAAAACTCACCATGCAGTGCTTCTAACATGGATGAGTACCTCTGGAGGTGATCAGCTGATGGTGTGGCTTCCTTCAGTGTTGGCAAGTGCGTGAGAATGTTGTCCTCCATTTGGCTTGAGAGAAGCTGCAGCTTTCTCATGAAAGCCTTCACTGCACTGTACATGTCATGCACAAAAAGGCCCTTGCCTTGCAGTTTGACATTTAGTTCACTCATTAGTGCAGTCACATCTACAGCAAAACCAAGGTCTGCCATCCAGTCTGCATCTGAAAGCTGTGGGATGTCGTTTCCTTTCTTCACACAGAAGTCTTGAATCTCTTCTCTCAGGTCCCATACTCTTTTCAGCACTTTGCCCAGGCTGAGCCACCTGACAGCTGCATGGTAGGGTATGTCACGATGTTCAGTCTCACTTTCCTCCAAAAGTGCAACAACCTGTCTGTGATTCAATGCTCTTGCCCTGATGAAGTTAACTATTTTAGTTACAACATCAACAACATGGTTAATTTTTAACACTGACTTACACAACACTTCCTGATGTATAATACAATGCAAAAATACCTATTTCTGCTCAGGGTTAATTTCTGTCACTTTATCCTGCATTCTCTTCAATAGTCCAACATTTTTCCCTGTCAGATTTGGACAACCATCCGTTGTCACGCCTGCCAGCTTGTCCCATTTCAGTCCCAACTTTTCCACACATGCATTTACCTCCGTGAACAAATCACTCCCTGTTGTTGTACCTTTCATTGACTGCATGGCTGCCAGCTCCTCCGTGATTTTGAAGTCTGTAGTTATCCCACGTAGGAAGATGAGTAGCTGGGCAGTGTCACGTACATCGCAGCTCTCATCCAAAGCCAAGGAAAAAAAGTCAAAGTTGACCGCTCTGTTCTGCAGCTGAAGCTCCAGATTTCCCGCGATGTCCTCAATCCTCCTCGTAACAGTGCGTCGCGAGAGCGGCACTTTCTCAAATGCCTCCTTTTTCTCCGGGCATATTAGTGTCCAACAAACACTCCTTAATGAACTCTTCGTCCGAAAACGGTTAACTTTTAAGACATAACTCGTCTTGACAGCTGCATCTCTGGATGTGGAATGTTTTGTGAAAATGTGTTGTTGGCTTTGCAGCTTAGCTAGCAAAGCATCCGACCCCTTTGCCCGCTCTTCCTCAGACAGGTTCTTGTATTTATCTGCGTGTTTGGTAGCATAGTGGCGACTCAAATTGTACTCCTTGAACACAGCGACCTGCGCACCACAAACTAAACACACAGCTTTACCTTTCACTTCTGTAAATAAATACTTAGCGGTCCATGTCTTGTTGAAAATACGGCATTCAGTATCGATCTTTCTTTTTTTGCCCTTAGCGGACATTTCGAGGACTAGGCGGCCAGCATCACTCGTAGCTGTTACGGCATGCGCGTTTACGTAAATAAATTAAAAAAACAGCAGCTTCCTTTTCAAAATAAAAGCAACACAGTTAGAAAAGTATTTACGCCATGCAAGCAATACAGCTGTGTTGCTTTTATTTTGAAAAGGTTGCTGTTTTTTTTCATTATGTTATAATTTATGATCAACCTCACACGGGCCGGCCAAGGCCGGCCAACGGGCCGGATGTGGCCCGCGGGCCGTAAAATGCCCACCCCTGGTCTAGGGGTATGATTCTCGTTTTGGGTGCGAGAGGTCCCGGGTTCAAATCCCGGACGAGCCCTCAGGGTCTGACAGAAGCAGTTATTCCTTTAGATCAAGGGTGTCCAAACTTTTTTCACCGTGGGCCAAATACAGAAAAATATATATACGAAGAGCTGGGCCCCTCACTCGAGGTGAGGTATAATGCCTCATAAGTTAAGTTATAAGTCAGCAAAAATAAATCAAATGTAGGTAAATGATGTTTAACACTTGAAAATACTTTAAGAAAACAAACAGCCTACATCCCAGCTCTCCAGAGGGTTTCATTTATCTTGTTAGCAGCTCATTCCTTAAAACAGAAGCCTCAGATTGATTATCATAAGAGGAAATATGAAGGGTTTATTTCAAGCGTGTTATGAAAATAAGTTATTGGGCTTTTTTCTTATCAACTTAGATTTGATAGAAACATTTTTCAACTTTAATCGACTGAATTTGTTTGAAAAGTGGGCTTCTTAACACATGAATACTACTGAGTAATATCTGTAATAGAAAATGGTGAAAGGAAAATATTAAATATATGGTAATCATTGTATCTGAAGGTAACTTTGGAGGTCCTCTACCTGAACCCCTTCAGCCATGAGTGGCTTTTAACTTGGAATAAGCCTGGTGACCCTCAATAAAACAAAATATTAAACCTAATTAAAAATTAAACACTTTCCCCTGCCTTCTTCATTGTAAAACCACGTTGTACATTTTACACATATATAATCTGTTCAATATTTTATATTTAATATTTAATATTCCATATGTCATATATTTTTGAATATATATATTTGTATACATAATATCTACATGTATGTTTTCTATTTCAACATGTATATTTTCTATTTTCTTTTCTTTTCTTTCTATTCTTGTTTATTTGTAGTTTTGTTTTATTGTAAAATGCCTTGTCTTTTATGCTGCTGCAACAAAAACAATTTCCCAAATTGGGATCAATAAAGTACCATCTCATCTTATCTTATCTTAATTACCAACATCCTATTGGAAAATCATTGGGCCCTTAGATATCCTATCAACACCCTTAAAGGTGGGGTAGGTACGTTTGAGAAACCGGCTCGAGATACACTTTTTGTTATATTCCATGGAATGCTCTTAACATCCCGATAGCAATGAATATCTGAAGTGCTTTGACAAAAAATCCATAAAAAAATGTCATCTGTGTAGTGTCTCTACTTTAAAGAGTCCTCTCCTGCTGATGTTCAGGTGTACGTAGTCCCTCTACTTTAAAGAGCTATCTCCTGCTGATGTTCAGGGTGTACTGTATATCAGTATGTAGTGTCTCTACTTTAAAGAGTCCTCTCCTGCTGATGTTCAGGTGTATATCAGTATGTAGTGTCTCTACTTTAAAGAGTCCTCTCCTGCTGATGTTCAGGTGTATATCAGTATGTAGTGTCTCTACTTTAAAGAGTCCTCTCCTGCTGATGTTCAGGTGTATATCAGTATGTAGTGTCTCTACTTTAAAGAGTCCTCTCCTGCTGATGTTCAGGTGTATATCAGTATGTAGTGTCTCTACTTTAAAGAGTCCTCTCCTGCTGATGTTCAGGTGTATATCAGTATGTAGTGTCTCTACTTTAAAGAGTCCTCTCCTGCTGATGTTCAGGTGTATATCAGTATGTAGTGTCTCTACTTTAAAGAGTCCTCTCCTGCTGATGTTCAGGTGTATATCAGTATGTAGTGTCTCTACTTTAAAGAGTCCTCTCCTGCTGATGTTCAGGTGTATATCAGTATGTAGTGTCTCTACTTTAAAGAGTCCTCTCCTGCTGATGTTCAGGTGTATATCGGTATGTAGTGTCTCTACTTTAAAGAGTCCTCTCCTGCTGATGTTCAGGTGTATATCGGTATGTAGTGTCTTTACTTTAAAGAGTCCTACAATTAGATGGAAAACAGCTGCAAAGAGACAGAAAATTACAACAAAGAGACAATTAATCACCATAAAAAAATGTGTTGAAGGGAATCCTGTAAAAAAAAGTTTTATTCAAAATGGCACTTTATCAAAATGCAATTGAGTGCAACTTCAACGTAACTGTATTTTTGGTTCCTATTAGATAAGATGTACTTTATTGATCCCAAATTGGGAAATGTTTGCGTTGCAGCAGCATAAAAAACAAGGCATTGCACATAATTAGAAATTAAAAGAGTAGAAATAAACATTTCAAAAATTTGAAAGATATCAAAATAGAAATGAAAAAGTAGAAAATATGCATTTGACGTGAAGATGAAACATAATAGAACATGTTGCTTACTTCCCATTGGAATTAATAAAGCATTTCGATTGTTTACATTTCTTTATATTATCTAAACACAATTGCGTTTCTAGGCAACAGCATGGTTCCATTCTTACTTCCTGTCAGCTGATGTCCTTCACTCTTTATTTGGAATGGAACCATCAGAATGATGACATCATCTTTTGCCTTTATGTAGAATTCTGAATTCTGCACCAGAGCAGCAGGCAGAAGCAATTTGTCCAGCTAGTGTCAGATCATTGCAGAAATAGGTTTTGTTGCAAGCAAACATTAGGGATACTTGCAGTGTTTTTTAGCGAGATAATCTTCACAAGTGAACTCAACTTTTGTGGGATTTTTGTGACGTTAATTCAGTCGAACAATTACATTTAGTTTGCTAAACAACAGGTCATTTAGTCACAGCAGTAGAGATGGAGATGAAAAATAGAGATGAGCTGGCAGTCAAGCTCGAGATTCTGCAAAAAGAAAATCAGGAAATGAAGTTGTTGCTGGAGCAGGAGAGGACTTTAAGGGATAAGCTTGAGATTGAAGGCGCTAAAAAGAAGGAAGCGATGCTCAAAGCATATACAGCAGCTTTGCAGTTTAAGCACAATGTGAAAGTGAAAGCCCAGGAAATTGAGCAGAACGTCTTGCGCGTCAACAATGAGGACCTGAACATGAAATACAGAAACCTCCAGAGGTCACACAAGAAGGTCGAAGCCGAGATGGCTGCCTTGAGAAAGGCAAACCAGGAACTCAAACAACTGAAAGAACCCTGTGTTGAGGAGCAAGGTGTAGAGATGGCTGCTTTGCGTGAGACAAATCAGGAACTCCAACAACAGAAGCAGCGTTGTGTGGAGGAGAAGGTGGACAAGAAGGAGGATGTGGAGGTGAAAGTGGAGGTGGAACCAGAAGTGAGGCATGATGTTAAAATGAATGCCCTGGAAATTGAGCACAAAGTCTTGCGCGGAAACAATGAGGAACTGAACATGAAATATGGAAAGCTCCTCAAGATGCACGAGAAGGACAAAGCAGTGATGGCCACCTTGAGAAAGGCAAACCAGGATCTCAAACAACTGAAAGAACCCTGTGTTGAGGAGAAGGATGCAGAGATGGCTGCCTTGCAAAAGACAAACCAGGAACTCAAACAAGAGAAGTTGCGTTGTCTTGAGGTGAAACATTTTGAGATAGTCGTTTTGCATGAGAGAAACCACGAACTGGAACAACAGAAGGAACGTTGTGTGGAGGAGAAGGATGCAGAGATAGTTGCTTTGCATGAGAGAAACCAGGAACTGGAACAACAGAAGGAACGTTGTGTTGAAGAAAAGTATGCAGAGATAGTCGCTTTGCATGAGAGAAACCACGAACTGGAACAACAGAAGGAACGTTGTGTGGAGGAGAAGGATGTAGAGATAGTCGTTTTGCATGAAAGAAACCACGAACTGGAACAACAGAAGGAACGTTGTGTGGAGGAGAAGGATGCAGAGATAGTTGCTTTGCATGAGAGAAACCACGAACTGGAACAACAGAAGGAACGTTGTGTTGAGGAAAAGGATGCAGAGATAGTTGCTTTGCATGATAGAAACCAGGAACTGGAACAACAGAAGGAACGTTGTGTTGAGGAAAAGGATGCAGAGATAGTTGCTTTGCATGAGAGAAACCAGGAACTGGAACAAAAGAAGGAACCTTGTGTTGAGGAAAAGGATGCAGAGATAGCCGCCTTGCTGAAGAAACAGCTGAAAAAACCACCAAAGGCACTCTGCGTGGTGGAGTTGGAGGTGGAACAGGAAGTGAGGGTCGATCCACCTGAGCAAACCAATGAGCCTATCCCAACAACGCAGAGGAGGACAACACCACGGTGGAGAAGATTCATCAATTCCTTTTCTTGTATCCGCCCAAACATCAACGATGACTAAAAAGGAAAACATAAGACTCAAAGGCAGCCCTGACATCGGCTTTAAAAACTTTAAAAAACAAACTCACAACATCAAAAATTAGTAAGACATTAAAACATTTCAAGTACAGTCTAAAGCTCAAAGTGAGTGAGCAACAACATATACTCACAGCCAGTCAGGATATATATTTAAACACTTAACAGTTATTAGATCTGGTTAGACATCAACAAAGGTTCCAGAAGAGACTCACAGTGATGTGCAGTTTTAGCCACTAGGGGCAAAAAAACAACCTTAATTTTAAAATAAATAAACTATTCCTTTGCTTCTAGCACCCCTAAATAAGAGGAACATTTAGTCATTACAAGTTATCAGGTTTATGTTATATCGTCATGTTTGATTTATAGTGTTCATTTTCATATTTAAGTTATATTTTTCATATTTACTTAATAGTTCATTTTTATATTTATGTTATATTTATCATGTTTAGTTAATAGTCAATTTTTATATGTATCTTATATTTTTCATATTTACTTAATAGTACATTTCTATATTTATGTTTAGTCCATTGTTTTCTTGATAAGTTAAAGTCTTGTCAATCAATACAAAAATAATAATGATAATGATAACAATACTGACACGTTTGATTTATTTCACGTTTGTTTCTCCTGTCTAAGTTTAGCTTCTTGCTTTTAATTTCAAGTCACCAGAGATTTAGTCTGAGAATTCAACTAATAATAACAATCAATACAAAGACATTCAAATTCAAAATAACACTAGAATTCTTTCTCGTTTGTTCCTCCTGTTTTTGCCTAGTTACCTTTGTATTGAGTGACTTTAGCTCACCTGGCTCTGCCCTGATCAATACACTGACTTAAAGCTACTTCAGTACTTACTTTATTACCTTGTTTACAAAGTTTGCATTCAACAATTATCATAATAAATATAAACAAATGAAAAAACAACACTATGTATTTGATTTCTTTCAAGTTTGTTTTAGTCAACTATTTGATTTTAAATGCAACAGCACCAGCAAAAGTAGATATTTTTTTACATTTCTGCTGATGTCCAGGTGTACAGTATATCAGTATGTAGTGTCTCTACTTTAAAGAGTCCTCTCCTGCTGATGTTTAGGTGTATTTCAGTATGTAGTGTCTCTACTTTAAAGAGTCCTCTCCTGCTGATGTTCAGGTGTACTGTATATCAGTATGTAACCGTAGTACTGTAAAAAGCACGACCAATCATTTTAGCCGGCCCGGCTAAAATAACTGGATGGCCTACCTGCCTGTCAGCCTTCCATCTGTGCACAAACTTATCTCGTGCCCTCATTGGTCATGTGCGCGTTCGTGTGTGTTGGAGGAGGGGCTCTGTAAGGAAGTAGCAGATCTCTTCCGGTTGTGTATTTTCAAATTCTAGCGCACTCGAGCCGGTTTCTCAAACTTACCTACCCCACCTTTAAGTCACATGCTTCATGTTACGTCAGGATTTATTCGCTGTCTGTTTCCACTGCACTTTGTTGCATTTCGTTTTTATCGAAACGGCAACTTTTACTACCTTAGCCAAGCGTAAAACATTTTATTTTTTATATTGGCAATTTACATCTAGTTCTGGAGAAGAATGTGAAAATATTACAAGATATCTTGTAAGAACAAGATACATGCTGGACTGTAGGATTTCTTCAGCCGCTCTTGTGAACCGATGCCACTAAAGCATTACAAAAACACCAGTCTTACATATAGGTATACTCAAAGGTTGGGAGAAGAATGTGGAAATGTTGATGGACTTAGAAGACATGTATTACATGTATTAATGTGTGGAAGGTTATATTCTCCTCAGTCACATGCTTCATGTTACGTCAGGATTTATTCTCTGTCTGTTTCCACTGCACTTTGTTGCTGTCATGGCCTCCACCTCTGCCTAGTCTGTCTCTCCCCGTGCGTGTGTGTCCACAATCCAATCACCTCTGCTATAAGACTCCGGCCCTGACTCCTCCACTTCGCCATATCGTAGACTCTGTAACCACAGTCAGTCACGTCTCCTGTGCCTGCAGCTTCAAGCCAGCCTGACTCCTATCCTGTCTCCAGACCACCTCCAACGTTGGACCCTGTCCCGCTCCTCCAGGCTCTTCTCCCTGCACTCTCCAACCTGGTCAGACCTCCGTTCCCCTGGACTCCGTCTAGCTTCCCTGGCTCAGACCCCCCTGCCCAGTAATATTCAATAAACATTATTATTGTGCTTGAAACTCCTGCCTCCTGTCTCTGCTCTGCTCCTGGGTTCCCTGCTAGCCTTAACAGTGGCCAGATTGTACTGTTAAGGCTAGCAGGGAACCCAGGAGCAGAGCAGAGACAGGAGGAAAGAGTTTCAAGCAAAATAATAACGTTTATTGAATATTACTGGGCAGTAGGCAGGGGGGTCTGGGCCAGGGAAGCTAGACTGAGTCCAAGGGAGAGGGGAATGGAGGTCTGACCAAGTTGGAGAGTGCAGGGAGAAGAGCCTGGAGGAGCGGGACAGGGTCCAACGTTGGAGGTGGTCTGGAGACAGGATAGGAGTCAGGCTGGCTTGAAGCTGCAGGCACAGGAGACGTGACTGACTGTGGTTACAGAGTCTACTATATGGCGAAGTGGAGGAGTCAGGGCCGGAGTCTTATAGCAGAGGTGATTGGATTGTGGACGCCACACACACACACGGTGGAGGCCATGACGGTTGCATGTTGTTTTATTCGAATCAGAAGATGTTTCGTGTAAGACACATGCTTCATGTTACGTCATTTTGTACAAGATAATAAAGTAAGAGTATGTATCAAATATGTTGTTTGTTTTTATTTTAATATATTGAAAGTTGACATAGTAATAATGGCTGAAAATGTTTAATTAAATTCAACTTAATTTTTGTATGTAGAAATTAAACTATTGAATTGATCTGAATGTACAAAAAGAAAAAAGGTTACTGTTACATAATCCATTTTAGTAAACTTAACATGGGTTTAGTGAGTACATTTTACTCGGAATAGTTGAGGTGAAAATTATCAGTATAATTAAATTGAAATTACTCAAAAATAATAAGTACAGTGAACTTAAAAAAAGATATCTGGATTTAGATAACTTTGTTTCGTGCAACCACTTACCTTAATAAAATTAAGTAAATTCAACATAACAATTTTTTCAGTGTAGAGAGTATCCTGACCTTCTACAGGTGCTCCATAGAGAGTATCCTGACCTTCTACAGGTGCACCATAGAGAGTATCCTGACTGGCTGCATCACGGCCTGGTACGGCAGCTGCACCGCCCTCAATCGTAAGGCTTTACAGAGGGTGGTGAAAACTGCACAGAACATCACCAGGATGGAGCTGCCATCCATGGAGGACCTTTACTCCCAGCGGCTCAGGAAGAAAGCCCTCAGGATTATAAAAGACCCCCATCACCCCAGCCACAAACTGTTCTGTCTGCTGCCGTCTGGCAGGCAGTACCGCAGCATCCGGACTAAAACCACCAGATTCAGAGACAGTTTCATCCCACAGGCAATAAGACTATTAAACACTTGAGCTTGCACTATTTTAATTTGTATTATTGTTTTTTAAATGTATTGTTTTATGTCTTGTAAATGAACTGTTGATTAACCTGCGATCTAAGTTGTTCATACATTACATAATTACTCCGTATTTGTGTATATGTTATGACAATAAACCTTTGAATCTTGAAAAGAATATCATCAAATGATCCCTATAAGCATTGTGGTCTCTAAATGTAACATTATTGATGTGACATTCTCCTACAAGCTAATTAAAAAATGCCGGCCTTAAGTTTTAATGGAAACTAAACTGTGTGAATTGAATATGAATCAATTAACACGTTTATAAGAAAGTATGTTTAATAAGGCTTTAGGAATTGTGTTTAATATACTCTTTCAACAGGATTACCATAATAACTTACTATAGTATATTTAATTTATATACAGACTTCATTTTCAGTCGACTTGCAATTAAAAGTGTGTGTGTGTGTGTGTGTGTCCTCAGTGAAGTGTATCAGTCTCTGCAGTAGCTTCCAGCTGCAGCAGTCAGTTCAGTTCCTGTTCAGTCTGACTGAGGGAGGTTTTTGTACGACGCTTTTTCACTGTGTGAACACATGCTGACTGTTGGGGATATGGAGACTCTGACAGTAGTAAACTGCTGCATCATCAGTCTGGACTCCACTGGTGGTCAGAGTGAAGTCAGAGTTTGATCCACTGCCTGTAAAACGCTCTGAAATCCCTGATGCTCGACTGGTAGCATGGTAAACGAGAAGTTTAGGAGTTCCTCCATCTCTCTGTTGGTACCAGGCTAAACATATCCCAGCATGAACATGGGAACTGGTCGTACATGTGATGGAGATGGAGCGTCCCGGAGCAGAGCTCACTGCTCCAGACTGAGTCACTGTGACCTGGCCTCTGGACTCTGAGGATACAGAGACAAAGACATAAAGCAGCGTCATGGTTTTGTCCGCTTCCTTTCAGAGGGACGGATATTCACAGAGGAGAGGACTTTGATTCTCTGGACTTTACCTGTGAAGCAGCAGCAGAGGAGAGTCCAGATGAGGACGCAGATCAAAGTCATGTTTTTGATGAGGAGGATTCCTGTGGCTTCTGTTGTCATGAAGGACAGCTGTCAGTCATCTAGTGTTCAACTCTCAGGACTATAAGGTCTCCCAGAGCACTGGAGCATGGTGCTGCTGATGCAAAGTGTCTCTCTATGGAAATGCTCTGACTGACTCCAACAGGGACCTGGATTACTCTGATGATGCTGTTTATCAATGGATCCATCTCTCTGTCAGAGGATTGATCAGGAATGGGTCAGCGCTCACTTGTTTGAGGCTCTAAGTTCAATGGACACATTTTCTTGCAGTTAATTTCATTAAAAAGCTCAAATGAATAACCCCAAATAATCAATCCCACCTAGGAAAAACAAAATGGAGGTTTATTATGAATCCTGATGGACAAACAAACATGTATTCATGGGAATTATGCACATTTGGAAGAATAACATGCAGAGCTTTTATTAGACATTTATTGTTTCATTTAAGTGTTCAATTACTTTGATGAAAAAGATGATAAAATCGTAAAAAAAACATATTTTGTGAACAATTAGTTTTTCGAAAGAATCATCTTCATTTTGAAACTCAAGACACAACTTAATGTTCCTTTTAAATGTTTAAAAGGTTCACAAAAGAAACATTAGATACTTTTCCATAGTTTGTGAATCTGTTTCAAACATTTGAAGCAGTTCTTATATAAACTGGGTAAACTGTGGATGTGTTTGGTGAGTTTGTTTGTGTCAAAGTCAGAGAGCCGTGTCTCTCTACAGAGAGAGGTTTTTGTACGGCGGCTCAATGACTTTGTATCACTGTGGTAGACGTTCGGTGGAGGAACCAGACTGGAGTTTGGAAGTAAGTCAAATGTTATTTTACAAGAGCAATTTCTCTTTTGTTGTGTATTCAGCATACTAGGCAAAATAGTTGCCTCTCCATGTCATTGTATAAATTCTTCTCAAATATTTTGCACTAAGAGGCTAACTTTCCTCCAGCAAAAGACGTTTAAATGTTTTTATGAGAGTTTTTATTTCCACCTTTAATGGTGAAGTAGCATCTTGAGGGCTGGTAGGTTTAGTTCAGTGTTTCAAAGTCAGAGAGCCGTGTCTCTCTACAGTGAGAGGTTTTTGTACGGCGGCTCAATGACTTTGTATCACTGTGGTTGACTTTTGGTGGAGGAACCAGACTGGATGTTGGAAGTAAGTTTCTGCACAAAAACTAAATATGATGTTGTTAAGAGATGTTTTAAATTCTATGTTAGAATGTTTGAGATAGATTTTTATTATTTTAATCGTAATGTTTAGATAGTATTAGTATTCATGTCTTTATTTCTCTTCATCATTGAGCCTAAGTTGGAGAAGATGTTCTTGAAATGTCTTTATACATTCCCAACATACTGTCATTTAAACAGCTTCAAATGTGAAATGATAAAAATTATAATTTTACCTTAACTTATTTTAAATGTATCTATCTCGGTTCTCCCCTCTGTTTTCAAAGAAATTACGAAAACAGTTTTTATATACAGTTAAACAGAGTAAAGATAACGATGGATATTAAAAAATGTGTTGAATTCTTTCAGACATTATTTTAACGTTTGTAAAACTGGGTAGTGATTGAGATTCACATTAAGCTCAATTGATTGCTCCATTTCCCGTATTTGTTCATTTATCCAGTAAATAATTTAATAATGGTTTGCAGAGTTCAGGTTTTGGATGATTTGGACCACAACTTTTTAAATGCTTCCTAATGTTGTACTTTATTTCCAGTGTAGTTGGTGATTCTGTATGAAGTGTCTCGGTGCTGATTTGCATGAGAGGCTTCTTAAAGGGAAGTGAAACAATGTGTGAGTGAGAGACTGATGGAGCAGAACCAACATCTGACAGAAACTCCTTAAAGGAGAAACGCTCTCACAGTAAAGGTGTCCCAGTGTCTGCTGGTTGATTGACAGCTGTGTGCTCCCTGTCCTCTAATCTGATTGGTGTCTCCTAGGTGATGTCCGTCCCACCCTGACGGTGCTGCCCCCCTCCACAGAAGAGCTGCAGCAGGGGAAGGCCACGCTCGTGTGCCTGGCCAACAAGGGCTTCCCCTCAGACTGGAGTCTGGCCTGGAAGGTGGACAGCAGCAGCAGCAGCAGAAGCTGGGAGGAGAGCAGGAGCCCCGGGGTGCTGGAGAAGGACGTATGTATTATCTCTGCCAAGGTGTTGGGTATTTGTTGTTGTCAGTCCCCTCAGGAGTGAAAGCTTCATGTTGTCTCCGTCCATATAGTCAGGTGTCAGCAAAACACAATCAGCAAAATGTGCAATACGAAAAACAACCAAAAATTCATGTAAAACTAGATACATGAAAAACATGTGATAATAACAATAATAACATTCAGTGCTATTGCAGCAGCAGCCTGTCAGACACTGAAAAACGCCATC
Source organism: Trematomus bernacchii (assembly GCF_902827165.1). Classification (NCBI taxonomy): domain Eukaryota; kingdom Metazoa; phylum Chordata; class Actinopteri; order Perciformes; family Nototheniidae; genus Trematomus; species Trematomus bernacchii. Next base: position 1,152,423 of record NW_022987733.1, read on the forward strand.
ATGTGCTTCTTGGTATTGATTTTTGGAATATCTTCATGGAAATGTTACTCACTGCAGTTTATTTCGACTATGTTTATGAATAAAAGTTAAGCAATAACAGAGTGTAAGGTATTCTTGGGAACATGAGTGAAAAATATTCACGTGTGATTAATTCAGTCGGGGTGATTAACGGTAGGGTAGGTAAGTTTGAGAAACCGGCTCGAGATACACTTTTTTTGACTAACAACAACTGGTGCTCAGATGTGAAGATTATTTCATCGGACTGTTCCGCACAGCTAGAGCACCTCATGATCTCATGTCGGGCCTTCCATCTGCCGAGGGAATTCACATCTGTTGTGATAACAGCAGTGTATATCCCGCCGCAGCCACTCGCCGACAACAACACGGCACTCGATCAGCTGTTTGGGTTTATTGATAAAACCGAGACTTCACGGCCAGATGCGGCGTTCGTTGTGGCCGGAGATTTCAACACCGCCAACATGAAGAAGGTTTTGCCAAAATATTACCAACACATCAACTTCCCGACGCGCGGGGGAAACATACTGGACCATGTTTATTCCCCTTTCCGGAATGGATATAAGGCTCTCCCTCGCCCTCCCTTCGGCAAATCAGACCATATCTCACTACTGTTGTTGCCTGCTTACAAGCAGAAACTTAAAAGGGACAGACCGATAACAAGGACAGTACAACGATGGAGCGAGGAGTCAGATTCAGCACTGCAGGATTGCTTTGCATCTACGGATTGGAGTGTGTTTGAGGACAATAACATCAACACACACACGGACACTGTCATCTGCTACATTGGGAAATGCATCGATGACGTGGTACCGAAGGTTTCTGTACGGACATTCCCAAATCAAAAGCCCTGGGTAAACGGTGAGGTGCGCGGCAAACTGAAAGCGCGCACTCTCGCGCACACAGCGGGAGATTTGGAGGAGTACAGGAAGTCTAGGTATGATCTCCGGAGAGCAATAAAAAATGCAAAGAGACAGTACAAAGAGAAGGTGGAATCTTCTTTGAGGTTCAAAATGGATTCCAGGATACTCTGCAACTTCTACAGGTGCACGATAGAGAGTATCCTCACTGGCAGCATGACGGCCTGGTACGGCAGCTGCACCGACCTCGATCGTAAGGCTTTACAGAGGGTGGTGAAAACTGCACAGCACATCACCAGGACGGAGCTGCCATCCATGGAGGACCTTTACTCCCAGCGGCTCAGGAAGAAATCACTACGGATTATCAAAGACCCCCATCACCCCAGCCACAAACTGTTCTTTCTGTTGCCGTCTGGCAGACGTTACCGCAGCATCCGGGCAAGGACAAGAAGATTCGGAGACAGTTTCTTCCCGCGGGCAGTGAGACTGTTAAACAATTGAACTGTTGAAACAACATCAAACATTCAACTGCTACTCAGTAGTATGTATCTAATACCTAATATATATATATATCATTCCAATAACTTGTATATAGACTCATACTGCACTATTCCACATCATAACTTTATTTCATTTTTATAACTATTACTATTTTTGTATTGCTCTTGCTCTTATTGTTATTATGTTATGTTATTATGTTGCATTGTTGGAGAAGCCTGTGACATAAGATTTTCAACTGCATAATTACTCTGTAGCTATGTCAGATTGACAATAAAGAACCTTGAACCTTGAACCTTGAACTTTTTGTTATATTCCATGGAATGCTCTTAACATCCCGATAGCAATGAATATCTTAAGTGCTTTGACAAAAAATCCATTAAAAAATATCATCTGTGGAAGCCGTAATACTGTAAAAAGTACGACCAATCATTTTAGCCGGCCCGGCTAAAATAACTGGATGGCCTACCTGCCTGTCAGCCTTCCATCTGTGCACAAACTTATCTCGTGCCCTCATTGGTCATGTGCGCGTTCGTGTGTGTTGGAGGAGGGGCTCTATAGGAAGTGGCAGATTTTCTCCGGTTGTGTATTTTCAAATTCTAGTGATCTCGAGCCGGTTTCTCAAACGTACCTACCCTACCTTTAAAGCAAAAAAAGTCATCATTTAAAACTGTTCTTCGTGTTCTCCGTAGCTGTTTTTCTGACTGTTTCCAAAGATTTGAGGGACAGAAACTGAAGGAAACTAACCAAATGCAGGATTACGGGGCTGAATGCACTGCCTGATGGTTAACAGTACACTATTCCCTCATGGACCTGGAAGATAAACAGGGAAAATACTCTACTACATCATAACTAACTTATTATGCAGTCATAACCATACAATCCTGTTGTAATTTAATGTTATGGCCCAAAACACATTACACCACATATTGCACACGTGCATGTGTGTGTTCAGGTTCAAGTGTTAGTGCACATATTCTTTGAGAAAGGTGGAGTTCCCGTGGGGGGAGGGGGGCAGAGGGATTGGAGACCAGGTGCATGTTGCGAAAAATGATTGAACAGATAGTGAGTGAGGGCTTTTTGTTTGAGTTTTGTTATATTCATTTATTTAATTTGGCATAATCTTCTTTGTCTCCTCACTTAAAGAACATTTGTTGGCATTTCTTTTGGTGTAAATAAATACACTTGTGTTCTCTTTCACCCTGACTGTTATTGGTTGTTGTGTGTTACTGTCTCCATTTCCCCTACACTTTAATAGGGATGTAACAAACACATTAATGTATAAAAAATGAAATAATCCAGTAATTCAATATATATGATTCTAAGATTAGACATTACGCACAGTAAGTAGTGAGTAGTGGTTGATGCCAATACGTCTCAGTTTATGCTGCTTTATACTTCTACTGCACTACATTTTAGAAGACAGTATTGTACTGTTTACTCCACTGCATTCATTTGACAGCTTTTATTTACTAGTTAGATATAGATTAGTAGATAATTCAAAAATATAAATCAATTATTAAACACACTTTGACATACAGTTATTCAAATTAGCCCTACATTTACTAACTGTGATAAAACACATCAATAATCATTAGAGTAACCCAGTAACTCAATATATATATATATACGATTCTGAAAAGGGCCATTATGCATAAGGAGTACTTTTACTTTTGGTACTTTAAAGAGGACCTATCATGCTATATTTGAATAATATAGTGTAGGACCATACCTATATAAGGCATATTTATACTTTTTTTTTTTCAAAATACCAAACAGATCATGCATTTTAGCCATGCCTCATTTTGCTCAATTTGACATTGTTTAGCTCTGGATTTGCAAGGGCAGATTCTGTGAGAACAGCACCACCTACAGGCCTGGCATATGTACTACAGCGTCTCCAGCGCTTTCGAACGGCAATGGCCGTGGCTGTCTCCTCCTGATTGGTGGAGTTGGCCCAATAGCCGTAGCGCCACCGTCCTGACGTCAGGACAGTGTTCAAATCTGGATCAGTTTTTATCAGATCCGTTGCAGCCCCTTTTTTAGAGATTCGGGTATGGAGGAAAATAGAGAGGGTTGTGTTTTCTGACACTTGGTGAGTTCCCTGGAACACCGGGGACACATATTCATGTATAAAAGACGTGCAAAAGTGCATTTTGCATGATAGGTCCCCTTTAAGTATATTTTGATACCAATGCTTTTGTACTTTTACTTGTTACACAGTATTTTTACCCTGTAGTATTTCTACTTTTACTTTAGTAGAATATCTGAGTACTTCTTACACCACTGCTACCATGAGTGTGGAGCTGTGTGCTACAAAAGCCTGAATTTAAAACAAATATTTTACAGCTGAAGACTGTTTTCAAATGTAGAGCAGGTTGTAAGCGAGGCTCCGTTTGTAAATGAGGAAACAGTTCAGAGTGTCAGCGCTGCTCCTCCTCCTGGAATGAATCACAGCCAGCTCCAATCTCCACATATGATGTTTGTCAATTTAAAAGATAATTTTGCAAGTCAAAAAAATTCAAATGTGTCGTAAAACTGTGAAGTAACACTTTTTGTGTGTGATACCGCTCAATGAACTACATCTCCCGTCTCGCACCACACACCAAGACGGCCGTCACGTTGGCACATTTCACCTCTTTCTTTCAGAATGAGGCGGAAAGTATTAAAAGAGGTGAAAATCACTACAAGTCTGGGCATGTTGAGAGCTGTACATGCACACAAGGGGAGTTAGTCGGTTCCGTAAGAGCCAGCATGCGGGACCGGGATTCGCGGATTTGTAGTCTTTCTAGTTGCGTATTTTTCATAGTCTTATATTTCAACAGTTTTACGACAAACTGTGACTTTTTTGACATGGAAATTATTATTTAAGATTGAAAAACATCATATGTGTAATTCGTGGCACAATTCAAACGGGATTGAAAGATAATCTTTCTCTCTCCATTGACTTCAATACAAACTTTTTCCGAAATAAGGTCCCATGGTGTGTATTGACTTTGACCGTCTAGTCATTGTTGGTGATTTTAACATCCATGTTGACAACCCCCAGGACAGAGGGGCTAAAGAACTGTTTTGTGTTCTTGATAGCTATGGACTGACTCAGCATGTGACGGAGCCCACGCACAATAAGGGGCACACTCTGGACTTAATTATCTCAAAGGGTCTGAATATCTCTGAGGTTGTGGTGACTGATGTTGCACTCTCTGACCATTCCTGTGTTTTCTTTGAGAGCTCTATTTCTGTTCACAAAAATGTTAAAAAAGAGGTAACCACAAAGTGATATTTAACTGAAAATACTAGGGAAATGTTTACTCAGAATTTTTCATCCACACTTGCCCCTGCTAACATCTCAGTAAATGAGCTAGTAGATCATTTTAATTCAAAAATTAAAAATGTTATAGATGCCATTGCTCCAACTAAGGTAAAGGAAGTGATTGGCAAACAAATATCTCCATGGAGAAAGGCCATGACCGTGAGAACAGAAAAATTGTTGAAAAGCTGAACGTAGGTGGCGAAAAACAAATCTCCAGGTTCACTTTGAAATCTATAAAGAGAGACTTGGCCTTTATAATTTGGAATTGAAAAACGCACGACAGTCTTTCTTCTCTGACATCATTACCAAAAACAAAAACAACACACGTGCCTTCTTTGCTACCGTCGACAGACTAACTAACCCCCCAGTGTCAGTAGCCTCTGAATTTCTATCCACCAGGGCATGCAATGATTTTGCCTCCTACTTCACTGACAAAATTCAGAAAATCAGACAAGCAGTCAGTGCCTCTGTATCAAGTTCAGCAAATGTGTTGTCCTTATGTCCACCTAATATCAATTCAAACACCATGACACAATTCCATCAGATTAATGATAAAAACCTAGAGGACATTATTCAACTTCTGAAATCCTCCTCCTGCTGCCTTGATATTATTCCAACAGGATTTTTCAAAGATGTTTTTCCTTGCATGGCCTCAGATCTACTTCATATAGTAAACACATCTCTTCACTCAGGTATTTTTCCACAGGCCCTGAAAACTGCAGTCATTAAACCGCTCTTAAAAAAGAATAATCTAGATGCTTCAGTAATGAACAATTACAGGCCCATATCAAACCTGCCATTTCTAGGTAAAATCATTGAAAAAGTTGTTTTTCAACAGTTGAGTAACTTCTTGCATTTAAATAACTGTTTGGATGTGTTCCAGTCAGGCTTTTGTCCAAACCACAGCACTGAGACTGCTCTTGTAAAGGTCTTCAATGACATCCACTTAAACACAGACAGTGGCAGAACTTCAGTGTTAGTATTATTAGATCTCAGTGCTGCGTTTGACACTGTTGACCACAACATATTACTAGACCGACTGGAAAACTGGGTGGGACTTTCAGAAACAGTTCTAAATTGGTTTGAATCCTACTTAAAGGACAGAAACAACTTTTTTCTATAGGTAAATACACATCTGAGTTGACAAATATGACATGTGGGGTACCTCAAGGCTCCATCTTGGGGCCTCTTCTCTTTAACGTCTACATGCTACCACTGGCTCAGATAATGAAGAACAACAAAATAAGTTACCATAGCTATGCGGATGACACACAAATTTACGTAACAATTTCACCAGGAGACTATGCTCCAATTCAAACACTGAGTAAGTGCATTGAACAAATCAATGACTGGATGTGTCAGAACTTTCTCCAATTAAACAAAGATAAAACTGAGGTAATGGTTTTTGGAGCCAAGGCAGAACGTATAAAAGTTAGCGCTGAGCTTCAGTCTGCAATGTTCAAAACAACAGATAAAGCCAGAAATCTAGGTGTAGTCATGGACTCTGACCTGAGTTTCAACAGTCACATTAAAACAGTTACTAAATCAGCCTACTATCACCTAAAGAATATATCTAGGATTAAAAGACTAATGTCACAGCAGGATTTGGAAAAACTTGTCCATGCTTTTTTCTTCAGTAGACTCGACTACTGCAATGGTGTCTTCACAGGTCTCACTAAGAAATCTATCAGAAAGCTTCAGCTGATTCAGAACGCTGCTGCTCGAGTCCTCACTAACACTAAGGTTGCGGTCGAATAGTCCATTTAGCTTAGGAACCTTCCTAACGGAGTGAAATGACCCGGAAGTCCCTCAGTGGCAGCCATGATAAGTGCCGTTCGAATTCTCTAAAATGAAAGGAAAGGAGGTTTCAAACTTCCTTTATAACCTCCTTTAGCTTAGGAACCACTGGACCTCCCTAACCGACATGAGAGGAGAAAATGCTGCCCCACAATGCCTTGCGGCCGCGGCATTTAAGCCGAGGGAATGTCCGGTCGTTCACGGAAACAATCGATTATGAACGAGAAATGATATCATGAAAGTTACGGTTCAAAACGTATGTGGTAAGTTGCCAAAGTGCTTTGTTTTGAACGTTCATCAGTATTATAATCAAAAAGGGAAATGTGAACGTTAGTTTTGACTGAAATGATCAAATAAAGTCAACATTTCACAGTCTTTACTAAGCTGTGTGGGGTTTGTTCAACTTTTAAAAAGATGTTTGAATGGTGATATACACATTGATAGATGTTAAGGACTAACGTTTATAATAAATACATTTGTATTTATTTTAAGATCTTTTCATAGTTCACACAATCATACGTATTGGGATCATTTGTATTAATGTGGACCGGAGGGAGAGGGTGACGAGCATAAGTTTCACTTTCCTTTTTTATTTCAATTCCAACTTTGGTCATGAAGAATATGTTTCTCTGTTGTCCCTGTTCATAAAGCATAAAACAACAGCATCAGAGCACGGTGCAGAGTCTCTAGATGAGTTTACAGTAGTCCCTCGTTCTTATTAAACATCCATGTTGTAGTCCGCTGTATAGAAAACTGTAGTTTCCATAGTTTCCCCACCGCAGCAGGCGCACATTTATGACCTCCGCTGGCGCATCATAAACACGTCGGATAGTGAAAGTGCAGTCGGATTCTCTAAAGGACCGCAGTCTCTTCTCCTAAGTCCTTTTGAATTCTCCTATCCACTCTCCCTTAACCCCATGACGTTCCACTCTGAGGTCAAGGAATAGACGATAGGGTTAGAACTTAGGAGCTGTTTTTTTGGAGTATTCGAACGCAACCTAAGAAAGTGGATCACATCACTCCTGTTCTGAAGTCTTTACACTGGCTTCCTGTGTGTCAAAGAATAGATTTCAAAATACTGCTGCTGGTTTATAAAGCTTTGAATGGTTTAGGCCCAAAATACATTTCTGACCTACTGCTAAATTATGAACCATCCAGAACTCTCAGGTCATCAGGGACTGGTCAGCTTTCTGTCCCCAGAGTCAGAACTAAACATGGAGAAGCAGCGTTCAGTTATTATGCTCCAAATATCTGGAACAAACTCCCAGAAACCTGCAGGTCCGCTGCAACTCTTACTACTTTTAAATCCAGGCTGAAGATTTTTCTTTTTGTCGCCGCTTTTAATTGAACTATTCACATCTTAAACTGCACTGTAACTTTTATCCATGTATTTTTTCTTTTAATGTTTATTTTATTATCTTTTCTTTTTAATGACTGATTTTAAATGCCATTTTCTTAATGTCTTTCATTTTTTGTAAAGCACTTTGAATTGCCTTGTGTTGAAAGGTGCTATATAAATAAATGTGCCTTGCCATGAGTCCCACCGGAAGGGGAGGGACTTCGCCTCTATAGAATATCACCAGTTGTTCGTCCCACATTTTATTCGGTAACGGCGTCTCGTCGCTACGGTTCTCTCTCTCTTGTTCCTGAGAAAGTGTGTGTGAGCTCCAGCACTACTGATCCATCATCTGTGTGTTTGGATAAACCTCTGATTGGACTGTGTGCTCTTTTTCTGGAGCGTTTACCTCGGACTATAGGAGCTAGCTTAGCATGCTAGCTGGAAACACGTTAGCAACGCTAGTCAGATTAAGAGTTTGATGGAGAGAGAAACGGTGTGTGTTTAACGGAGCTTGCAGGAAAAGGTGATCTAGTAAACATGAGTAAAGTCCAAATGCTGCTGTCGTTGAAGAAGCAGCGACTCACTACTGAAGAGATATTTGCTTTGTTTGAAAAAACGATAGCCGAGTACGAGGAGGAGCTGTGTCTTTCCAAAGAGGAGAACAAGAGACTCCAGAAACTTCTGGACGCTGTTTTACAGCCTCAGCTTCGGATACACAGAGCAGGTATGTTCCCTTTACTCTTGATAAACACTTTACACTCTTCAGTAGCACTTTATTATCACATTAATAACACTTTAGAGTCTAGACCCTTTATCAGCACTTGCTGCAGGTAGTCGGTTTGCTATCCTGGCTCCAAAATGGTGGAATGAGCTCCCCATTGAAATCAGGACAGCAGATAGCTTGCACATCTTCCGGCGCAGACTGAAAACTCATCTCTTTCGACTCCACTTCGAGCGATAGAATTACTAACAAAGAATTGCTAACAAAGCACTAATATACTAATAAAGGACTGGCCAGTGGCGGCCGGTGGTCTTTTTTTTTGGTGGGGCTCTTGACGTACCGTAAGTGACCTACCCGGGGGGTCCGAGAAATGACCCCTTAAATGATGACTTCTGGTGATGTTAGAGGGGGGGGGAAAGGAGAAATCGAGGCTTAAAAATATGAGAAGACTGATCAATACCTCCATAATCTTCAGTGTGGAAAATATTATTTATCAACCTGAACATCTACTACTTTACCAGGAATTTGTGTTCTCAGAACTGGTCTGTTTTTTTCTTTCTTAAAACACCTTCACCAAGTAGCTTTACAGTGAACTGCATGTGAGATATAAAATTAATAGCATCTTTTCAGTAGCATTAATTATAAATATTTAAGTGGTTCAATACAAGTCACTACAGCATTTCAAACTGAACTGTGAATAAATGCAATTTAAAAAAAATAACCACAGCACAAAATGTCATAAATTGTGTTTTTTCTTTGTTTCTCTGAGGATTATTTACAAACAGGCTTATTTACATATAGCAATAACTCAGAAATGAAAAAGCTACATCGTCTAACACGAACAACCAGTTAGCATAATGATAATATATGTGTTATGTACAATGTAACTGGCAAGGCTAGAGCAAGAAAGAACATAAAGTTTGCAAAAGGTTTTAAATAACTTCAAGTATCTGTCTTCAGATTACGTGGAGGTTTTAGTCCGATGGGAAGCAGATTTTAAGCGACACCGAAGATAAACCAAAAATGTGGTGGAGCTGCAAACCGTGTAGTGTTGCTGGGACAGAACAGGAGCTATAACCGTTGGAAAATACATCACAGACAATGCAACAAACGTGGAGACAGAACAATCACTTCTGTGATAAATGCCCACTTATTAATAAACTTCTAACAACCATGGGAAACCTCCTCTCTACATATAAAGTGATATCCAAGCATGGGAAACAAAAGACAGCATTTACCTGTTTGCATCCAGCTAGCCAAGCCTTTCTTGTGTACCAGCTACTTGTGAAGCCTCGTGTATAAATGTTGTCTTTTTCACGAGATTGCTGCGATATATTCAAATCGGGTTGGTCCGGTGCAAGGTCTTTAAGCAACAATTTATCTGCCAAACTTCTCCTTTCGAAAGGATTGGAGATTAGCTCTTGAACAGAATTAGGCGCGGACCGAGGTCCGGAGACTCCACCTGCACACGAAGCCATCCTCATCAACTACTGCGTCAACCGGATACGAGTCACTGTCCAAACTACTCACAGACTGCACTGGGCGCTGACATTGGCGCCCGGTGACCGTCATCTTTGACGACGCTGATTGGCTGAAATTATATTTTCGCGGCATAGTTTACACGTTACAGATAGCAACAGTCAGCTGCTGGTGGCTGCTGCTGCACTGGTTGAAGGCTCCTCTCTTAGCGCCCCAGACGAGAGAAGGTGCATGGGCAAGGCCAGGCAGGAAACATGTGATTTATCAGTAACTTTAGACATCGTAACACAATTTTAAACGAGATTTTATTGTAGATTATACATTTTACTGATACCAATTATATAATATTTACCTTGTTCATTAAAATAAAAATAAAAACATATATATTTTTTTAAACATATTTTTTTTTTTTTTTTTTAATTTTAATTATTATTTATTTTTATTTTTTTCAATATGGGAAGAGGTGGGGCGGCGCCCCTAGCGCCCCTATGGACCGGCCGCCACTGGGACTGGCTTATCTAAAGCCAGTTGAGTAGCACTTGAAATGTTTTAGCTCTATGAAACCTGATGTACTTATATGATTCTGTTTTCTTCAAGTTTGTATCTTGTTGGTCGAATGCACTTATTGTAAATCGCTTGGATAAAAGCGTCAGCTACATGCAATGTAATGTAAAAAAAGTAAAAGTACAAACACCACACTGAAAATACTCCATTACAAGTTAAAGTACTGTATTAATATGTTATTTAAGTAAAAGTATGTAAGTATTATTAGACACATGTACTTTATTATGATAATTAAAATGTATTACGGAAGAGCAAATCTACCAAAATATATTTATAAAAATTAGGGCTGTCAAGTTAACGCGTTAACGCAAAAAAAAATGAACGCCACTAATTATTTTAACGCGATTAACGCATGTGTATTTTTTGTCCTCGGCCGCCGTAGTTTCAGAGCGCATCGAGTGTAAAATACCATCTACAAGCTGATGCTGACAGCCTCGCTCCTGCCGCCCGCTTGTGGCAGACCACACTTCCACGCTCACTGGCAGGCCCGGACTGGCCATCGGGAGGACCGGGAGGGAGTGTGTCCATACTTGCCAACCCCTCCCGATTTTCGCGGGACACTCCCGATTTCATTGCCCTCTCCCGGTTTCCTCCCGGGGTCATATTTCTCCCGCATTTCTCCCGATTTCTGACAAAATCAGATTTACTCAGGACTGTTTCCACTCGGACTTTAATACAGCTACACCATTGTTTGGTTTCCATGGTAGCGTAGCGCGCGCAACTGAAAGTCTGAGAGGGTGAGGAAGATAGTCACAGCAAACAGAACAAGAATCGACAATTCTACCCTCCTTTCCTTTACAGGTCCAGCCCACACATATGGTGCTACAGGCCGCAAGGCAGTGCACTTACAACTACAATAAGCATGTTAATGTTAATCTAATACAGCTCCGGCGATCCACTAGCACCCAACCCCCCCCCCCCGCGGTGGTTTTGGAAATGCTCCCGATTTCTGAGGTCTCAAGGTTGGCAAGTATGGAGTGTGTATGTGTGGCGCGACTCGCGCGAGCGAGGCACACCTTACGTGTTGATGTTAGCATCTGGTGCTAGCTAGCTGCGCTAACGGATATAAGGAGCTGTTTCAATGACATTTCGCCGACAACTGCGCCGAGCACTTGACTTTATGCAGGTAGCCAGCCAGTGGGACATTGTACGAAAAGTCAGCACACTCAGCACGGATAGTACGCGCAACATGATTGCAGCGTCCAGGCAGCTCCCATTCGAGCATATATGCCTTGAGCTGCACATAGCTCCAACGATCTCACACACACACACACACACACACACACACACACACACACACACAGTATTATTGTATGAGAGAGGTTCCAGGTTGAATTGAGGCGAATATTTGTGATGTTCAGAGGTTGTTGTGTTTAATATTCATGAGAATATTTGTCATTATTCAAATGATAATAAACAAACATATAAAGCATATTTGTCCACTCATATGTTGATAAGAGTATTAAAAACTTGAAAAATATCCCTCTAAAGTACATTTAGAACAGATAAAAAATGTGCGATTAATTTGCGATTAATCGCAATTAACTATGGACAATCATGCGATTAATCGCGATTAAATATTTTAATCGACTGACAGCCCTAATAAAAATACATACATTGAATAATATGCCATTTAATTTACTGATTTAAATATTACCCATACATGTAGGCACTAGTTGGTTAAATGTGACATAATTTGATAATTTCGTTTTAATGTGCTTCTTTATTCACCTTTTCTTTTTAAATGTGAAAAAGCAAATAAAAATAAATACTTTGGATTAATTCAAATTGCGCGAGAATAATTCATAAAGAAATCACTGAATAAATATGTTCAATAATAAATTAAACATCTCAAATGTTACTTGTTAAAGAATAGGGGAACTAGTACAAAGGTCATTAAGTAATTAAAACGTTAATATAAATGTATGTAAAATCTCATCAATCAATTATTGCCAACATGTATTTATAATATATTCTATATATATATATATATATATATAATATACACTAGTATTAGACGCAGTCAAAAGTTTGGACACATCTTCTCATTCAAAGTTTTGTATTTATTTAAATTGGTTCTACTTTCTAGATTTATACTGAAGACATCAAAACTATAAAAGAACACATATGGAATTATCTAGTAAACAAAAAAGTGTTAAAAAAATCCAGAATATGATTTATATTTTGCTGGCTACTGCAGAAGGCTGTGGTAGCCATGCTGGTTAAGGGTGCCTTGAATTCTGAATAAATCACCAACAGTGACACCAGCAAAAACTCTAACACAGAAAATACCTGTCTATTGTTACGACCCGCCCTCTACTCCGTGGTAGTGGCTCGTGGGGAGACCCGCAACATAAAATAATACACGCAAAAACCAGTACTTGATTACGATCATTTATTGAAGTACAGCCGTTTACTCACACAAGCAATCCGGCAAACAAAAAGAGGTCTGGAGGACTGGCCAAAGAAACAAACAGAAGGAGGGAACCCGAGCCAGCCACACCACGGGCCGTAGGACCCAGAGTTTCCCTCCCCTAACCAGAAATCAAATAAATACCCCTATGGGAAATAAAATAAAGAGAGGCGGAGCCAGGGGCAGACCAGGGGCCTGTACTACGAAGCAGGATTTTCGCTTAGCCGGCTGACTTCAGGGAAAACTCGGGCTTTCCGGTCCTACGACGCTGGTTCTCTTTTTAGCGGGCTAGATCTCCATGGTAACTTATGCTGAGCGGCTAACCTCCTCGGGAGGAGGTTAGGTTGCAGGCTAAGAGATCAACTCAGTGAAATCACCGCCTGCTGACCAATCAGAGCTCCGTGTGCGGAGTTTAAAGCTATCAAGTCATATTACAGGATAGAGGAAATACAGAAAAACTGCCGTTGCAAGAAAGACGGCCGGCAAAAATCAACCGACTGTGTGAACGTGAAAATTAATAGAATATCCCCTCCCATCTTCAGAGCAATCTGACTATTATAACATTAGCGTTAAGAAAGCTTACTTAAATATCTGCCACAACATAAGTAACCGGATCAGAGTAACATTAAGTACAGTCTGCGGCACTGTGAGTGCAGACGTCGATGTGTCCCATTATCATTCATATCATATCACATCATAATGTATCATATATTTCCTTATTTGAGTCAGCTTCTTGAGCGGTATCTGGCCGTGCAACACTCACAGTGTCACATACTGTATGCAGAAGTATTATTTTAAGCAACGCGTTAAGTTGACGAAACACTCGAGTCAAATGTAATTAAAGTCAGAGCCACTCGTGTCTTGGACGGGGCAGTGATTTCATAACCTGTTAATGTACGCATTCAAACGCTTTTTCTTTTACCAGCTTTATTCACCTTGCAGGTGCAGCTATGTGGCTTTTATCCTGGATAAAGTGTTTAAGACATGGATGTTTAAAGTTTAACTTCTTCATATTTGACTAATATTAAGTTCACTTTTCATTCAGGAAGTATGACGCTGCGCTGTCAGTACGCTTGTCCGTGTTTGAGATTGGTCGAATGCTCCAAATACCACCCCTTTCATGTGAACGCGCACCTAACTAGATAGGACACGGCTGGCTTGAGCGATCCACTTGATAACCAGCGTCGTAGTTTAGCGAGAGCGCCAGAGGTGGGAGTAAGTCCTACATGTGCAAGTCATGAGCAAGTCTCAAGTCTTGACCTACAAGTATCAAGCAAGTCCCAAGTCACTGTGGGAGAGTCAAGCAAGTCAAGTCATACGAAATTCTGATGAATAAGCCCAGTTTCCGCATTTAAATCAGTTAAAAGACAGTGGTTATGAAAATGGATTTAACCCACACTATGATCTTCATTACATACACAGTTAATCATTTGAAATCTAATTTAGACCGATGACAATCATATTAGATTAATATTAACCCTAGAACTGCAGACAATATAGCTAGGACTCAATCAAAGTCTGTTAAAAAAGGCAGGATTCCAGGTAAGAAAATCGTATATGGCATTTGCCATTACACATATTTAATTTAAATGTATGTTGACACTAGAACCGCCAACAGCATCAGCACCTACATAGATATCATTTTCAAATCATTTAATTTGTTCCTCTTCATAATTTCCTTATAAACTAAGTAGGACGATTTACAACTCAGTTAATTGGGTTAATTTAGAAATTGCTTCAGTTTATCATCATAACAGATCAAAAGTTCAGATTCATTTTACAATAAATCAAGGAATGATGCACTTCTACAAACAAAAACAACATAATTAAAACATTTAAACAAACTACTAAAAGTAGATGAACTACATTATTCAACAGTTTACAGTAACTTCTGATAATAACACAGGGGAAATAAATGAGGCATCTCTTTTCCTCTCTCTCTCTCTCCCTCTCCTGACAGCCCGTCAGTATCAGGGTTAGTACAAATGAATCCCTTGGCGGTTCTAGTGTTCATTTACCGTTTTGTCTTCTCTTTGCAATGCTTAATCGATTTGAAACCAAGTCTAAAGTAGCTTAAACTTAACGTTAGCTTTCTAGCTAACAACACATTCACGCACCTTTCTCTGTGGGTTTTTCTGTAGTGACGAATGAAGTTGGATGTTGTGGTGGTCGTGTCACTGATCTATATGCTGCAGACCCTGCATACCGCTGTTCTCTTCTTATTATC
Source organism: Trematomus bernacchii (assembly GCF_902827165.1). Taxonomy (NCBI): domain Eukaryota; kingdom Metazoa; phylum Chordata; class Actinopteri; order Perciformes; family Nototheniidae; genus Trematomus; species Trematomus bernacchii. The sequence continues at coordinate 1,167,649 of NW_022987733.1, forward strand.
GTCATCGACAACATAATCCTTGAATCCAAACTTCACTATTTGTGAAGTAACGCTAGCCGCTGCCATGTTAACTGACACTCCTGCCGTCTAGTGGGTTGCCAGGTTTGCTCGCACGGCGCTATAATTACCCAATCACGTTTTTCGAAAAAACTAAACGTAATATCTCACTACAAAAACAAACGCAAATATTTAATTTTAAACAGTCAAGTCCTTTCAAGTCATCTGTCTCAAGCTTAAGTCAAGTCTCAAGTCATGAATACCAAGTCAAAGTCAAGTCTTTTATCAATGTTAGTCAAGCAAGTCTCAAGTCAAAAAATATGCGACTCGAGTCTGACTCGAGTCAAGTCATGTGACTCGAGTCCCCACCTCTGGAGAGCGCGTATGTTTTGGATTAGGCCAACCGGCTAACTCAAACATATCCAGGTTAGGAAAATCCGGCTTCGTAGTACAGGCCTCTGGTGGACCTGCGCAGCAGGGAGACCGAAAAGACAACAAGGAGGGGAGCACGTAACATCTATGCTGCCCCAGAACGCCTCGTTGGAGATTTTTATTTTTCCATTTTTTCCTTCCGGGGCATACTGTCATAACGAAGTCCAAATGGACCAATCCGCGGAGCTCCGCACACACACTCACTCACTCACTCAACCTTATCTTTTCTCAGCCGCGGAGCTCCGTACACAACACACTCAGAGCCCAGGCTGTGAGTGTGTGTGCTCAGGCTGAGCTCTGCGCTGTCTCGCAGACCCCACGCAGCAACCAGGAAACAACACCAGTAATCCAGCTCACACTGTCTGCTCCTCGAGCCTCAAAGGGCGGAGCAGGGAGCTGCGCAACGTCCCGCCAACACGGCACCCACGCAGCATTCTCATCTGTTTGTCATTACTGGTGTCATTTTCTGATTGCCATTGTAAAAACATAAACACTGATGTTCCGCTGTAACGGTGGTGGACTCATCAAAACAGAGTGGGCGAGCTGACCAATCAGAGCACACTGGGTCATAGGGAGGGGGGGGGGCAGGAGCTCCAACAAGCCGTGTAGGACAGAGAGTGAATACACATACTATACAGAGATGCTGTATGAGAAACCAATGTGAGTTTGGAACATTGAACAATGTAAATCTATTCTAGTAGACCTCAACAATGGAATTATGATCAGTAGATTTGGCCATGTCATGGGACCTTTAAGATTGTCTGCTCCTTGAGCTCTGTGATCATCTATGTGGGCTCTAATCTGAGGTGCTTTTAATTTGCGGTTTCTGAGGCTGGTAACTCTGATGTATTTATCCTCTGCAGCAGAGGTAACTCTTGCTCTTCCTTTCCCGGGGGGGGTCCTCATGAGAGCCAGTCTCATCATAGCATTCGATGGTTTTTGCGACTGCACTTGAGGATACATTCAAAGTTCTTGACATTTTCCGGATCGACTGACCTTCATTTCTTAAAGTGATGATGGACGGTCGCTTCTCTTTACTGAGTTGAGTGGTTCTAGCTATAATATGGATTACAACAGCAGTCAAATAGGGCTTTCCACTGTGCACTAACTCTACCTCTACACAACACAACTGATGGTCTCAAACACATTAAGAAGGCAAGTCATTCCACACATTGACTCTTGACAAGGCACACGTGTTCATTGAAAACCATTCCAGGTTTTCGACCTCATGAAGCTGACTGAGAGAAGCCAAGAGAGAGCAAAGCTGTCATCAAGGCAAAAGGGGGCTACTTTGAAGAATCTAAAATAAAAATCATTCTTGATTTTTTAACACTTTTTTGTTAACTAGATAATTCCATATGTGTTCTTTCATAGTTTTGATGTCTTCAGTATTAATCTAGAAAGTAGAAACAAATTAAAATAAACAAAAAACATTGAATGAGTGTGTCCAAACTTTGACTGGTACTGTATATAAAACACACATTTTAATATTTAGCAGATTCCCTCATCTATAATCATTTATACAAGCGCAACTTTGAACATGTACAGCAGTAAAATGCAAACATACGAAATAATCAAGAAACATCATACATTAAACACCGACAGGGAACATTTTACTGCACCATCATTACTTTTACATAAGAAGGTGCCGTCAAATGTTCTGTTAATACTTGCATACTTTTACTTAAAGTGGACCTATCATGCTATATTGATGATATATTGTAGGGCCATACCTATATAAAGTATATTTATACGTTTCTGTTTTCAAAATACCAAACAGATCATGCATTTTAGCCATGCCTCATTTCGCTCTATGTGCTGTTTGCTGTCTACGGGTCTGATTCTGTGAGACCACGCCCCCCTGCAGGAGAGGGAAGCCGTGCTCTGATCAAGTCAAGAGGGGGAGGAAAAGAGATCTTTTTTAGAGATTTGGGTATGGAGGAAAATAGAGAGGGTTGTGTTTTCTGACACTTGGTGAGTTCCCTGGAACACCGGGGACACATATTCATGTATAAAAGACGTACACAAGTGCATTTTGCATGATAGGTCCCCTTTAAGTGAGGTTTGAATGCAGGATTTGTATTTGTAACAGAGTATTGTAATTCTATACTATAGTGTATCTGTGAACGATCCCAAATACAATTCATTGTTTACATTGCAGCTAGTGCTACGCCAGAAGAAAAAAAAGTTTTCATTTTTAACTGGAAGTGGAAAGGGGCGGGGCTACATAAGGTGAATTGAGCCAACACAAATACACAATAGGTGGGACTAATGCAGCTTTCACACCAGCGCTTTTCCCTTTCTAGCTCCTAGCTAGAGCTTTTCTGGTTCAGCTCCGGTTTCCCTTTTCAGCTCCCGCTCTGTTCACACCGCCCAGCTGCCGCTGCTGCGTCATGACGTCACCGTTTACATCGCTGATTTTCTCCCCAACGGAGCTCACAACAACAACAACGGGGGGGGGACGGGACTGCGTCGGGTCGATGATCGTGTTGCTTTTAATCATACGAAGCCAGATTAAATTAAATAACGACTTCTCCAACCTTATACTTTTCTCCAGAGTGCCGTGGTTCATTGTTTATTAATGTGTTTCAGCGGCATTTACCGACCGCTGCAGTGCTGGCTGCTCTTCCACGGGAGTGTATTCTCCCGTTAGCTCCGGGTTAGCTCACACGGCTCTAAAGTATTCACTGTCTGACTATCACACAAGCAGCTGATACATATCCCCAGTTCCCCTTAAGTGAATGTGTGTCAGTCTGAATTGACGCTGTTTGGCATCACAACGCTGTTATGAAAGTTTCTCTGGTATAACATGGGTGATGTTAGCATAGCAACCGAAGCTAAACTGATTACTTGCTAAGCCGTTTTCTACAGGCACATTTTACCGGCGTATTTTTCATTATGATTCTACTTGTGATAGTCGGACATGACAACCTGTGCAGCCCATGTATTGATTCCATCCGATAGCTGCTATAATAACAAACAAAATGTCTGCCTGCTCTCCACAATGATCAATAACAGCGAACGGATGGTCAAAGTAAGGTACAAATAAACAGAATCACACGAAGCCTGGTTAGTGTTGCCTGACTTTATAAAGTGTGTTTTTTTTTTTTATAAGTGTGTGGTTGCCTTCTAGTCACTTTGCTCAGTGCTACTGCTTTGTAGGCAGGCGTGACGAGACTCTTCGACCCATGTTCAGGGGAGGTGGGTTGTAGTTTCCTGCACGCCTCGACGTAAGAGAGACGTAAGCGATGCCGCCACTTAGCTCCGAAGCTCTTGCCTCTAGACCAGGGGTCGGCAACCCCTGGCACGCGTGCCAGCATTGGCACGCGGCACCGTAACCAGTGGCACACTAGGAATAAGTCGAATAAGTGTGCAAAATATTTAAATTGTATTTTCGGATCCTGAACGAGACCGCCGCCAGAGCGCGTCTCCCCGTTACCTGCAGAAGGGAGCCATGCACGCAACGCAGCCCCGCTCTCTTTAACTCCAGGTGACTTTCTGCCGCTTTCCTCCATGGTGCAGTGCTGATCGTTTCACAACGGAGGAAAGCACTTCACGAATTGCAGTACCCATAAGGAGCTTTACAAATGTCGCAGTTTTTGCGTGGCTGTGTGTGTCTTTAGTTGAAAGCCCAGTGGCGATCTGCTCATCTCTCATTGAAATAATATGCTACAAAGGGGCGGACTGGCCATCTGTGTGTTGAACTTTCCTGTCGGCTCCCAGACCGTAGTCGAGGAGGGCAGAAGCAACAAGCTTCAGGTTCAATAACCCACTTTAGCTTAAATGACTGGAGAGAGGCGAGCTCTTCTTGGGAGGCCGTTGCATTTATTTAGCTGTTCTTCTGTTTCACAAAATACATCACAGACCTCTGTTTTTCTGCTGCCTCGTTTCACTTCCAGAAACATACACACACGCACACGCCACACCCCTCTCTCTCTCTCTTAAAGGGACAGCGATCTCATCTCACTCTGCATGACCCTAATATCATAACATGTGTGTTCTGGAGAATCACAGAACGGACGATCGTCCTTATTATTATGCCGTTTAAACCAATTATTTAAATGTGTTTGTTAAATTCGGTATCATGTAAGTTGCGCTGACAGGTCCACACACTGCTTCCCCGCAGCGAGGCCCCCCCGCCCTCCTGTTGATAGATCACGAGCGTCAAGCTCCTCAACATCCTCAACACCCCCCCCCCCGTTGATAATTCTCGATCGTTGGCACGCTGATAATTTTTTTTTTTTAAATGGCACTTCATATCAAAAAGGTTGCCGACCCCTGCTCTAGACCGACAATTTTTTGGAACTGGAAGTGAACCGGATTCCGGAGCTATGAGGCGCCGCCGCTGCGGTGTGAACAGGAAAAACCGGTACTTTTCAGGCTCTAGCTCCGAGCCGGAGCTGGAAAAGCGCCGGTGTGAAAGGGGCATAAGAAAGATAATGTGAAAATATAAAAACAAAGGCATTAATTAGGGCTGCAAAATGTCTCTCATTGTAATGGTGATGAGATTTTTAAATGCTAACACTTAACAGTTTGTTCTGACTGTGTGTTTCCTGTTTCGTGCAGATGTCCTGATGGTGGTGGTTAAAGAAGAGGTTCTCCCTGACCAGCAGGAGTGGAGCACCAGTCTGGACCAGAAGGACCCAGTGCCCCCCCCACACATGAAGCAGGAACAGGAGGAACTCAGGATCAGTCAGGAGGGAGAGCAGCTTCAGGAGCTGGAGGAGGCTGATATCACCAAGTCCACTTTCACTCCTGACCCTGTGAAGAGTGAAGATGATGAAGAGAAACCTCAGTCCTCACAGCCTCATCAAAGACAAACTGAACACATGGAAACAGAAGCTGATGGAGATGACTGTCGAGGACCAGAACCAGCCAGGAACTCAGATCCAGAGAGCAGTTTACAACCAAAGACTGAGGACCACACTGGAGACTCTTCTGAAACTGACACTGGAGACTCTTCTGAAACTGACACTGGAGACTCTTCTGAACCTGACACTGAAAATTCTTCTGAACCTGACACTGAAGACAGTGCTGATTGGAACGAGACCAGAGAACCTGCATCAGGCTCAAACTCACTGAAAAATAGTAGTGCTGAAAATAAACCATTCCGCTGCTTAGTCTGTAAGAAAGCTTTTTCAGAGCGTGAGCATTTAAAGGCACACTGGAGAGTCCACACAATAGAGAAACCACACAGCTGCTCAGTCTGTAAGAAGGCCTTTTCACAGAGGGCACATTTAAAGGCACACACGAGAGTCCACACAGGAGAGAAACCATTCAGCTGCTCAGTCTGTAAGAAATATTTTACAATGAAAAGAGATGTAAAGGTACACATGAGAGTCCACACAGGAGAGAAACCATTCACCTGTACAGTCTGTAAGAAAGCTTTTTCACAGAGTGGACATTTAAAGAAACACATGAGAGTCCACACAGGAGAGGAAAAATAGAGCTGCAATGTTTGCGACAAAAGATTTAAATGGCATAATCGTTTCAAAAGACATAAGTGTGTTGGTCGTCAGCTGCTTCTGTAACTGTAAGGGAATACATTTGTCTATGTTGTATCCTGATGACCTAATGCCGTTACATGTAATACGTTACTCCCTAAGCCTGATTTCACCCACCTGCAACCGATTCGCTAATAATCACAAATGTTCATTTTCTTTGACCAAGTTCCCGTGTCCTGCCTTTCACCTGCTGATCACCCACTGCTCATTTAAGGTGGACTCACCTTTATAAGGGACCAGCTAGTCTTAGTGTCTTAATGCAAACGTTTTGTAAAGTGATGCTAGACCAAAAACGTGCTGTTGGGTTGTGTGCTCTCTGCAGGACGGAGTCTGTACTCAAATATTTTTTATGAAATGAGAGCTTTATTCTGTTTTTGTAACCTGTAAAGCCCCAAAGCCCCCGTCGGCGGGTCTTTTTTTTCTCACAAATTAAATTCTTTTTTTAATTTTTTTTTATTTTAATTTTTTTTCTTTGAATGGAATGAATACCTATGGTGATAATTCAATGTAATACATCATTTTTATAGTCTGGTACCTGAAAAAGGTCAAATGGCACTGATGGAACCAGATATACCCAAATGTGCCGAAAGCCTTATTCCGCCTGGACCTTTTTTTTGCTAAATCTCTCTAAAAAGGTCAAATTTAACTTGTTTTGCCTCAATCTTGATACAGGGTACTTATTATATGTTATAGTTTGGATTCCTAAAGCTTTTAGTCTTTTTTTAATATGTTCCATCTGAATTTACTCTGACTGAGAAATATCTATATTGATTCTGACACTTCTACATCCAACTCACAGATGTAACCTTGCTTTGATAAAAGAAATTATTCATATAACCCTTTTAGAAGTTAAGTTGTAGTCATTTGTTTTGGGCATGTCATTTTCGAGCCTGAAACCTGAAAAACAGGCTCGGGGCTTAACCAAGCGGCAAACTCTGGGGAAGAGCCGGGACGCCAATGCGGAAGTGCCACAAACTGCAGTTCATATATTGGCCGATAGGCGCTGACTGCAGAAAGGAGCAATTTCCATAGAGCCCCATGTTAAAATGCCCAATTTCACAGCCTAAAAAAACATGTTTCTACCTATGGATCCAATAAATATTATTATGAATATAGTTAGATTCCACCTTCATGATTATGGATCTGTGAGTGAATTGTTTTCTAACACGACCCTTTTATTTATATTAGGTCTTAAAGTTTTTGCATAAATTAGGGCGTGGTCACTTTGATGGACAGGTACGTGCCTCACTGTCAGCTAACACCAATTTGTCCACTCTGCTAGGCTACAACGTTAGTTAGTTGTAGTTGCTGTACTTGACCCTTTAGCCGTGTTCGTGGTGATTGTGCCTTTTAGGGAATATTGTTACAAATACCAGACAATTGAAATGTAGTGCTGTGCGCTTGAATGTACTAACAGACCTTCCAAGAAGTCTACTCTCAGCTTTTTTCGGTGAGTAAAATGATAATATTATACATGTTAATCCCGTTAGCAGGTGTTTGTGTGCTTGTTAGTTTAGCTTGTTATGTAGCTTATTATGTAGCTTATTAGCCAGCTAAGGACGTAACCCTTTATACATGTGTATATATATATATATACAGTTTAGTTTATGATTCAGCCTTTTATAGTATATGGCTGTGACGCCCATAATGCTAAACGGGAGCAAATGTTAAAAGGGGACCCAATTATCCCAGTGGTGGCCGCCGGAGTCCACGCCGGCCGAAGCTAACGGAGCCGCAGGGGGCTAGCTTGCTAGCGCGTCCCGGCGGCTCCGTTAGCTTCGGCCGGCGGCGGAGTCCGGCATTATAACTGGAGATCAAGGAATGCAGCGAAACGCAGACTTGGTTCGCCTGCAGCCCGCTGTAGTATTAGCTAAATAAATTATGTTGAACAAGGCTTATTAAGCTGAACATCGCCACAATTGTTCTGCTATGTATCGGTACTTATTTTATTTGATTAACGTGTGAAGGACAAGCATTAAAAATAACAACAAATAGCTCATTATCTTGCAGATTGTCTCGTTTGATTATGAATGTAACGTTTATATAGTGGAACTACACTGTTTTATCAAAACCAAAGTGCCACGCAGTAACTTGGTATGCATGTATTTCAGCAGGAAATGTGCATTACCAAATTGGTATCAAATAAACAGTAACACAACAGCATTGGTAACACAACTTCCAAAGTTACAGTAAAATAAAAAGAACCCTGACTCGGACAATACACAATCCAACATATTCAACAGAAGAGAATAAGTTATATTGTTTGTACACATGGTTCTTTACATATATATCTGTTTGTTTAAAGTTTCCAGGCGATGCAGACAGGATGGACCAGAGAGTGAGAGACAGAACTGGACTCCTCACAGCAGTGAACTTCAGCACAGGTACAAATACTCTTTTTTCATACTGTACAAAGAATCAAGAAAGATATTGGTTTAAATAAATGAAGTATTGACTTTAATACACTGATATACATTCCATTAAACAATACTAAATACTAGATCACCTACACATCAGTGAAGTTGAGGGTTTTTTCCATGCAAAGGGTTACATTTAGATGTTAACAAGCAATATGACTGTCAGCTTTCTAATTTAAGGTATTGAAGGCAAAGCTATTTAACGCATAGTGAGAACTGCTACTATTTATCTCTCAATATTGTCTGTAAAAAACGTGGTAAAAGTTATGATTTCAGTGAGAGAACAGAGCAAGCTTCTACAGTTGCACTAAGTTTTGATAACAGTTAAATATTATTTTGATAATAAAATATATTTCAATGTTGATGAATTTCATACTGTTCATTCATAATCTGATTGTCTTTGTAGCTCACTGTTGAAATAAAATAAAACATTACAATTACAAAATAATTATATCTACAGCCCCTAAACACAAGCACACCTCTTTCATAAATAACACACTTGTTCTGCAATAATATGTTTTATGTTTCCTGTAATTTTTGTTAGGAAAGGACATGCCTGAAAGACACGATTCAACATGTTCTCCTTCTCCGAGGGTCAAGAAGAACATCCAATAGGAAAATTAAAAGCTATTGTTATGAGATGTTAAGACCAGTACAGGACATTCACTAAGAAACTACTTTTATTGTGAAGTCAGCTGATCGAATGCACCTATTTCCACATCTACACTCCATCAGCTGATTAATTCTATTTGCCTCACTTTATGAGCTTCACAACATGTACCTTGTACCGCAGAGTTTGCAACGCAAATAAATGGGGCCAATCTTCAGTCGGATGTGAATGTGTAATCTAACATTTTCAGTAAGAATAATGGACAAAAGGAGTGCAAATACAAATTCAATTTATTGAAATCTGAACCAAAAGTTAATCAAACATGTTTTAAATAAAAAAGCACATATGGACAGAAGGTGTAAACCTATTAAATGTATAAGTAAACACATTTAGTCAAATAAAGTGACAGACTAGGCCTGATCAGGTGGTATCAGCTATGCATGGGCTCCTCCATCAGGCCTGGTCCTCCTCGCTGAGGAAAGACCCTCAGTCCTCTCCGGCCAAACCAACAGACTGGACGTCCATCACACGGAGGTTTCTCCCTGAAGTCTCTGCAGCTCTCTGGACACCACGCTGTCTCAATCCGTCCACACTGAATATGAGAGGGGAAAATGAAAATAATAAATGCTTTAGACAATAAGAAGTATAAAGTTGACTGTTGAGTTGCTCAGTTTTTTTAGATTGTCAATACTATTACTGTATAACTAATATCCCAGGTTAAGAGGCACCTTCAAATAAAGATTGGTCTTTAAATACATTTTGTCTTTTGAATTGTTTGTCTAAAGTCAAGGATCTAGAACTGGTACTTATAGTTGTAATGATACAGTCTGGTTATAATGCTGTTTGGAGGAGGCCTCACAGGTAAGAGCACTAACTAGCTACCATCACATGCACCTTAGCTTAACTTAAATGTATTAAACGTATAATTAAGTGATAGCAAAATATAAATAACTAATGTCATGCAAACATATTAATATTTGCTTGATTCCAGTGTTGCATTTAGCACATTGCATACAAACGTTAAGGGATTTTAAGATTCTGAAGTATTATGCTAAAAACTCAATAACTTAGATTATTATTTATAGTTTTGCTGAATAGTTTCATGTCCGCTTACCTTAGAAACGTAAAATGTGACGGCAGTGTGCTGATGGGGAAGCATGTTAGCTTAGCTTCTTAGCTTGAGCTAGCTCTGTTACTTCCCAGCTGGAGGCAGAAGGTCCCGCCTCGGCTCCGCCTCTTTGCCCTTATTTGGAGCAGGATGTAGCAGGCGGGAGTTAGACTCAGACGTCACTGTCGAGCCGTTAGTGGCCGACTCCGCCTACTAAGGGCTTCTCGGCAACTCTGCAGAATCCTATGGGTGACGTCACGGACCCTACGTCCATTTATATATACAGTCTATGGCAGGGGTGGGCAATTATTTTTTACAAGGGGCCACTTCAGAAACTCGAGCTGTGTTGGGGGGCCGAATCAAAAATAAGTTGAACTTAATTCTGCTCAATATACCAATACTGAAAAGGTGTTTTACAGTATGTTAAAGATAAGAAATGAATCAGCTTTATACAAAAAGAAATGAGTGCTTTTGATTTTTGTTTTTCAGTTAATTTTACTTGTTCAGTGAGAAAAATCCAGTCTGTCTTGGGCTTGAACAAGTGCACGGAAATCTGGTTCAATGTCTGAGGTGGATATGCGAAGGACAGCTGAGAGGTGATCATCAGTGATAGAGGATCTGTATCTGGATTTGTTGAACTTCATCACTGAGAATGTCTGTTCACATATGTAGGTAGATCCAAAGAGGACCATCATCTTCTGAGCACGTCTCCTGATGTGTGGAAAGTTCTCCTCTTTCAGGGAAGAGTAAAACTCAGGCAGTGAGACTGACCTAAAGTGCTCTGACAGAAGTGTGTCAGACTGCAGGTCAATGAGTTTAAGCTGAACATCACTGGGTGCATCATCCACATGGCATGTAAATGGGGAAAAGATCATGTTCATTTCATTCTCAACTGTTTTTGAAGTCTTTAAATCGCCTTGAAAACTCACCATGCAGTGCTTCTAACATGGATGAGTACCTCTGGAGGTGATCAGCTGATGGTGTGGCTTCCTTCAGTGTTGGCAAGTGCGTGAGAATGTTGTCCTCCATTTGGCTTGAGAGAAGCTGCAGCTTTCTCATGAAAGCCTTCACTGCACTGTACATGTCATGCACAAAAAGGCCCTTGCCTTGCAGTTTGACATTTAGTTCACTCATTAGTGCAGTCACATCTACAGCAAAACCAAGGTCTGCCATCCAGTCTGCATCTGAAAGCTGTGGGATGTCGTTTCCTTTCTTCACACAGAAGTCTTGAATCTCTTCTCTCAGGTCCCATACTCTTTTCAGCACTTTGCCCAGGCTGAGCCACCTGACAGCTGCATGGTAGGGTATGTCACGATGTTCAGTCTCACTTTCCTCCAAAAGTGCAACAACCTGTCTGTGATTCAATGCTCTTGCCCTGATGAAGTTAACTATTTTAGTTACAACATCAACAACATGGTTAATTTTTAACACTGACTTACACAACACTTCCTGATGTATAATACAATGCAAAAATACCTATTTCTGCTCAGGGTTAATTTCTGTCACTTTATCCTGCATTCTCTTCAATAGTCCAACATTTTTCCCTGTCAGATTTGGACAACCATCCGTTGTCACGCCTGCCAGCTTGTCCCATTTCAGTCCCAACTTTTCCACACATGCATTTACCTCCGTGAACAAATCACTCCCTGTTGTTGTACCTTTCATTGACTGCATGGCTGCCAGCTCCTCCGTGATTTTGAAGTCTGTAGTTATCCCACGTAGGAAGATGAGTAGCTGGGCAGTGTCACGTACATCGCAGCTCTCATCCAAAGCCAAGGAAAAAAAGTCAAAGTTGACCGCTCTGTTCTGCAGCTGAAGCTCCAGATTTCCCGCGATGTCCTCAATCCTCCTCGTAACAGTGCGTCGCGAGAGCGGCACTTTCTCAAATGCCTCCTTTTTCTCCGGGCATATTAGTGTCCAACAAACACTCCTTAATGAACTCTTCGTCCGAAAACGGTTAACTTTTAAGACATAACTCGTCTTGACAGCTGCATCTCTGGATGTGGAATGTTTTGTGAAAATGTGTTGTTGGCTTTGCAGCTTAGCTAGCAAAGCATCCGACCCCTTTGCCCGCTCTTCCTCAGACAGGTTCTTGTATTTATCTGCGTGTTTGGTAGCATAGTGGCGACTCAAATTGTACTCCTTGAACACAGCGACCTGCGCACCACAAACTAAACACACAGCTTTACCTTTCACTTCTGTAAATAAATACTTAGCGGTCCATGTCTTGTTGAAAATACGGCATTCAGTATCGATCTTTCTTTTTTTGCCCTTAGCGGACATTTCGAGGACTAGGCGGCCAGCATCACTCGTAGCTGTTACGGCATGCGCGTTTACGTAAATAAATAAAAAAAACAGCAGCTTCCTTTTCAAAATAAAAGCAACACAGTTAGAAAAGTATTTACGCCATGCAAGCAATACAGCTGTGTTGCTTTTATTTTGAAAAGGTTGCTGTTTTTTTTCATTATGTTATAATTTATGATCAACCTCACACGGGCCGGCCAAGGCCGGCCAACGGGCCGGATGTGGCCCGCGGGCCGTAAAATGCCCACCCCTGGGGGCTTAACAGGCTAAACAACGCCAACAGAGCGATACGTCTTCTTTCCAGCAGATGGCATACATGTTACACCATCCAGTTCAACTGTCATCCACATATTAATGATTCAAAACAGCAATGTGTGAGATATGGCTAGTAATTGACCATTTCAACAGAATGTGAAGAGGTTACAGTCTTGAGGCCATGTCCAATATGTGTTGTTTGATTAAATCTACTGAAATGAGGATTCAATGACTAAATTATTCTTAATTACTGTCCTTACATCATGGGTTTGCATTGCAATATTAGAACGCATAAAACCCAACTTTATTTCTTCCAAGTTGCGGGTGTTCATTGTTTAGAAGTCCTGGGACTGTGGGGGGGAAGTATAAATACATAGAAAATGGTGAAAGGAAAATATTAAATATATGGTAATCATTAAATTAATTATAAATACAAAAATCAAGATGATAATTAAGAATATATATTTTAAATGTCAGTTTCACTTCCTTTATGTATTTTAAGTATTCATTTTATTTATTATTTAGCCATTTTTTTTATTTAGTCTTTTATTATTTATTTCCCTATTTATTCATTTATTCCTGAATTTAATATATATATTTATTCATGCATTTATTTATATATTTTTACCTGTGTCAATTTCTTTCCTCCATAACATTCCTGTGGCCCTGGTGGGATAAAGATGATTTAATAGAGGTCACTTCTGCATCAGGTTGTATCTGCAGGTCAACAAAGCGCCTCTAGAGGGCGCTGAACCACCAGGAAATCTACCTTTGAAGGTTAAAGGGGAGCAGCAGAAGTCATGCGACGTGGCATGTGAAGTACAGCCATGAACTGATGGTTATCACCAATATTTATGGTTCGTTGGTCTAGGGGTATGATTCTCGCTTAGGGTGCGAGAGGTCCCGGGTTCAAATCCCGGACGAGCCCTCAATTTTGCAAAAGTTGCACCTCAGATGTGTTTGATACCAACTTATCATAAAATCATTTTAGTTTTACAATTTCTCAGCCCACAGGTTTTGGTGTTTAACAAAACAGAATAGCACATTTTAGTCTACAATGCATTATAATATTATATTACATCGTTAAATGCATCATCAGCACTATGGGAGTTTCCCTGTGCAACCATATTTTGTGATATATATATATATTTAGGTGATGAATGGAGAGTCTACTGGTAAAAATGTAAGTTAATGATGTGCTCACTATGGGCTGCTTACCCATGGAGGTTTGAAAATGACATAATATATAAAAATACAAAAATAAACGATTAAATACAGATAAGGGAATAAAATAACACTATAACTGTTGCTATTACATTACGTGTTAGACGCTTTTATCCAAAGCGACTTTCATACTCAATACTGTGGACAATCCCCAGAGGAGCAATTTGGGGTGAAGTGTCTCAGGGACACAACGACATGCTGACTGCAGTGGGGTTTGAACCTGTGACCCCCTGATCCGAACACCAACGCACTAGTCCACTGCGCCACACACAACCTGATATAACTGCATTAGATGAAATGTAAGGGAATAAAAGAACAGAATAATTGTTGATAGAAATACATTTGACAAAGTGGCCAGAGGGTGGAAGGTAAATACAGAATAATACATTTTAGTCTCCAATACATTATAATAATAAATTACATTTAAAGAATACAATGCAAGAATTCAACCGAGTATCAAAGATATTTATTTATGAATAAATGTCAGCTCCAGAATAACATCCAGTCTATCCAACGTAGTCATGACTATCAATTACAACTTTTTATCCTGTGGTAGGAGGATTCAGAGAGAGGAAGAACCTGTGTTTCAACTGATCAAAGAAACAAACATGGGTAAGAAGGGTTTACCATCAGGATATCAAACATTATTCACAATTGTAAATGTATTATCTCTGCCCAGGTGTTGGGTATTTGTTGTTGTCAGTCCCCTCAGGAGTGAAAGCTTCATGTTGTCTCCGTCCATATAGTCAGGTCTCAGCAAACACAATCAGCAAAATGTGCAATACGAAAAACAACCAAAAATTCATGTAAAACTAGATACATGAAAAACATGTGATAATAACAATAATAACATTCAGTGCTATTGCAGCATACTTTGTCTACAACAGCCTGTCAGACACTGAAAAACGCCATCATGTGCTTCTTGGTATTGATTTTTGGAATATCTTCATGGAAATGTTACTCACTGCAGTTTATTTCGACTATGTTTATGAATAAAAGTTAAGCAATAACAGAGTGTAAGGTATTCCTGGGAACATGAGTGAAAAATATTCACGTGTGATTAATTCAGTCGGGGTGATTAACGGTAGGGTAGGTACGTTTGAGAAACCGGCTCGAGATACACTTTTTGTTATATTCCATGGAATGCTCTTAACATCCCGATAGCAATGAATATCTTAAGTGCTTTGACAAAAAATCCATTAAAAAATGTCATCTGTGGAAGCTGTAATACTGTAAAAAGTACGACCAATCATTTTAGCCGGCCCGGCTAAAATAACTGGATGGCCTACCTGCCTGTCAGCCTTCCATCTGTGCACAAACTTATCTCGTGCCCTCATTGGTCATGTGCGCGTTCGTGTGTGTTGGAGGAGGGGCTCTATAGGAAGTGGCAGATTTTCTCCGGTTGTGTATTTTCAAATTCTAGTGATCTCGAGCCGGTTTCTCAAACTTACCTACCCTACCTTTAAAGCAAAAAAAGTCATCATTTAAAACTGTTCTTCGTGTTCTCCGTAGCTGTTTTTCTGACTGTTTCCAAAGATTTGAGGGACAGAAACTGAAGGAAACTAACCAAATGCAGGATTACGGGGCTGAATGCACTGCCTGATGGTTAACAGTACACTATTCCCTCATGGACCTGGAAGATAAACAGGGAAAATACTCTTGTTATATAACCAACAATCACTTTGAACAGGGATCTCTTAACAAAAAATGCTAATAAGTTACACAAAAGTTCAATGTGATGTTCACAGAGAAATTTATATTCCAAAATGACTAACCATCATGCAACGCACTAGCAAGACGTTGATCGCAATTGCGCAGGTCTGCGTCAGTCTCGCTTGTCTCAAACAAGCCTAATTTTTCCGAAATAAGGTCCCATGGAGCTCAACCGGAAGGGGAGGGACTTCACCTCTCTATGGAGAGAGAAAGAGTAGGTTTGTTTGAGACAAGCGAGACCGACGCAGACCTGCGCAATTGCGATCAACGTCTTGCTAGTGCATTGCATGATGGTTAGTCATTTTGGAATATACATTTCTCTGTGAACATCACATTGAACTTTTGTGTAATTTATTAGCATTTTTTGTTAAGAGATCTTTGTTTCATGATGGTTAGTCATTTTGTCCGACTTGCTCTGGAGGCTCGCCTACATGAGACGTTGAAATCTCGCGGGACAAAGACGCCCGCAGACTTGAGAGCGAGGCGCGGCGAGGCGCGGCGAGGCGGCGCAGTTTCTCTCCACGGGCTGCGGAAGCGAAATGCTTGATGGGAAACGACTCGCTGGTATCTCGAGCTGAGCGCTCATTGGTGGTTTTCACCCCGTGCTGGTGATGAAACTCTCCATTGGCTCGGCAAAAGTTTGTTGTTGTTTGTTGTGTCAGTTTTACGTCGCCACTTCCATTCACATTTTTCATCATTGTTCCACAATGTTTATCATCATGAAATTAATATCTATATATTTTATACTATACTTGCACTGCTTACCGTTGTCATACTTTATATATCTTAGCATATTCATACACACTGTTCATACTAGGCTAGGCTACTGTGTATATAGTGTATTCATACGGTTACCCCTCACTGTTTTTTCATCATTCAATTCATTCTATATTTTATTCTGTAGATTGTGTACATTATGTTTCACTTTACTGCTTTTTGCACTCCTGGTTAGAAGCTAAACTGCATTTCGTTGTCTCAGTACCTGTAATCTGTGCAATAACAAACAAGTTGAATCTAATCTTGAGCAGGAACAAATGTATTTACTTAGTACATATCTGACATTAACGATTAAACACATTTGTGCATTCTTTATAAATGCAAACCGAGTCAAGCCGACTCCGGAGGTGGCGGTATGCACCTTAAAGTTGTTTGCAATCCGCCAAAAAACCGAGAGAAGAAGAAGAAGAGGAAGAAGCCGACTCCGAGCTGTCCGACTTCAGGCAAGCTTTTTGAGATCTCCCCCGGCTGCGATCGGCTATTCTCGTCTACTTTCGAGGCGAGCCGCAGCTCGTCTCAAACAAGCCTATTGGAGAGAAAGATTATCTTTCGATCCCGTTTGAATTGTTCCATGAATTACACATATGATGTTTGTCAATCTTAAATAATCATTTCCATGTCAAAAAAGTCACAGTTAGTCGTAAAACTGTTGAAATATAGGACTATGAAAAATACGCAACTAGAAAGACTACAAATCCCAGAGTCGCGTAAGTGATGTCACAATTGTTTTCCTCTACTAAGAGATAGCTAAGATAAGCTAAGATAAGATAACTTTAACAAGATGCCTGTGTGCTTAGTACCAGGTTGTTATCATACCAGCAATGGGTCTTGCTCGTTTTTTCGCTTCCCGTCTGATGAAAGGATCAAGTTAGCTACCTAGCTAGTAGCTAGCACGTTAGTTAGCATTACAGCCTTGTCATTTTTATTAGCCTTAACATGAAGTAACATTAAGTAACCCAAAATGTTAAACAGTAAGAGTAGTAGTCATATTTTGTGAACCCTTTGAAGAGTACTGTCACCGGTGTGATCATTCTATAATACACAATTTAAGCCCGGGGGAGAAATGCTAACGCTAACGCTAGCATCGGCGATCGGTGATAGTGAGGGTAGTCAATCGTTTTGTTGACAAGACAGTAGTGACGGCCATCTTGGTGACGTGTGTTGTTGACCAGAGACGTAGTTCATTGAGCGTTTCACACAAACAAATGTGTTACTTCACAGTTTTACGACATATTTTTTTTTTTTTGACTTGCAAAATTATCTTTTAAATTGACAAACATCATATGTGTAATTCGTGGCACAATTCAAACGGGATCGAAAGATAATCTTTCTCTCTCCATTGACTTCAATACATAATTTTTCCGAAATAAGGTCCCATGGAGGTCCACCGGAAGGGGAGGGACTTCGCCACTCTATAGAGGCTTCCTAATGACGTCACGGGATTTCGCGTCAGACATCTTGGAGTACCACTCTACTGGCGGGAGCGTTCAAAAATGGCGAAAATGAAAGACTACTACGAATCACTAAACCCGGAGGATAAGACCGTTTACAGAGAAAAATGTGCGTCGATTGGTTCGGTGGACCCTTATTTGATTCCCGTTCAGGATTACAGCACTGATATACATTCATGGCCTTCACTTTCCTACTGTGATATCATGAACTACCTGGTTTTTTCGCCTATTCCATTGTACACCATGGAGGAAATGAAAGCGTACAAAGGACTCGAGGCATATAACCAGTTCACATCCGGGTGGATCCGTGACGTTTGCGTTGCATATCAAGGAGATGTGGTTGTAATAGCTGGAAAAGTGAGTAAATATTTCGTGAGGGCCTCTTCAGCTGGCTTTTTAAATATCCCTAAAGTCCCCCAAAATAAAATGGGTGAGGCTGCTTTTATCCACTACGCTACCAAGAAATATCAGAGGCCAACTCAGTGGACATTTTTAAACACCAGCTTTTATTTTTGTTGTACTTTATTTGATAGGGTTTTATATTGTTGCATCAATTAACTTAGTCTTGTGTCTTATTATTTATTTTTATTATCATACCGTTTACCTCCTCGTGTCTCTTAACCTGTTAAAATGTTATATGTTGTTGCAATGCTGCATGTACCTGTAAAGGTCTTAACATCTGATCTGAGGGGAATTTCTTGTGGTTTATTTTTAACTTGTGATGTGTGCCATTTTGTAAAGCACTTTGAGCTACACGTGCTTTATGAAAAGGGCTTTATAAATAAAGCTTTATTATATATTGCAATATATTTAAATTACACAAGTTGTAAACCTATTCTTGGTTGTCAGTTTCTGTTATGTGCTACCTAGCATAGGAATATGACAAGAGCTGACCACCCACTGGTTGTGTAAACAATCAGTATTTTAAAGTAAAGTTGGACCAAAATATTGGTGGTTCTAAAAAGTCAACAATCAATAATATTTTTGTATTTTATTTTTCAGGTATTGCATTCTCAGAGTATTGGGCTGCCGCCAACATGTCCGTGGGTACTGATGAAGAAGGATGGTGCAGTCATCACAGCTAACTGCAACTGCAAGGCTGGTTTGGGATCAACATGTACCCATGTTGCATCTCTCCTTTTCTACATAGAAACATCTATACGGATACGTGATGCCAAGACAGGCGTATTGGCTTCTACCTGGATCAGTGAAGGATGTAACACCTTTCCCCTGTTGCTGACATTGACTTTACTTTGGCTAAAACCCGAAGGAATCGTTTAAGCCAAGCAATTGACAGCCTTGGCGATGCAGCTAATTTAACAACAACAACAACACCACTTTTACGTCACTCGAGGGAGATTCCAAAAGCGACAGATGCTGAGCAACAGTCTTTCCTGGCATCACTGAAATCTACTGGAAGGAAGTGTGCAATATTGACAATCTCAGCTCCACACAATGCCGATTTTTTCCCAAAAGTGACTTTGTCACCTAAGCCGCTTTCTAGTTTAAAAAGTGAGAACTGCCTAGAAATGGACCATAAAGCCCTTACAGAACATTGCCAAGGGATCAATGTAGCTATCACCAAGCCGGAGGCGGATGTAATTGAGAAGGCCACAAAAACACAGGCCAAATCCAAACTCTGGTATCGATACAGAGCTGGGCGGATTACAGCATCTCGTATGAAGGCAGCATGTTCAACAAGTGCAACTAAACCATCGCTTAGCTTGATTAAAGCTATTTGTTACCCAGAAGCCACACAATTTAAAACTGCAGCTACTGAATGGGGATGTAATCACGAGAAATCAGCACGTGAAGATTACATTACAATTATGAATCAACATGACTGTTTCATTTGCCAGGACTCTGGGCTCGTGTTATTGCCAACATTTCCATATTTAGGTGCTACTCCAGATGGTGTTGTGTCCTGCAAGTGCTGTGGTGTAGGTGTTTTGGAAATTAAATGCCCCTACTGTGTTGCTGCACCGTCAGATCATACATGTCTGGAATCACGTGATGGACAGGACAGGCTGAAGAAGACCCATGCCTATTTCTATCAAGTGCAGACCCAGTTATTTATATGTGATGTTGAATATGCTGACTTTGTTCTGTGGGTGAATGGAAAGATTCATCTTGAACGCATAACCCCAGATATTGACTTTTGGGAGAAGGTATACCCCAAAGCTCATGAATTCTTTCAGATGGTCATTCTCCTCGAGTTGAGTGGGCAATTCTTCACCAGAATTTCCAGTGCAACTACACCAGTCTCCATTACAGCACCAAAAAGGCCTCTCTGCCTGATACCAGACCCTGCTCTATGTGCCACTCTGACTCAGCCAACCAATACCCAACCACTGATACCCAAGTGGTGCCTTTGTCGTGGAGAGGAAAAGCTTCCCATGATAGGATGTGATAACACAAATTGTGAAACTACCTGGTTTCATTTTGAATGTGTTGGTATAACAGTTGCCCCCAAAGGAAGCTGGTATTGTGACAAATGTCATCAGCATGTCCCCTCTCAAAAGAAACAGAAGTACTAATCAATCTGAATGACAGTGTATATATTTATTTGATTAAACATGTTTCTTTTACATCAAATCTATATAAAGAACATGTAAGTGTAACAATCAAAAAAAGTTGTGCACACTAAAATGACACAAAGCATCATTATTTAAACTGACATTGAAAGTGCAAAACCTCAGCTCAAATATCCAAAACTCTAAACACATGTTCAGCTCTGCACCCAATTTGCAATTCAACTTTCCACTTTTTGAAAAGTAAAAGTATAACAACAGTATATTTGTGTTTCTGCACATATTTTGGAGACTTGAACAATCTCTATTTGCAGAATTCTCTATATCAAACGCCATAAAAGATGAGTGTGCTTGAGCACGATGGTGTGTAGTTGGTTTTACAAAATGTCTTGTACTATAAATGAAGTGTGTGCCATTTGGTGCAAAAGTTTGGTAGTTCTGGGTGCAGTGCTTCATTCTGCAGTAGGTGTTTTGCACTTTGTGTGTATGGTTTTGTGAATTGTGTTTAGTGTTTTGAGAAATTAAGCCCTGCTTTCAAAAAATGTGTTTTAGCATTGAAAAAAACCGTAATATGGACACAATGTTAATCTATCTCTGTTATGTGAGGTGATCTCTGCAGCTTACAGTTAAAGGAGCATGTACTTGTTTTTCACCCTTTTTCAATGTGTAAATTGGAAACCTGTAATAAATATAATACTTTGCCCTTTCAATTGTTTTTTTCAAAATGTATTTACCCAAGCTTAAATATTCTACCAGTACTATTACAGTGTGCAGTGCAGGTCTGAAACCACATTCAAGCAATTTGGGATGTGTCCAATCTGACAATAGAAAACTTCAGAGAAAAACATTAATCTTCCATGCCTGAAAACAGCTTAAATATTTTTTCAAACATTCCCCTACACAACCAAACCCCAAATCACTGCTCTGATTATCAAGACATTTAATTGACGAAGTACAACATTGACAATAATGTAATACTAATTACAATACAAACATGTCATATTTTTTAATCTGATATGGGTTGATTGGGGTGTAACAGAATGTAAAGGCTCAATCAACGGGTATTACAGTGTCACACAAATTATTCAGGATACTGTAGACGTGGATGTGTTGAATTTATAAGCCAGCTCTTGCAGGGGTTGGTTTAATCTTAATTTCATTAGTGTCAGTATAAACTGTTGAAATGTAGACAGTGAACTCTTAGCGTTCACACTGATGTGCAGTTCCACAAGATTGTATACCATCATTAGAATAGCAAAAGTAGGAAGTCCCGTGTAGAACCGCACATGGTCATCATCGCCCTTAAATGTACTCTCTGAAATGGTGGACTTTACAAGCTTTTCTTTTAAGTTAACATTTTCTGTTGTTACATTATTAATTTCAAATGACATTTTGTCAATCATTTCACCAGTCAAACCAGTCTGAGTTGCAGTGCCAGTCTCTGGTTCAATCAGTCCTTCTTCTTCCCCAGTGGCTCCCAGGACTGGTGCGGGCTCTTCTAGAGATGGTATATCAGATACCATGCTGTAGAGATCAAGTAGTGCGATGGATGACCTTTTTCTGGCGCGTTTATACCTGGCATGTGTAGCAGGGGAAGGTGCTGTAATTTTCTCGTGGCCCAATTTGACAGACGGTGCCCAGTCAGGATGATTTTTGTCAAAAAGTGCCACTGGTTTACCTGCAAATAAATCAGATTGTAGGTCAGTTATATCCTGGGTGAACTGTTAATTAATACAAATTTGACCTCTTTTGACAAGCGAAGTCAGACTTTAGATATATTTAAAATGCTGGTGTCAAGACATAGGAACATGACAAATAATTGAGGAAACCAAAAGCCTCTGAAAAGGTCCCAGGGACTGTACAGCCTTTACTGTTTACATAATCAAATGGCCAGTAGGGGGAGGAATTACTTTAAATTACAGTTAAACGAAGCACTGCAGGGGACTGACAGACTGGTGTGAAGATGACCTGAGCCAAGGGATGACTTTACTTTGAAGATACTCCACAATCTGATATGTCGATCGATGACAGACTCCAGGATTCTTATTTCCTTGTTAAGATACATGTCTTAGTACATGGGTTATATGTTCATTTTGAATGTTTGTATGTAAAACCCGACACTTACCTGACGTGAAATGATCCCCACAAACGCGAGTATAGTTGTGGTTGGATGGTTTGAGATCCTCCCGTCCGATCCTATTGAGCCATTTTTCCCGGCGACGCTTTGAAAGTTCATGTGTTGCTTCACCCTGGTGTGTTATAACCGCCGGCAGCCTGTAAAATGACTTCGGCCCCCTGTTTCGATCACCTCTGTTGCCGCAGCCAACAATGGCACAGAAGTTAACCATTATATGTCCGGTAAAAAAACAGCGCTGACGTATTACGGTGTCTGTTTTGGTACTCCAGTATGGCCGTTGGGCTGATGTCACGTTACCCGTGACGTCATATGCAAAGCCTCTATAGAATATCACCAGTTGTTCGTCTCACATTTTATTCGGTAACGGCGTCTCGTCGCTACGGTTCTCTCTCTCTGTGTTCCTGAGAAAGTGTGTGTGAGCTCCAGCACTACTGATCCATCATCTGTGTGTTTGGATAAACCTCTGAATGGACTGTGTGCTCTTTTTTCTGGAGCGTTTACCTCGGACTATAGGAGCTAGCTTAGCATGCTAGCTGGAAACACGTTAGCAACGCTAGTCAGATTGAGAGTTTGATGGAGAGAGAAACGGTGTGTTTAACGGAGCTTGCAGGAAAAGGTGATCTAGTAAACATGAGTAAAGTCCAAATGCTGCTGTCGTTGAAGAAGCAGCGACTCGCTACTGAAGAGATATTTGCTTTGTTTGAAAAAACGATAGCCGAGTACGAGGAGGAGCTGTCTCTTTCCAAAGAGGAGAACAAGAGACTCCAGAAACTTCTGGACGCTGTTTTACAGCCTCAGCTTCGGATACACAGAGCAGGTATGTTCCCTTTACCCTTAATTAACACTTTACACTCTTCAGTAGCACTTTATTATCACATTAATAACACTTTAGACCCTTTATCAGCACTTGCTGCAGGTAGTAGATCCTGAAGTAAAAGTACAAACACCACACTGTGAAAATACTCCATTACAAGTTAAAGTACTGCATTCATGTTATTTAAGTAAAAGTATGTAAGTATTATTAGACACATGTACTTTATTATGATAATTAAAATGTATTACGGAAGAGCAAACTTACCAAAATAAATATATTTATAAAAATACATACATTGAATAATATGCTATTTAAAGGTGGGGTAGGTAAGTTTGAGAAACCGGCTCGAGATCGCTAGAATTTGAAAATACACAACCGGAGAAAATCTGCCACTTCCTTACAGAGCCCCTCCTCCAACACACACGAACGCGCACATGACCAATGAGGGCACGAGATAAGTTTGTGCACAGATGGAAGGCTGACAGGCAGGTAGGCCATCCAGTTATTTTAGCCGGGCGGCTAAAATGATTGGTCGTACTTTTTACAGTATTACGGCTTCCACAGATGACATTTTTTTTATGGATTTTTTGTCAAAGCACTTAAGATATTCATTGCTATCGGGATGTTAAGAGCATTCCATGGAATATAACAAAAAGTGTATCTCGAGCCGGTTTCTCAAACTTACCTACCCCACCTTTAATTTACTGATTTTAAATATTACCCATACATGTAGGCACTAGTTGGTTAATGTGACATAATTTGATAATTTAGTTTTAATGTGCTTCTTTATTCACCTTTTCTTTTTAAATGTGAAAAAGCAAATAAAAATAAATACTTTGGATTAATTCAAATTGCGCGAGAATAATTCATAAAGAAATCAATGAATAAATATGTTCAATAATAAATTAAACACATCTAAAATGTTACTTATTAAAGAATAGGGGAACTAGTACAAAGGTCATTAAGTAATTAAAACGTTAATATAAATTAATGTAAAATCTCATCAATCAATTATTGCCAACATGTATTTATAATATATATATATATCAGCGACGTGCAGGCAGGGGAGGCAGAGCCTCACCTGTCATACTCCAATGTAACGGAAAAACAACTAAAGAAAAACGAAATAGTAATAATAATAAAATGTCTCCACTGATCTGTGTTGTAAGTGTGATTTATGCATGATTCTAATCGCTTTTTATAGTCAAAATCAGCAAATTTGCCGAGCTCCGCTACGGGAGCGATGACAAGTCAGGCAGGGATGTGCTCTGCCTCTCGTAAGCCCACAGTAACTTGCTGGAGCACGGGCACTAATTTAGCGCGGGCACTTATTTTGTGAGCGCGCTCAAGCAAGTTACTGTGGGGTAAGGTGAGGCACAGATGAGATCTGCCTCACCTCAGAATGCGTCACCCCACAGAAACTGGCTGGAAAGCGGGCCCTAAGCGCATGCCTGTTACCATCTCACTGTAGGTCACCAATGTAATGTATGTAGATCCCTTTATTACATTTATCCTCGCCATCCATAGTCTCTAAATAACTTATTTCACGTATATATGATATTTAGGCTCGCTGGTCTCAACGGCAATGAAATTGCACCAGGGGAGGCAGCCATAACCTCTGCCGCACTGAAGGGGGCGCACGTGAGCCCACAGGTTCTTGTTGCTACTGTAATTCTACGCAGAGACGGTAGACGTAACAACAAACTAGACTTTTGAAACTACAGGAAGATAAGGAGGACTTTTACAAAAAAGTAATAGAGATTGTTGTCCAGAAGGATAGCATGGACTTCATCTTCAAGTCAAGGTAAGACCACATTTGTAATGAAAATGGGATCTTACTAAGAAAGAACAATCCAATATTTAGATTTTGGGTATCCTTTTGTTGAACGGTCTGTTTAAAATGAATCGAAGCATCAGACTAAAAAAGCTTTTGAAAATAACCGAATATTTCAATTAAGGTCAAAATATAATATTTGTAAATCTGACTCAGTGAGTCAGTGCCTCACCAGCCATGAACCTCACCGCACGTCACTGATATATATATATATATATATATATATATCCATATGTGTTCTTTCATAGTTTTGATGTCTTCAGTATTAATCTAGAAAGTAGAAACAAATTAAAATAAACAAAAAACATTGAATGAGAGTGTGTCCAAACTTTGACTGGTACTGTATATAAAACACACATTTTAATATTTAGCAGGTTCCCTCATCTATAATCATTTATACAAGCGCAACTTTGAACATGTACAGCAGTAAAATGCAACATACGAAATAATCAAGAAACATCATAAATTAAACACCGACAGGGAACATTTTACTGCACCATCATTACTTTTACATAAGAAGGTGCCGTCAAATGTTCTGTTAATACTTGCATACTTTTACTTAAATAAGGTTTGAATGCAGGATTTTTATTTGTAACAGAGTATTTTAATTCTATACTGTAGGCGTAGTGTATCTGTGAACGATCCCAAATACAATTAATTGTTTACATTGCAGCTAGTGCTACGCCAGAAGAAAAAAAACGTTTTCATTTTTAAGTGGAAAGGGGCGGGGCTACATAAGGTGAATTGAGCCAACACAAATACACAATAGGTGGGACTAAGAAAGATAATGTGAAAATATAAAAACAAAGGCATTAATTAGGGCTGCAAAATGTCTCCCATTGTAATGGTGATGAGATTTTTAAATGCTAACACTTAACAGTTTGTTCTGACTGTGTGTTTCCTGTTTCGTGCAGATGTCCTGCTGGTGGTGGTTAAAGAAGAGGTTCTCCCTGACCAGCAGGAGTGGAGCACCAGTCTGGACCAGAAGGACCCAGTGCCCCCCCCACACATGAAGCAGGAACAGGAGGAACTCAGGATCAGTCAGGAGGGAGAGCAGCTTCAGGAGCTGGAGGAGGCTGATATCACCAAGTCCACTTTCACTCCTGACCCTGTGAAGAGTGAAGATGATGAAGAGAAACCTCAGTCCTCACAGCCTCATCAAAAACAAACTGAACACATGGAAACAGAAGCTGATGGAGATGACTGTCGAGGACCAGAACCAGCCAGGAACTCAGATCCAGAGAGCAGTTTACAACCAAAGACTGAGGACAACACTGGAGACTCTTCTGAACCTGACACTGGAGACTCTTCTGAACCTGACACTGGAGACTCTTCTGAACCTGACACTGAAGATTCTTCTGAACCTGACACTGAAGACAGTGCTGATTGGAACGAGACCAAAGAACCTGTATCAGGCTCAAACTCACTGAAAAATAGACATGAATCTGTCAGTGATCCACAACGTAGTGCTGAAAATAAACCATTCCGCTGCTCAGGTCTGTAAGAAAGCTTTCCACAGAGTGGATATTTAAGCTACACATGAGAATCCACACAGGAGAGAAACCATTCAGCTGCTCAGTCTGTAAGAAAGCTTTTTCACAGAGTGGACATTTAAAGGCACACACGATAGTCCAACACAGGAGAGAGAAACCATTCACGGCTCAGTCTGTAAGAAAGCTTTTACAATGAAAAGTGATGTAAAACGACACATGAGAATCCACACAGGAGAGAAACCATTCAGCTGCTCAGTCTGTAAGAAAGCTTTTTCACAGAGTGGACATTTAAAGGCACACACGATAGTCCACACAGGAGAAAAACCATTCACCTGTACAGTCTGTAAGAAAGCTTTTTCACGGAGTGAGTATTTAAAGAAACACATGAGAGTCCACACAGGAGAGGAAAATAGAGCTGCAATGTTTGTGACAAAAGATTTTAAATGGCATAATCGTTTCAAAAGACATAAGTGTGTTGGTCGTCAGCTGCTTCTGTAACTGTAAGGGGAATACATTTGTCTATGTTGTATCCTGATGACCTAATGCCGTT
>NW_022987733.1:1194899-1342399 GCF_902827165.1 Trematomus bernacchii
TATATATATATTAGGTGATGAATGGAGAGTCTGGTAAAAATGTAAGTTAATGATGTGCTCACTATGGGCTGCTTACCCATGGAGGTTTGAAAATGACATAATATATAAAAATACAAAAAACGATTAAATACAGATAAGGGAATAAAAAAACAATAACTGTTGCTATTACATTACGTTACTTGTTAGACGCTTTTATCCAAAGCGACTTTCATACTCAATACTGTGGACAATCCCCACAGGAGCAATTTGGGGTGAAGTGTCTGAGGGACACAACGACATGCTGACTGCAGTGGGGTTTGAACCTGTGACACCCTGATCCGAACACCAACGCACTAGTCCACTGCGCCACACACAACCTGATATAAATGCATTAGATGAAATGTAAGGGAATAAAAGAACAGAATAATTGTTGATAGAAATACATTTGACAAAGTGGCCAGAGGGTGGAAGGTAAATACAGAATAATACATTTTAGTCTACAATACATTATAATAATAAATTACATTTAAAGAATACAATGCAAGAATTGAACCGAGTATCAAAGATATTTATTTATGAATAAATGTCAGCTCCAGAATAACATCCAGTCTATCCAACGTAGTCATGACTATCAATTACAACTTTTTATCCTGTGGTAGGAGGATTCAGAGAGAGGAAGAACCTGTGTTTCAACCGATCAAAGAAACAAACATGGGTAAGAAGGGTTTACCATCAGGATATCAAACATTATTCACAATTGTAAATGTATTATCTCTGCCCAGGTGTTGGGTATTTGTTGTTGTCAGTCCCCTCAGGAGTGAAAGCTTCATGTTGTCTCCGTCCATATAGTCAGGTGTCAGCAAACACAATCAGCAAAATGTGCAATACGAAAAACAACCAAAAATTCATGTAAAACTAGATACATGAAAAACATGTGATAATAACAATAATAACATTCAGTGCTATTGCAGCATACTTTGTCTACAACAGCCTGTCAGACACTGAAAAACGCCATCATGTGCTTCTTGGTATTGATTTTTGGAATATCTTCATGGAAATGTTACTCACTGCAGTTTATTTCGACTATGTTTATGAATAAAAGTTAAGCAATAACAGAGTGTAAGGTATTACCGGGAACATAAATATTCCCGGTATTCAAAAATATTCACGTGTGATTAATTCAGTCGGGGTGATTAAAGGTAGGGTAGGTAAGTTTGAGAAACCGGCTCGAGATACACTTTTTGTTATATTCCATGGAATGCTCTTAACATCCCGATAGCAATGAATATCTTAAGTGCTTTGACAAAAAATCCATAAAAAAATGTCATCTGTGGAAGCCGTAGTACTGTAAAAAGTACGACCAATCATTTTAGCCGGCCGGGCTAAAATAACTGGATGGCCTACCTGCCTGTCAGCCTTCCATCTGTGCACAAACTTATCTCGTGCCCTCATTGGTCATGTGCGCGTTTGTGTGTGTTGGAGGAGGGGCTCTATAAGGAAGTGGCAGATTTTCTCCGGTTGTGTATTTTTCAAATTTAGCGATCTCGAGCCGGTTTCATCAAAACTTACCTACCCTACCTTTAAAGCAAAAAAAGTCATCATTTAAACTGTTCTTCGTGTTCTCCCGTAGCTGTTTTTCTGACGTTTCCAAAGATTTGGAGGGACAGAAACTGAAGGAAACTAACCAAATGCAGGATTACGGGGCTGAATGCACTGCCTGATGGTTAAGAGTACACTATTCCCTCATGGACCTGGAAGATAAACAGGGAAAATACTCTTGTTATATAACCAACAATCACTTTGAACAGAGATCTCTTAACAAAAAATGCTAATAAGTTACACAAAAGTTCAATGTGATGTTCACAGAGAAGATGATATTCCAACAATGACTAACCATCATGCAACGCACTAGCAAGACGTTGATCGCAATTGCGCAGGTCTGCGTCAGTCTCGCTTGTCTCAAACAAGCCTAATTTTTCCGAAATAAGGTCCCATGGAGCTCAACCGGAAGGGGAGGGACTTCACCTCTCTATGGAGTGAGAAAGTGCAGGTTTGTTTGAGACAAGCGAGACCGACGCAGACCTGCGCAATTGCGATCAACGTCTTGCTAGTGCGTTGCATGATGGTTAGTCATTTTGTCCGACTTGCTTCTGGAGGCTCGCCTACATGAGACGTTGAAATCTCGCGGGACAAAGACGCCCGCAGACTTGAGAGCGAGGCGCGGCGAGGCGGCGCAGTTTCTCTCCATGGGCTGCGGAAGCGAAATGCTTGATGGGAAACGACTCGCTGGTATCTCGAGCTGAGCGCTCATTGGTGGTTTTTACCCCGTGCTGGTGATGAAACTCTCCATTGGCTCGGCAAAAGTTTGTTGTTGTTTTGTGTCAGTTTTACGTCGCCACTTCCATTCACATTTTTCATCATTGTTCCACAATGTTTATCATCATGACATTAATATCTATATATTTTATACTATACTTGCACTGCTTACCGTTGTCATACTTTATATATCTTAGCATATTCATACACACTGTTCATACTAGGCTAGGCTACTGTGTATATAGTGTATTCATACGGTTACCCTCACTGTTTTTTCAAACTGTGACTTTTTTGACATGAAATTTTTTTCATGAAAAATAATTTTCCATGTCAAAAAAGTCACAGTTTGTCGTAAAAACTGTTGAAATATAAGACTATGAAAATACGTAACTAGAAAGACTACAAATCCCAGAGTCGCGTAAGTGATGTCACAATTGTTTTCCTCCACCATTCAGATACCTAAGATCAGCGCAATATAGATATAATCTATCTATATGGCGCTGGCTAGATAAGATAACTTTAACAAGATGCCTGTGTGCTTAGTACCAGGTTGTTATATACCAGCAATGGGTCTTGCTCGTTCTTTTGCTTCCCGTCTGATGAAACGACCAGGAGTGGCTTGATCAAGTTAGCTACCTAGCTAGTAGCTAGCACGTTAGTTAGCATTACAGCCTTGTCATTTTTATTAGCCTTAACATGAAGTAACATTAAGTAACCCAACATGTAACAGTAAGAGTAGTAGTCATATTTCGTGCAACCCTTTGAATAGTACTGTCACCGGTTGTGATCATTCTATAATACACAATTTAAGCCCGGGGAGAGAGAAATGCTAACGCTAACGTTAGCATCGGCGATCTTCTCTACTTCATGCTATCTGCACAAATGGTTGACATTAAACATTAAAACGACCAGGCAGTTCAGAGAGAATCAAAGGAAGGCAGGCAGGCAGCTTTGCATGACATTCTTCAGGACGTGTTTCCATTGTGGTGATAGTGAGGATAGTCAATCGTTGTGTTGACAAGGACAGTAGTGACGGCCATCTGGTGACGTGTGTTGTTGGACCAGAGACGTAGTTCATTGAGCGTTTCACACAAAACAAATTGTGTTACTTCACAGTTTACGACACATTTCTTTTTTTTTTGACTTGCAAAATTATCTTTTAAATTGACAAACATCATATGTGTAATTCGTGGCACAATTCAAACGGGATCGAAGATAATTCTTTCTCTTTCCATTGACTTCAATACATAATTTTTCCGAAATAAGGTCCATGGAGGTCCACGGAAGGGGAGGGACTTCGCCATTATAAGGCTTCCTAATGACGTCACGGGATTTCGCGTCCGACATCTTGGAGTACCACCTCTACTGGCGGGATGAGCGTTCAAAAATGGCGAAAATGAAAGACTACTACGAATCACTAAACCCGGGAGGATAAGACCGTTACAGAGAAAATGTGGTCGATTGGTTCGGTGGACCCTATTTGATTCCCGTTTCAGGATTTACAGGCACTGATATACATTCATGGCCTTCACTTCCTACTGTGATATCATGAACTACCTGTTTTTTTTTCGCCTATTCCATTGTACACCATGGAGGGAAATGAAAGCGTACAAAGGACTCGAGGCATATAACCAGTCACATCCGGGTGGATCCGTGACGTTTGCGTTGCATATCAAGGAGATGTGGTTGTAATAGCTGGAAAAGTGAGTAAATATTTCGTGTGGGCCTCTTCAGCTGGCTTTTTAAATATCCCTAAAGTCCCCCAAAATAAAATGGGTGAGGCTGCTTTTATCCACTACGCTACCAAGAAATATCAGAGGCCAACTCAGTGGACATTTTTAAACACCAGCTTTATTTTTGTTGTACTTTATTTATAGGGTTTTATATTGTTGCATCAATTAACTTAGTCTTGTGTCTTATTATTTATTTTTATTATCATACCGTTTACCTCCTCGTGTCTCTTAACCTGTTAAAATGTTATATGTTGTTGCTATGGCTGCATGTACCTGTAAAGGTCTTAACATCTGATCTGAGGGGAATTTCTTGTGGTTTATTTTTAACTTGTGATGTGTGCCATTTTGTAAAGCACTTTGAGCTACACGTGCTTTATGAAAAGGGCTTTATAAATAAGCTTTATTATATATTGCAATATATTTAAATTACAAAGTTGTAAACCTATTCTTGGTTGTCAGCTTCTGTTATGTGCTACCTAGCATAGGAATATGACAAGAGCTGACCACCCACTGGTTGTGTAAACAATCAGTATTTTAAAGTAAAGTTGGACCAAAATATTGGTGGTTCTAAAAAGTCAACAATCAATAATATTTTTGTATTTTATTTTTCAGGTATTGCATTCTCAGAGATTGGGCTGCCGCCAACATGTCCGTGGGGTACTGATGAAGAAGGATGGTGCAGTCATCACAGCTAACTGCAACTGCAAGGCTGTTTGGGTATCAACATGTACCCATGTTGCATCTCTCCTTTTCTACATAGAAACATCTATACGGATACGTGATGCCAAGACAGGCGTATTGGCTTCTACCTGGATCAGTGAAGGATGTAACACCTTCCCCTGTTGCTGACATTGACTTTACTTCGGCTAAACCAGAAGGAATCGTTTAAGCCAAGCAATTGACAGCCTTGGCGATGCAGCTAATTTAACAACAACAACACCACTTTTACGTCACTCGAGGGAGATTCCAAAAAGCGACAGATGCTGAGCAACAGTCTTTCCTGGCATCACTGAAATCTACTGGAAGGAAGGAGTGTGCAATATTGACAATCTCAGCTCCACACAATGCCGATTTTGTCCCAAAAGTGACTTTTGTCACCTAAGCCGCTTTCTAGTTTAAAAAGTGAGAACTGCCTAGAAATGGACCATAAAGCCCTTACAGAACATTGCCAAGGGATCAATGTAGCTATCACCAAGCGGAGGCGGATGTAATTGAGAAGGCCCACAAAAACACAGGCCAAATCCAAACTCTGGCATCGATACAGAGCTGGGCGGATTACAGCATCTCGTATGAAGGCAGCATGTTCAACAAGTGCAACTAAACCATCGCTTAGCTTGATTAAAGCTATTTGTTACCCAGAAGCCACACAATTTAAAACTGCAGCTACTGAATGGGGATGTAATCACGAGAAATCAGCACGTGAAGATTACATTACAATTATTGAATCAACATGACTGTTTCATTTGCCAGGACTCTGGGGTTCGTGTTATTGCCAACATTTCCATATTTAGGTGCTACTCCAGATGATGTTGTGTCCTGCAAGTGCTGTGGTGGTAGGTTTGTTTTGGAAATTAAATGCCCCTACTGTGTTGGCTGCACCGTCAGATCATACATGTCTGGAATCACGTGATGGACAGGACAGGCTGAAGAAGACCCATGCCTATTTCTATCAAGTGCAGACCCAGTTATTTTATATGTGATGTTGAATATGCTGACTTTGTTCTGTGGGTGAATGGAAAGATTCATCTTGAACGCATAACCCCAGATATTGACTTTTGGGAGAAGGTATACCCCAAAGCTCATGAATTCTTTCAGATGGTCATTCTCCTCGAGTTGAGTGGGCAATTCTTCACCAGAATTTCCAGGTGCAAACTACACCAGTCTCCATTACTGCACCAAAAAGGCCTCTCTGCCTGATACCAGACCCTGCTCTATGTGCCACTCTGACTCAGCCAACCAATACCCAACCACTGATACCCAAGTGGTGCCTTTGTCGTGGAGAGGAAAAGCTTCCCATGATAGGATGTGATAACACCAAATTGTGATAAACTACCTGGTTTCATTTTGAATGTGTTGGTTATAACAGTTGCCCCCAAAGGAAGCTGGTATTGTGACAAATGTCATCAGCATGTCCCCTCTCAAAGAAACAGAAGTACTAATCAATCTGAATGACAGTGTATATATTTATTTGATTAAAATGTTTCTTTTACATCAAATCTATATAAAGAACATGTAAGTGTAACAATCAAAAAAAGTTGTGCACACTAAAATGACACAAAGCATCATTATTTAAACTGACATTGAAAGTGCAAAACCTCAGCTCAAATATCCAAAACTCTAAACACATGTTCAGCTCTGCACCCAATTTGCAATTCAACTTTCCACTTTTTGAAAAGTAAAAGTATAACAACAGTATATTTGTGTTTCTGCACATATTTTGGAGACTTGAACAATCTTTATTTGCAGAATTCTCTATATCAAACGCCCATAAAAGATGAGTTTGCTTGAGCACGATGGTGTGTAGTTGGTTTTACAAAATGTCTTGTACTATAAATGAAGTGTGTGCCATTTGGTGCAAAAGTTTGGTAGTTCTGGGTGCAGTGCTTCATTCTGCAGTAGGTGTTTTGCACTTTGTGTGTATGGTTTTGTGAATTGTGTTTAGTGTTTTGAGAAAATAAGCCCTGCTTTCAAAAAATGTGTTTTAGCATTGAAAAACACCGTAATATGGACACAATGTTAATCTATCTCTGTTATGTGAGGTGATCTCTGCAGCTTACAGTTAAAGGAGCATGTACTTGTTTTTCACCCTTTTTCAATGTGTAAATTGGAAACCTGTAATAAATATAATACTTTGCCCTTTCAATTGTTTTTTTCAAAATGTATTTACCCAAGCTTAAATATTCTACCAGTACTATTACAGTGTGCAGTGCAGGTCTGAAACCACATTCAAGCAATTTGGGATGTGTCCAATCTGACAATAGAAAACTTCAGAGAAAAACATTAATCTTCCATGCCTGAAAACAGCTCTAAATATTTTTTCAAACATTCCCCTACACAACCAAACCCCAAATCACTGCTCTGATTATCAAGACATTTAATTGACGAAGTACAACATTGACAATAATGTAATACTAATTACAATACAAACATGTCATATTTTTTAATCTGATATGGGTTGATTGGGGTGTAACAGAATGTAAAGGCTCAATCAACGGGTATTACAGTGTCACACAAATTATTCAGGATACTGTAGACGTGGATGTGTTGAATTTATAAGCCAGCTCTTGCAGGGGTTGGTTTATCTTAATTTCATTAGTGTCAGTATAAACTGTTGAAATGTAGACAGTGAACTCTTAGCGTTCACACTGATGTGCAGTTCCACAAGATTGTATACCATCATTAGAATAGCAAAAGTAGGAAGTCCCGTTGTAGAACCGCACATGGTCATCATCGCCCCTTAAATGTACTCTCTGAAATGGTGGACTTTACAAGCTTTTCTTTTAAGTTAACATTTTCTGTTGTTACATTATTAATTTCAAATGACATTTTGTCAATCATTTCACCAGTCAAATCAGTCTGAGTTTGCAGTGCCAGTCTCTGGTTCAATCAGTCCTTCTTCTTCCCCAGTGGCTCCCAGGACTGGTGCGGGCTCTTCTAGAGATGGTATATCAGATACCATGCTGTAGAGATCAAGTAGTGCGATGGATGACCTTTTTCTGGCGCGTTTATACCTGGCATGTGTAGCAGGGAAGGTGCTGTAATTTTCTCGTGGCCCAATTTGACAGACGGTGCCCAGTCAGGATGATTTTTTGTCAAAAAGTGCAACTGGTTTACCTGCAAATAAATCAGATTGTAGGTCAGTTATATCCTGGGTGAACTGTTAATTAATACAAATTTGACCTCTTTTGACAAGCGAAGTCAGACTTTAGATATATTTAAAATGCTGGTGTCAAGACATAGGAACATGACAAATAATTGAGGAAACCAAAAGCCTCTGAAAAGGTCCCAGGGACTGTACAGCCTTTACTGTTTACATAATCAAATGGCCAGTAGGGGGAGGAGGAATTACTTTAAATTACAGTTAAACGAAGCACTGCAGGGGACTGACAGACTGGTGTGAAGATGACCTGAGCCAAGGGATGACTTTACTTTGAAGATACTCCACAATCTGATATGTCGATCGATGACAGACTCCAGGATTCTTATTTCCTTGTTAAGATACATGTCTTAGTACGTGGGTTATATGTTCATTTTGAATGTTTGTATGTAAAACCCGACACTTACCTGACGTGAAATGATCCCCACAAACGCGAGTATAGTTGTGGTTGGATGGTTTGAGATCCTCCCGTCCGATCCTATTGAGCCATTTTTCCCGGCGACGCTTTTGAAAGTTCATGTGTTGCTTCACCCTGGTGTGTTATAAACCGCCGGCAGCCCTGTAAAATGACTTCGGCCCCCTGTTTCGATCACCTCTGTTGCCGCAGCCAACAATGGCACAGAAGTTAACCCATTATATGTCCGGTAAAAAAACAGCGCTGACGTATTACGGTGTCTGTTTTGGTACTCCAGTATGGCCGTTGGGCTGATGTCACGTTACCCGTGACGTCATATGCAAAGCCTCTATAGAATATCACCAGTTGTTCGTCTCACATTTTATTCGGTAACGGCCCGTCTCGTCGCTACGGTTCTCTCTCTCTGTGTTCCTGAGAAAGTGTGTGTGAGCTCCAGCACTACTACGATCCATCATCTGTGTGTTTGGATAAACCTCTGAATGGACTGTGTGCTCTTTTTTCTGGAGCGTTTACCTCGGACTATAGGAGCTAGCTTAGCATGCTAGCTGGAAACACGTTAGCAACGCTAGTCAGATTGAGAGTTTGATGGAGAGAGAAACGGTGTGTTTAACGGAGCTTGCAGGAAAAGGTGATCTAGTAAACATGAGTAAAGTCCAAATGCTGCTGTCGTTGAAGAAGCAGCGACTCGCTACTGAAGAGATATTTGCTTTGTTTGAAAAAACGATAGCCGAGTACGAGGAGGAGCTGTCTCTTTCCAAAGAGGAGAACAAGAGACTCCAGAAACTTCTGGACGCTGTTTTACAGCCTCAGCTTCGGATACACAGAGCAGGTATGTTCCCTTTACCCTTAATTAACACTTTACACTCTTCAGTAGCACTTTATTATCACATTAATAACACTTTAGACCCTTTATCAGCACTTGCTGCAGGTAGTAGATCCTGAAGTAAAAGTACAAACACCACACTGTGAAATACTCCATTACAAGTTAAAGTACTGCATTCATGTTATTTAAGTAAAAGTATGTAAGTATTATTAGACACATGTACTTTATTATGATAATTAAAATGTATTACGGAAGAGCAAACTTACCAAAAATAAATATATTTATAAAAATACATACATTGAATAATATGCCATTTAAAGGTGGGGTAGGTAAGTTTGAGAAACCGGCTCGAGATCACTAGAATTTGAAAATACACAACCGGAGAAAATCTGCCACTTCCTTACAGAGCCCCTCCTCCAACACACACGAACGCGCACATGACCAATGAGGGCACGAGATAAGTTTGTGCACAGATGGAAGGCTGACAGGCAGGTAGGCCATCCAGTTATTTTAGCCGGGCGGCTAAAATGATTGGTCGTACTTTTTACAGTATTACGGCTTCCACAGATGACATTTTTTTTATGGATTTTTTGTCAAAGCACTTAAGATATTCATTGCTATCGGGATGTTAAGAGCATTCCATGGAATATAACAAAAAGTGTATCTCGAGCCGGTTTCTCAAACTTACCTACCCCACCTTTAATTTACTGATTTTAAATATTACCCATACATGTAGGCACTAGTTGGTTAAATGTGACATAATTTGATAATTTAGTTTTAATGTGCTTCTTTATTCACCTTTTCTTTTTAAATGTGAAAAAGCAAATAAAAATAAATACTTTGGATTAATTCAAATTGCGCGAGAATAATTCATAAAGAAATCAATGAATAAATATGTTCAATAATAAATTAAACACATCTAAAATGTTACTTATTAAAGAATAGGGGAACTAGTACAAAGGTCATTAAGTAATTAAAACGTTAATATAAATTAATGTAAAATCTCATCAATCAATTATTGCCAACATTGTATTTATATATATATATATATATATATCAGCGACGTGCAGGCAGGGGAGGCAGAGCCTCACCTGTCATACTCCAATGTAACGGAAAAACAACTAAAGAAAAACGAAATAGTAATAATAATAAAATGTCTCCACTGATCTGTGTTGTAAGTGTGATTTATGTATGATTCTAATCGCTTTTTATAGTCAAAATCAGCAAATTTGCCGAGCTCCGCTACGGGAGCGATGACAAGTCAGGCAGGGATGTGCTCTGCCTCTCGTAAGCCCACAGTAACTTGCTGGAGCACGGGCACTAATTTAGCGCGGGCACTTATTTTGTGAGCGCGCTCAAGCCAGTTACTGTGGGGTAAGGTGAGGCACAGATGAGATCTGCCTCACCTCAGAATGCGTCACCCCACAGAAACTGGCTGGAAAGCGGGCCCTAAGCGCATGCCTGTTACCATCTCACTGTAGGTCACCAATGTAATGTATGTAGATCCCTTTATTACATTTATCCTCGCCATCCATAGTCTCTAAATAACTTATTTCACGTATATATGATATTTAGGCTCGCTGGTCTCAACGGCAATGAAATTGCACCAGGGGAGGCAGCCATAACCTCTGCCGCACTGAAGGGGGCGCACGTGAGCCCACAGGTTCTTGTTGCTACTGTAATTCTACGCAGAGACGGTAGACGTAACAACAAACTAGACTTTTGAAACTACAGGAAGATAAGGAGGACTTTTACAAAAAAGTAATAGAGATTGTTGTCCAGAAGGATAGCATGGACTTCATCTTCAAGTCAAGGTAAGACCACATTTGTAATGAAAATGGGATCTTACTAAGAAAGAACAATCCAATATTTAGATTTTGGGTATCCTTTTGTTGAACGGTCTGTTTAAAATGAATCGAAGCATCAGACTAAAAAAGCTTTTGAAAATAACCGAATATTTCGATTAAGGTCAAAATATAATATTTGTAAATCTGACTCAGTGAGTCAGTGCCTCACCAGCCATGAACCTCACCGCACGTCACTGATATATATATATATATATATCCATATGTGTTCTTTCATAGTTTTGATGTCTTCAGTATTAATCTAGAAAGTAGAAACAAATTAAAATAAACAAAAAACATTGAATGAGAGTGTGTCCAAACTTTGACTGGTACTGTATATAAAACACACATTTTAATATTTAGCAGGTTCCCTCATCTATAATCATTTATACAAGCGCAACTTTGAACATGTACAGCAGTAAAATGCAACATACAAAATAATCAAGAAACATCATAAATTAAACACCGACAGGGAACATTTTACTGCACCATCATTACTTTTACATAAGAAGGTGCCGTCAAATGTTCTGTTAATACTTGCATACTTTTACTTAAATAAGGTTTGAATGCAGGATTTTTATTTGTAACAGAGTATTTTAATTCTATACTGTAGGCGTAGTGTATCTGTGAACAATCCCAAATACAATTCATTGTTTACATTGCAGCTAGTGCTACGCCAGAAGAAAAAAAACGTTTTCATTTTTAAGTGGAAAGGGGCGGGGCTACATAAGGTGAATTGAGCCAACACAAATACACAATAGGTGGGACTAAGAAAGATAATGTGAAAATATAAAAACAAAGGCATTAATTAGGGCTGCAAAATGTCTCCCATTGTAATGGTGATGAGATTTTTAAATGCTAACACTTAACAGTTTGTTCTGACTGTGTGTTTCCTGTTTCGTGCAGATGTCCTGCTGGTGGTGGTTAAAGAAGAGGTTCTCCCTGACCAGCAGGAGTGGAGCACCAGTCTGGACCAGAAGGACCCAGTGCCCCCCCCCACACATGAAGCAGGAACAGGAGGAACTCAGGATCAGTCAGGAGGGAGAGCAGCTTCAGGAGCTGGAGGAGGCTGATATCACCAAGTCCACTTTCACTCCTGACCCTGTGAAGAGTGAAGATGATGAAGAGAAACCTCAGTCCTCACAGCCTCATCAAAAACAAACTGAACACATGGAAACAGAAGCTGATGGAGATGACTGTCGAGGACCAGAACCAGCCAGGAACTCAGATCCAGAGAGCAGTTTACAACCAAAGACTGAGGACGACACTGGAGACTCTTCTGAACCTGACACTGAAGATTCTTCTGAACCTGACACTGAAGACAGTGCTGATTGGAACGAGACCAAAGAACCTGTATCAGGCTCAAACTCACTGAAAAATAGACATGAATCTGTCAGTGATCCACAACGTAGTGCTGAAAATAAACCATTCCGCTGCTCAGTCTGTAAGAAAGCTTTTCCACAGAGTAGATATTTAAAGCTACACATGAGAATCCACACAGGAGAGAAACCATTCAGCTGCTCAGTCTGTAAGAAAGCTTTTTCACAGAGTGGACATTTAAAGGCACACACGATAATCCACACAGGAGAGAAACCATTCAGCTGCTCAGTCTGTAAGAAAGCTTTTTCACAGAGTGGATATTTAAAGCTACACATGAGAATCCACACAGGAGAGAAACCATTCAGCTGCTCAGTCTGTAAGAAAGCTTTTTCACAGAGTGGACATTTAAAGGCACACACGAGAGTCCACACAGGAGAGAAACCATTCAGCTGCTCAGTCTGTAAGAAAGCTTTTACAATGAAAAGTGATGTAAAACGACACATGAGAGTCCACACAGGAGAGAAACCATTCACCTGTACAGTCTGTAAGAAAGCTTTTTCACGGAGTGAGTATTTAAAGAAACACATGAGAGTCCACACAGGAGAGGAAAATAGAGCTGCAATGTTTGTGACAAAAGATTTAAATGGCATAATCGTTTCAAAAGACATAAGTGTGTTGGTCGTCAGCTGCTTCTGTAACTGTAAGGGAATACATTTGTCTATTTTGTATCCTGATGACCTAATGCCGTTACATGTAATACGTTACTCCCTAAGCCTGATTTCACCCACCTGCAACCGATTTGCTAATAATCACAAATGTTCATTTTCTTTGACCCCTTGACTCGACTATTTCTTGTTTAATAATCGTTACATCTCCTCAGGACCAAGTTCCCGTGTCCTGCCTTTCACCTGCTGATCACCCACTGCTCATTTAAGGTGGACTCACCTTTACAAGGGACCAGCTAGTCTTAGTGTCTTAATGCAAATGTTTTGTAAAGTGATGCTAGACCAAAAACGTGCTGTTGGGTTGTGTGCTCTCTGCAGGACGGGGTCTGTACTCAAATGTTGTTTATGAAATGAGAGCTTCATTCTGTTTTTGTTGTCTAAACAACGTCAACAGAGCGATACGTCTTCTTTCCAGCAGATGGCATACATGTTACATCATCCAGTTCAACTGTCATCCACATATTAATGATTCAAAACAGCAATGTGTAAGATATGGCTAGTAATTGACCATTTCAACAGAATGTGAAGAGGTTACAGTCTTGAGGCCATGTCCAATATGTTTATGTTTGATTAAATCTACTGAAATGAGCATTCAATGACTAAATTATTCTTAATTACTGTCCTTACATCATGGGTTTGCATTGCAATATTAGAACGCATAAAACCCAACTTTATTTCTACCAAGTTGCGGGTGTTCATTGTTTAGAAGTCCGCTGTGTTTCATCCAAGCTTCCACTTTGTGCTCCGATAATGCTGAAAGTATCTGTTGTATGCTTTACCTGCTCCAGTAACAAAAGTGTAATTCACTGGACAGAGACAAGAGATAGTGGATGGATCCCGAAAAGAACCAGAAGATAGTCCGTATAGAGCCTTCAGGTTCTGATAATGATCAGGGACAGAGCTAGAAAAAAAACTCCAAAAACCTGAATAGAGCTAGAAGATAGCCAGTACAAAGCCAAGAAAGACCCAGTAGAAAGACAGGAAGGAGCCAAAAGAGTTTGTATTTTTTAATATTCAGACTATTCTCTTAATGGTAGGGTATGTAAGTTTGAGAAACCGGCTCGAGATCGCTAGAATTTGAAAATACACGACCGGAGAAAATCTGCCACTTCCTTATAGAGCCCCTCCTCCAACACACACGAACGCGCACATGACCAATGAGGGCACGAGATAAGTTTGTGCACAGATGGAAGGCTGACAGGCAGGTAGGCCATCCAGTTATTTTAGCCGGGCCGGCTGAAATGATTGGTCGTGCTTTTTACAGTACTACGGCTTCCATAGGTGACATTTTTTTATGGATTTTTTGTCAAAGCACTTAAAATATTCATTGCTAAATAATGTAGGCTCCCCTTCCAGACACAGGTTGTTCTCCGCCATGAGATAAAGAAAAAAAGGCGCACTAAAACCGGAAGTGTAATTAACTCCAACTAGAGTGCATGCAATCAACTCCCTTAAATAACACCGGCCTTAGAGCTTTGTCAGCACTGCAAGTGTTAAAAGAACACCCAAATCAACACGTATCAACTCTAAATAATTGACACTGAAACATTAACACTATTTCACACTACAGAATTTGCTGTGTACAGTGTATGAAGGGGGTGGGGCTGGGCTTTATCTAAAGTCAAAGATGAGTCTTGATTGGGCCAAATTTAAACTTGAGTCACCCAAAACAATTCTGCTGGGTCTTCCCGAAACCGAACACCAATTTTTTAGAGACCTTCAGACTTGGCTAGAATTGT
The DNA here is from genome assembly GCF_902827165.1 of Trematomus bernacchii. Taxonomy (NCBI): domain Eukaryota; kingdom Metazoa; phylum Chordata; class Actinopteri; order Perciformes; family Nototheniidae; genus Trematomus; species Trematomus bernacchii. Next base: position 1,209,671 of record NW_022987733.1, read on the forward strand.
CAAAATCAGTTTTGTAGTGTTTATATAGCTGTTGTGGAGGATATCATGAAGCCTTGTTCAGATAAAAAAAACTAGAGCGTAGTTATTATATAATTTTAACTTGAAACGGGTCACGGAAGACCCAAACACAACATAAGGGTTAAGAAGTACAATACAAGACAAGCACAAGTTTCATCTGTGGGCCATACTCCATTATACTTTTTGAATTTGCTGAGGGCCGATTCAAAATGGCCCCCGGGCCATAGTTTGGACACCCCTGGTTTAGATACTCGAGGGTTCAAGAGGCGTTATTGTCTTATAGCTACAGTGTAGATATGGCAATGAAAATCTCAACAATGCTACATAAATATATATATGTGGGTAACTCATACTTACTGATATCCATTTAATCATATCTTACATCTTGGTTCTCTCTTCGGACGTTGGAATATTATTAATACAGAATTGCGGGGGGGGGGGAAGTATAATAGAAAATGGTGAAAGGAAAATATTAAATATATGGTAGTCATTAGATTAATTATAAATACAAAAATCAAGATGATAATTAAAAGTAAGAATATATATTTATTTAATATATTTAAAATTTGAGTTTCACTTCCTTTATGTATTTATTTAAGTATTCATTTTATTTAATATATATATATTTTTACCTGTGTCAATTTCTTTCCTCCATAACATTCCTGCAGCCCTGGTGAGATAAAGATGATTTAATAGAGGTCACTTCTGCAGGGTTGTATCAGGTTGTGTCTGCAGGTCAACAAAGCGCCTCTAGAGGGCGCTGAACCACCAGGAAATCTACCTTTTAAGTTTTAAAGGCAGCAGTAATGCGACGTGGCATTTGAAGTAGAGGAAGAAGCTGATGGTTATGATTAGTTTTCATGGCTCGTTGGTCTAGGGGTATGATTCTCGCTTTGGGTGCGAGAGGTCCCGGGTTCAAATCCCGGACGAGCCCTCCTTTATGCCCCTCAGGGTCTGACAGAAGCAGTTATTCCTTTAGATCAAGGGTGTCCAAACTTTTTTCACCGAGGGCCAAATACAGAAAAATATATATACGAAGAGCTGGGCCCCTCACTTGAGGTGAGGTATAATGCCTCATAAGTTAAGTTATAAGTCAGCAAAATAAATCAAATGTAGGTAAATGATGTTTAACACTTGAAAATACTTTAAGAAAACAAACAGCCTACATCCCAGCTCTCCAGAGGGTTTCATTTATCTTGTTAGCAGCTCATTCCTTAAAACAGAAGCCTCAGATTGATTATCATAAGAGGAAATATGAAGGGTTTATTTCAAGCGTGTTATGAAAATAAGTTATTGGGCTTTTTTCTTATCAACTTAGATTTGATAGAAACATTTTTCAACTTTAATTGACTGAATTTGTTTGAAAAGTGGGCTTCTTAACACATGAATACTACTGTGTAATATCTGTTTTCATCTATATTTAAGTACAACACAAGACCAGCACAAGTTTCATCTGTGGGCCGTTCTCCATTATACTTTTTGAATGTGCTGAGGGCCGATTCAAAATGGCCCCCGGGACGTAGTTCGGAAGCCCCTGGTTTAGATACTCGAGGGTTCAAGAGGCGTTATTGTCTTATAGCTACAGTGTAGATATGGCAATGAAAATCTCAACAATGCTACATAAATATATATGACTAACTCCTGACAGGGCCGGTTTTTGGCATAGGCGGTTTAATATATATATTTATTCATGCATTTATTTATATATTTTTACCTGTGTCAATTTCTTTCCTCCATAACATTCCTGTGGCCCTGGTGAGATAAAGATGATTTAATAGGGGAGGCGTGTGGTATAGTGGGTTGTGTGTTGGTTTTCGGATCAGGTTCAAACCCCACTGCAGTCAGCATGTCGTTGTGTCCCTGGGCAAGACACTTCACCCCAAATTGCTCCTGTGGGGATTGCCCACAGTATTGAGTATGTAAGTCGCTTTGGATAAAAGCGTCTAACAAGTGACATGTAATGTAATGTAATAAAGATCACTTCTGCAGGGTTGTATCAGGTTGTATCTGCAGGTCAACAAAGCGCCTCTAGAGGGCGCTGAATCGCCAGGAAATCTACCTTTGAAGGTTAAAGGAGAGCAGCAGAAGTCATGCGACGTGGCATGTAAAGTACAGCCATGAACTGATGGTTATCGCCTATTTGTGTGGTTCGTTGGTCTAGGGGTATGATTCTCGCTTAGGGTGCGAGAGGTCCCGGGTTCAAATCCCAGACGAGCCCTCCTTTTTGCAAAAGTTGCACCTCAGATGTGTTTGATACCAACTTATCATAAAATCATTTTAGTTTTAGTTTCTCAGCCCACAGGTTTTGGTGTATAACAAAACAGAATAGCACATTTTAGTCTACAATTCATTATAATATTATATTACATCGTTAAATGTATTATCAGCACTATGGGAGTTTCCCTGTGCAACCATATTTTGTGATATATATATATATATATTTAGGTGATGAATGGAGAGTCTACTGGTAAAAATGTAAGTACATTATTTGCTTTCCCATGGAGGTTTGAAAATGACATAATATATAAAAATGCAAAGATAAATGATTAAATACAGATAAGGGAATAAAAGAACAGAATAATTGTTGATAGAAATACATTTGACAAAGTGGCCAGAGGGTGGAAGGTAAATACAGAATAATACATTTTAGTCTACAATACATTATAATAATAAATTACATTTAAAGAATACAATGCAAGAATTGAACCGAGTATCAAAGATGTTTATTTATGAATAAATGTCAGCTCCAGAATAACATCCAGTCTATCCAACGTAGTCATGACTATCAATTACAACTTTTTATCCTGTGGTAGGAGGATTCAGAGAGAGGAAGAACCTGTGTTTCAACCGATCAAAGAAACAAACATGGGTAAGAAGGGTTTACCATCAGGATATCAAACATTATTCACAATTGTAAATGTATTATCTCTGCCCAGGTGTTGGGTATTTGTTGTTGTCAGTCCCCTCAGGAGTGAAAGCTTCATGTTGTCTCCGTCCATATAGTCAGGTGTCAGCAAACACAATCAGCAAAATGTGCAATACGAAAAACAACCAAAAATTCATGTAAACTAGATACATGAAAAACATGTGATAATAACAATAATAACATTCAGTGCTATTGCAGCATACTTTGTCTACAACAGCCTGTCAGACACTGAAAAACGCCATCATGTGCTTCTTGGTATTGGATTTTTGGAATATCTTCATGGAAATGTTACTCACTGCAGTTTATTTCGACTATTTTTATGAATAAAAGTTAAGCAATAACAGAGTGTAAGGTATTACCGGGAACATGAGTGAAAAATAGTCACGTGTGATTAATTCAGTCGGGGTGATTAACGCAAAAAAAGTCATCATTTAAAACTGTTCTTCGTGTTCTCCGTCGCTGTTTTTCTGACTGTTTCCAAAGATTTGAGGGACAGAAACTGAAGGAAACTAACCAAATGCAGGATTACGGGGCTGAATGCACTGCCTGATGGTTAACAGTACACTATTCCCTCTTGTTATATAACCAACAATCACTTTGAACAGAGATCTCTTAAAAAATTACTAACAAGTTACACAAAAGTTCAATGTGATGTTCACAGAGATATTTATATTCCTCAACTTTCCCAGTGGTGGGTTTATTTATTTAAAAATATATAATATGTAACATTTTCTCATTAAAATGTCTAAAAAGGATTACACCTATGGTATTTATACATTCTTTTTGAGTTGTGAACATCAAATACCTGTTCTTTCACACAAGTGAAAAGCTAGCATTAGGCTATAAAGGAACTACATCACAGTCACATGATTTAACATCACAGCCAATGAGGAGATGAGTTTCTGCCCGATTTGCATCTCTGCCCGATTTGCATTGCGCAAGCGCGAGATGGTCCGCCATATTGGACAGCTACATATGGCAACCCAAATGAGAAGGGTCCAGCTGCAGCCGCAGCAAGACGGTGGAGGTTGAACCTGTAGGAAGTTGTACTTCCAAATATGGTCAAAAGAAAGCGCGCCCAAAACATGAGATGCTGACGCAAGGATATTTAAAGAGACATGGAGGTTTACAGAGAACAGACAATATGGCGCACCGAGTACAGGTAATTAACGTTCCTAACCCGATTGTCTTACTTTTAAACTTCATGTCAATAACTTGCTTAAAAAGCTGAGGGTTAGGCTAGGTTTCTTTTTCAGAAACAAGTCCTGTTTCTCACTTGAGGCCAGGAAAAGGCTAGTCTCTGTGACCTTTTGACCTGTGCTGGACTATGGTGATTTGTTGTATATGAATGCACCTGCCCATTGCCTGAACAAGTTAGATGCCGCCTATCACAGCGCACTGAGATTTGTCACAAATTGTAAAGCACTCACACATCACTGTACCCTGTATGCCAAGGCAGGTTTGCCATCACTTACTGTACGGAGGCTCAGTCATTGGTACACGTTTATTTATAAAGCTTTGTTGGGTAAACTCCCGTATTATATCTGCTCTCTGATAACACAGAGAGTTGCAAGCAGCTATTGTCTGAGATCGCATGATGTAGTATTGTTAGATGTGCCAAGAGCAAGGACTGTCTTAGGTAAGACAGCTTTTATGTGCGCAGCTCCACTTGCTTGGAACAATCTTCAGCAAGAATTGAAACTGAGCAATCTCATTCCTCTGCATGTTTTTAAAGCTAGGCTAAATGAAATGCTCGTTGATACTATGGGTACTTGTAAATGTCTATAACTATGTAAATGTATCCTGTAAATATAATGTATGATGTCCTTTATTGTTTTATGTTTCATGTGGAACCTATATGCTGCAGGTCTCCCTTGAAAAAGAGATCTATGAACTCAATGGGACCAATCTGGTTAAATAAAGGTTTGAAATGAAATGAAATGAACCCCTAACCCTAACCCTATGATCTAATTAAAACCTATTTTATATGTATTAAAAAATTAAAATAAAGTTTACTAAGCCACCTTTTTGTTTTAATTGATTAATTAGACAAAATGATTTGTGCTGAAAGTCATGCTGTTGTGTCTCAAACGGATAGACTTGGTTATTCATTTCTTTGCCTAATAGTTGCTTAAAATGCTACAATAACATTTGCAATTCGTTTTTAATCTGCCATGTACGGTATCAATGTCTCTCAGCCACCGTAGTGTCGTGTCAAGTGGGCATATTTTGTGGGGGGCGTGACACGCGTGTCGTGTAGGGAGTTTGTCGTGTAGGGGGTGTTTCGTGTAGGGGGTGTACCATCTAGGGGGCGTGTCGTGTACCGTCTTGCTGCGGCTGCTGCTGGTTGATATTGACCCAAATAGGTAGTAGGCACATGTTTTTTTTTACCACAGTGTGATACAAGCCACAAGGAAAGCCAAAAAAAAGGGATGAAGGAAAGGAAAATAGGAAACCTGTTAATTGTTCATTTGTTAATGATATTGGACCATGGAAATAAATGCACAAACGGAGATTCTTGTCTGGACTTGGATCATTGCCCTGCGTAAGATTCAATAACTGGTGCCTCAGCTGCAGTGTTATTTTAAGTGAATTATCTGTTTTATTTCTATATGATTTTGGCCGCTACAGACGCATATAAGCCTCAAAATTCAGAAGTGTGGTATTTATTGGATATAAGTATGTCTAATGTTAACAGAGATGGAGTACTCGAGTTGAGTCGGACTCGAGTGCCGATTTTCGGGACTCGTGACTCGACTCGGACTCGCTCACTGATTGCACGGACTCGGACTCGTGGATTCTCGTGCACGATGACTCGGACTCGTGGATTCTCGTGCACGATGACTCTGACTCGGACTCGTGAATTTTTCAGCCACAATGACTCGGACTCGACTTGTACATTGATGCTCCGACTTGGACTTGGATTCGAGCAAGTTTTGTCACGAGTCAGATGTACTCTGTCCTGGCGTGTGCACATGCGAGGTGAGTTCACGCACGTGGCGCGCCCCCGCTATTCCAGTCTAAAGATTTCCAGAGACACACCCCGCATCCTGCTGTATGCTTTCACACAGAAAAGAGCAGCGCAAAATGCTCATTATGTGGAAAAAAGATTGAAGAGAAGGCTACGTAACACATTACTCTAAGGATCGAGTTCAGACATATAGGTGGGCTGTCTTGAACACTATCATCACAGTAATGTGATCAAATCAATAAATAAAGATTCAGCCGATAACACGAAAGCACATGGCTACTTAACATGCAGAATGTCATCATTTTGCATGCTAAGTAGCCATGTGCTTTCTGGGGCTTTTACAGCGTTTCGTTAATGTAGGGCTTTTAGCAAACGCTGCGCATGTTTCCTCAAGTTGGTAAATATTTTCTAAATGCTGAGCATGTGTTGTCAAGTTGGTGAAGATGTTTTTTCATTTGCGTGTGTTTTGGCACATTTGTGTTTTTATATTGCATCGTATTTGAAGTATCAGCGCCTTTCTCCTAATGGAAGTGTTTTTGGGCCGTTGTAGCAGGCTTGGTTAGCCCCTCCGTGTTAGACATAAACAGGAGGCACAGATTTCATCAAGTGATACATAAATATATAACGTATGATTTGATCGCATTTACGATAGTTTGGATGTATTTGGAGGATATGGTTCAATACTCACATTTCTTCTGTATCGTGGCTGTGATTGTCTCGTCATTGATCCTGTAGGGATGAACACAATCCAACAGTTATAGATCAAGTTAAAATATTTGTTTGTTCTTTGAGTTAGTCAGCTTCAGAGTCCTGACTGATCCAATGCTTCATCACATCACATCATATCTTCTCTGCAAACACTACGACTGACTGACTGTCCACAGCTCTCAGCTGCATTAGAGAGTTAACTAGGAATTAGTCCAGGAACAAAAAAACTTCATAGGAAAAATAAACAGACTACCTTTTTAACTGTAAAATCCCATTTGTCTGTTAATGAGTTGCACCTGACTGACAAGTGGCTTTGCATAGTCAGCTTGTATTATATTGCTTGTAGAAGAATGCAAGAAAAGAAACATAAGATGAAAGAAAAGGAGAAACTGCAGATAAGCTGTAACATCACTGATTTGTTGTGCTAAGCTAGGCTACGCCTGGAAGGTGGAACTGGAGAGATTAGCCAGTGAGAGGAACACATCCATCTCCCTGTGTTTAATACAATCCTGCTGAACCAGCAGAGACTGAGTGAACCCTTACTGACCCGAGAGTCTCCAGTCTGCAGTCTGGACTCTCCAAAAGATCTCTCAGCAGCTTCACTCCTGAATCCTTCAGCTTGTTGTTACTCAGGTCCAGATCTCTCAGATGGGAGGGGTTGGACTTCAGAGCTGAGATCAGAGCAGCACAGCTGATCTCTGACAAACTGCAGAACCTCAGTCTGAATAAAGAACACATGATGTAAGTTTAGAAAACAACGTTCCTGTTTGAAAAAATTCAAGGTTTAATAATCTGATTATAGCTGGAGAAGTAGAAAATGTAGAAGTTTATAAAGTGGACACTCCCGAGAAAAAGAGCTCTCATTAATATTTAAGACAACGTGCTTCTACTTCAATAAAAAGTGGTGACTCCACATCTTAAACTCCGCTCCATCTACACTAACTCATGATGTGCAGCCAGACAAATAAAAACCACAGAAACTGATTCAACTCAAGATCACAGAGTTTACAAAGATCACAAATATCTCAGGATGAATTTTAAAGAAATGTGATCAAAAATAAATAGAGATAATAATTTTAGGAATAGTGGAGACATAGATCACAGCATGTTCAGTTGTAACTATTCAGTTAGTATAAGCATCATTTAGCTTCTTAAAAATCTTTGAGAAAAAGCAAAACCTGAAATGATTGGTTAGTGTTTAATAGTTTTAATACAAATGTGTATTAATTGTATTAATCTGTTTATTATATCATTTATGAAAGAAACCTGATATAGAATATAAGATGAATTCCAGGTGTTTAAAGGATCAGAGTGAATTATGCAGTGTAGGATTTTCTTGTTATATTTCAAATTAAAGCTCAACATTAGTCTGCCACAGTCAACACATTTTCTGTAAAATCCCATTTGTCTGTTAAGAAGTTGCAGCTGACTAAAATGTGGCTTTGCAATGCCAGCTTGTATTATATTGCTTTATAATAATGAAAGTAAAGAACCGCAAGATGAAAGAAAAGGAGAAACTGCAGATAAATGGTAACATCACTGATTTGTTGTGCTAAGCTAGGCTACGCCTGGAAGGTGGAACTGGAGAGATTCCCCAGTGTGAGAAACACCTCCACCTCCCTGTGTTTAATACAATCCTGCTGAACCAGCAGAGACTGAGTCGACCCCTTACTGACCCGAGAGTCTCCAGTCTGCAGTCTGGACTCTCCAGAAAATCACTCAGCAGCTCCACTCCTGAATCCTGCAGATCGTTGTGACTCAGGTTCAGCTTTCTCAGATGGGAGGGGTTGGACTTCAGAGCTGAGATCAGAGCAGCCCAGCTGATCTCTGACAACCTGCAGCCCATCAGTCTGAATAAAGAACACATGATGTACGTTTAGAAAACAAATATTCAGCTTAAAATATTCAAGGTTTAATAATCAGTTTATAGCTGCAGAAGTAGAGAATGTAGAAGTTTAGAAAGTGGAAACTCCAAACAGGTTCAAAACTGTAAGATACATAAATGTAAACAGACAGGAACTCATTATTTGCCAAGCATATGGCTCAGTTCTGTCACGAAAACAATTGTATATTGTCAAGCAAGGTGCTTTTTCCTGCAGATAGTTATACTTACATTAGTGAGGCCTGGCATACTGCGTCATGGCTTGACCATTGTATTAGTACAGCTGATGCGCATGCTTCACTTGAGTGTATGAGCATTCTGTATGGGACAGCAACGACTGATCATATACCTGTTGCTATGTCAATAAATGTCGAACATCTACCTGGGCTAACCAGAAATGTAAATAGTGTTCAAAACTAGACTGGTCAACCCTCACAAAGGAAGACATTACATCCTATTATGCTCAGACGGATACATCCTTAACTAATATTCATCTACCTAGAGACGCAATTATGTGTAGTGATGTTAATTGTAAGGATGCAAAGCATAGGAGTGATATCTGCTCCATGTACAATGATATAGTAAGTGCTCTGTAATAAGGCAGTAAGCCTTACTACAAACATAACAATAAGACACATAACATCAGGCCTGGCTGGAATAGGTATGTAGCTGAGTATCATGCTGAAGCCTGTGAAGCCACCAAATCATGGGCTATGGCAGGCAGACCCAGACAAGGGTCTGTATTTGAGTACAAGAAGCTTACTAATGCAAGATACAAGTATGCTATTCGCTTCATCTGTAAAAATGAGCAAGCTATGAGGGCTGATTCCATGGCTAAGAAGTTGCTAAGTAACAATGCTATTGATTTTTGGAAAGAAGCGAGGGTTATTAATAACTGCAAAATATCTCTACCATGCACTGTAGATGGAACATCCGGAACAGACAATATTGCAGAGTTATGGCGACAGCATTATAGTACCTTATTCAACTGTGTCCAAAGTGAACTGTATAAGGTAGATGATATTGATAGCAATGAGTCAATGGTGATAATGTCACATGAGGTGTACTAAGCTATAAACAAGCTGTCTGATAACAAAGCAAGTGGTGAAGATCATATTTCTGCTGAACATCTTAAATATGCCAGTATGGAGATAGCTTCTCTCCTTTCTATTTGCTTTACTGCCTTTATGAGTCATGGCTTGTTACCAGACTCAATGTTGTCTGTTCTGTTAGTGCCAGTTATTAAGGACAAAGCCGGTAAAGTGGGAAGCCTAGATACCTATAGGCCCATAGCGTTAGCCAGCATACTGTCAAAAGTCCTAGAAAGAATTCTGCTGGACAGATTAGATGACTTTATTAACTCAACAGATAACCCGTTTGGCTTTAAGGCTAAACATGGCACTGACTTGTGTATACGCCTTAAAGGAAATTGTTAACAAATATAGAGGTAATAACTCATCAGTTCTTATGTGTTTCATTGATGCTTTTAAAGCCTTTGATCGTGTTAATCATAGGAAGTTATTAGTTAAACTGAATCAAAGAGGGGTGCCCAAATACATTGTGAGAATTCTGGTCTACTGGTATGGCCACCAGACTATGCAAGTAAAATGGGGCAATAGGGTATCAGCCCCATTTGGGGTTAGTAATGGTGTCAAACAAGGTGGAATTATGTCCCCAGTTCTTTTTAATCTTTATATTGATAATCTGTCCAAGCGACTGACAGCCTGTAATACTGGATGCATGATTGGTAGTACTCTAGTGAACCATATTATGTATGCAGATGATCTTGTTGTGCTGAGTCCATCTAGCGCTGGTCTTCAGCAGCTCCTTACTGTTTGTTCTGTGTATGGTGTGGAACATGACATCAAATACAACGCCAGTAAGAGTGCTGTCATGATCTTTAGAACCAAAGAGGATAAATGTCTAAAATGTCCTGATTTTAAATTGTCTGATATTAATCTTAGTGTCTGTAATAAGTTAAAAATATCTTGGACACTTTATTACAGAACAAATTACAGATGATGAAGATGTATGCACAAGCAAACATTCTCCTACGTAAGTTTAGTGCATGTACAGATGGAGTGAATATGTCTCTGTTCAGAGCATATTGTACACCACTCTATACTGCACATTTGTGGTCAAACTACAGAAAAGCAAGTTTACGGAAAGTTCAAGTAGCTTATAATGATGCTGTGAGAATATTGCTGAAGAGACCTCGATAGTCTAGTGCAAGTGAAATGTTTGTGGCTGCAGGAGTCAATACTCTACAAGCTGTTTTAAGAAATCTCATGAATACATGTATTTGCCGGCTTAATGACTCTGATAATGAAATCATCTTGGCCTTATCAAACATAAGGTTTAGTACTACACGCTACCAATCGCAGCTGTGGAGACATTGGTATAGTTGTCTCTTTGTATGACACTGATTTAAATTATTCTTAAAGAATGAATTTCTTTTTATGCTGTGTATGTAATTTATTATATGTAATGTCTTGTCTTTTAACTGGACCCTGAGTCTGTAATAAAGTTTTGATTGATTGATTGATTGATTGATTGTAAAATAGCTCAATCTAAACAAAGATAAAACTGAGGTAATTTATTTTGGAGCCAAGGAGGAACACAAGTCACAATACAATACAAGTCAGCGCTGAGCTTCAGTCTGCAATGTGTTTTTAAAAGGCATCATTGAAGTTGCACCGACAGAGGTCCGCCGTTTCCCCGCAGCGAGGCTCCCCCCAGTTGACAGTTCGCTAGCACCCCAGCCCCTAGATCTCGGCAGACTGGCAACTTTAAAAGTAGCTCTTGGTTCAAAAAAGGTTGGGCACCCCTGATGTAGACCCATTAAAATGTTGGAAACAGCAAAACCTGAATTTATTTGTTAGTGTTTGATAGTTTTAATAGAAATATTTAATTATTGTATTTGATGTTTTAATATAATTTGTTAAAATCCTTCTGGAGAATATAAGATACATGTCAGGTGTTTAAGAGGTTCAGAGTGAATTATGCAATATAGGATATTTCAGTTTAAAGATCAACATTGCTCTGCCACAGTCAATTAACTAAAACCACAGAAGAAGAAAATAGACTTTAGCATTAAGATGCTCAGTGAGGATCAGGATAACATCAGCCTGATGTCTGCAGCTCAGAGTCAACACAACTCTCACATATTAATCTCAGCACAGAAGTAAAAGATGGAGAACTGACGTGAATTTCTCCAGTCTGCAGTCTGGACTCTCCAGAAGATCACTCAGCAGCTTCACTCCTGAATCCTTCAAATTGTTGCCACTCAGGTCCAGATGTCTCAGATGGGAGAGGTTGGACTTCAGAGCTGAGATCAGAGCAGCCCAGCTGATTTCTGACAAACTGCAGCCCCACAGTCTGAATAAAGAATACATGATGAAAGTTTAGAAAACAATGTTCATGCTTAAAATATTCAAGGTTCAATAATCTGTTTATAGCTGCAGAAGTACAGAATGTAGAAGTTTAGAAAGTGGAAACTCCAAGCAGGTTAAAAACTGCAAGATACACAAATGTAAAAGAGCTCAAAATTAACAAAGATAAGAATGGGTAATGGTTTTTGGAGCCAAGGAGGAACGAATACAAGTCAGCGCTGAGCTTCAGTCTGCAATGTTCAAAACAACAGATGAAGCCAGAAATCTAGGTGTAGTCATGGACTCTGACCTGAGTTTCAACAGTCACATTAAAACAATGACTAAATCAGCCTACTATCACCTTAAGAATATATAGAGGATTAACCTGTTAAGCCCTGAGCCTGTTTTTCAGGTCTCAGGCTCGAAAATGACATTCCCAGAACAAATGACCATATCTTCCCTTCTAAAAGGGTTAAATTAATAATCTTTTTTCTCAAAGTAATGATAAACCTGTGAGTTGGATGTAGAAAAGTCAGAATCAATATAGATGTTTTTTATTTTAAAGAAAATTCAGTAAAAAACTGTAAATTATAGTGTCCGTCCAAAAATTATTTTTTACTTATAGTGAAAACTACCCTTGAATGATGGTAAGGTAGACTAAAAGCTTTAGGAATCCAAAGTACAACATATTATAAGTACCCTGTATCAAGATTGATGCAAAACAAGTGACATCTGACCTTTTTAGAGAGGTTTAGCAACAAAAACTCTGGGTGGAAATGGGGGTTTTTGCCGTTTCTCTGGAAACCATTGGTCGATTTTGGTGATTGACATCTCTTTTTAACCGTTAGAGCCAATAGAATCGAAGGGGATTTTCCACATACACACCAACGTTACCAAAAAAAAGTGGGGGCTTGACACATGCAGTTTTGCCCAGAGCGAACCTATCTCACGCTCTGACATCTGAAACCGGAAAAGTAGGTTTATTGCTTATGGATTATCATAAATAATTTCAAAGGGACACAGACACATTGGATTAACCTATGGATTAATCTTCAGCGGCGTTTTTATCGTTTTAATGCCATTGAAGACAACTTTTGATCAGACAACGACAAAGGTAAGCCATATTGCCGTTTTAGCCAAGTGTTGTGATGTCTGTTTTTGTTTATAAAGTTGCGAGTTCTTATCATAGAGTGATGATGTAGGTACCTATAGATTCTGTGTCTTCTCATGATGCTAATTGATGGGTTGGATGTGCAGCTATGATAAGTAATAAGGGTGTTATGAGAGTTTCTGTGCAACCACCGTTAGCATTTTTTGGCTCGTGGCTAATTCAGAGGCTGAGCGTTAGCTTTGTGTTTTTTTTTGCAAAAACAAAGATCAGTTAGCTGAGTTTCTTCCCGTTACATGGATATAAAACATTCAGTTTATTAAATATTAAGATGACCTCAGACGCTGTTTCCTGCAGATGATGCGTTTTTTCTGCCCGGGGGCGGGGGGATGGGGTTCAACAGGTTAAACTGCACTGTAACTTTTATTCATGAATTTTTTACGTTTATTTTATTACATTTGCTTTTTAATGACTGTTTTGAAATGCCATTTTATAACTTGTTTCCGCTGCACTAGTTCTTAATGCTCTTAATGTCTTTCATTATTGTAAAGCACTTTGAATTGCCTTGTGTTTAAAGGTGCTGTATAAATAAACTTGCCTCTTATTAATATTAAAGACAATGTGCTTCTCCTTCAATGAAAAAGTGCTGACTTCACATCTGAAATTCTGCTCCATCTACACTAACTCATGATGTGCAGCCAGACAAATACAAAATTATGGTATTTTATGTTTTAATATAATTTGTTAAAATCATTATGGAGAATATAAGATGCATGTCAGGTGTTTAAGAGGTTCAGAGTGAATTATGCAACATAGGATATTTCAATTTAAAGATCAACATTGCTCTGCAACAGTCAAATAACTCATATAAAGCACAGAAGAAGAAAATAGACTTTAGCATTAAGATACTCAGTGAGGATCAGGATAATATCAGCCTGATGTCTGCAGCTCAGAGTCAACACAACTTTCACATATTAATCTCAGCACAGAAGTAAAAGATGGAGAACTGACCTGAGAGTCTCCAGTCTGCAGTCTGGACTCTCCAGAAGATCTCTCAGCAGCTCCACTCCTGAACCCTGCAGATTGTTGTGACCAAGGTCCAGATCTCTCAGATGGGAGGGGTTGGACTTCAGAGCTGAGGCCAGAGCAGACAAGCTGATCTCTGACAAACTGCATTCACTCAGTCTGAATAAAGAACACAGGATGTAAGTTTAGAAAAAAAATGTCATGCTTAAAATATTCAAGGTTTAATAATCTGCTTATAGCTGCAGAAGTAGAGAATGTAGAAGCCAAAAAGTTAAAAACTGTAAGATACAGAAAGAGAAAAAAGCTCTCATTAATATTAAAGACAACTTTCTTCTCCTTCAATAAAAAGTGGTGACTTCACATCTGAAACTCTGCTCCATCTACACTAACTCATGATGTGCATTCAGACAAATAAAAACCCACAGAAACTGATTCAACTCAAGATCACAGAGTTTACAAAGAAGAAAAATATCTCAGGATGAAAGATGTTAGAAACAGCAAACACTGAAAATAGTGTTTGATATTTTTAATAGAAATAATTAATGATCGTATTCACGTGATTATAATGTCATTTATTTAAAAAATACATGACAGAATATAAGATGAATTTCAGGTTTTTAAGAGGTTCAGAGTGAATTATGCAGAGTTAGATTTTTCCTTAACATTGCTCTGCCACAGTCAATGAACTAAACCACAGAAGAAGAAAATAGACTTTAGCTTTAAAGTTCTCCTATCATGCTATTTTTAGGCATACATTATGGGTCTCAGACATATACAAATATATAGAAAAAAATGTTTATTATGTGTTTTGCTCAAAATACCAAACAGATCATGCATTTTAGACATCCCTCATATCCCTCTATTCCAGCCCTCTTAGAGAACTGCAGGTTCGGGGTCCTTAGCTTGAACAAAAATAAAAGAGGAGGGGGAGCTAATGCCTGCTCAGAATTACCCGGCAGATTCAGCCTAATGCTCCTGTGATTAAACGCCATGTCATGTTCCAAACCACATCAAGGAGTATTTCTGAAACAGTATGGAGCTCAAATACATTTTCTCTTGCGGGTTTACCACAAGGTGAGTTCCTTTTTTTATTTCCTGCTTTTCTACACATATTCTCTCCAGTGCAGGTTAGCTCTGAGTGTTAGCGATGCTTGCTAATGTAAACAACGATCATATTACGTCCAAAACAGTCATTTTTTGGAACAGCATTGTTTCTGATAGCAACGTTTCTGATAGGGCCGTGGGTCTGCATACGTCATATCGGACGCAAATCTGGATCAGCTCTGTTGTAACCCCGTTTTTAGAGATTTGGGTACGGAGGAAAAGAGAGAGGGTTTTATTTTCTGACACTTTGTGAGTTCCCTGACACACCGGGGACACATCTTTATGTATAAAATATATCAAAAAGTGCATTTTGCATGATAGTCCCCCTTTAAGATAGTCAGTGTGGATCAGGATAATATCAGCCTGATGTCTGCAGCTCAGAGTCAACACAACGCTCACATATTAATCTCATCACAGAAGTAGAAGATGAAGAACTGACCTGAGTTTCTCCAGTCTGCAGTCTGGACTCTCCAGAAGATCTCTCAGCAGCTTCACTCCTGAATCCTTCAGATCGTTCTCTCTCAGGTCCAGAACTCTCAGGTGGGAGGGGTTGGACTTCAGAGCTGAGATCAGAGCAGCACAGCTGATTTCTGACAAACTGCAGCCACTCAGTCTGAATAAAGAACACATGATGTAAGTTTAGAAGAAAATGTTCATGCTTAAAATATTCAAGGTTTAATAATCTTTTTATAGCTGGAGAAGTAGAGAATGTAGAAGCCAACAAGTTAAAAACTGTAAGATACAGAAAGAGAAAAGAGCTCTCATTAATATTAAAGACAACGTCCTTCTACTACAATAAAAAGTGGTGACTCCATATCTGAAACTCTGCTCCATCTACACTTTTTCAGCTTGGGAGCTCCTTTTAAAATGACCAAGCCCAAATGATCTACCTACAGGGCCGCCCCTGTCCAATCTGTGTCGTGAGCGGGTGGGGGGGTGGGGGGGGGGGGTGCTAGTGGACTAAACGCCTGATGGGGGGGGGGATGCTAGTGGACTAAACGCCGGATAAACTGTGGCGCGCTTACACTAATTGCGCCGCATAAGCGTATAATAGTGCGCCGCATTTGCGCTTCAGATGAGGAGTTGAGGCCCCCTCATAACTGCATGAACCCGTATGGCACAATACAACTCAGACTGGCTTACCTGTACGTCAATCAAGTGGCAAATGCCATAGAAAGGATGGATGATAGGCTCACTTTAAAAAATAAATAATAATATTTAAAAGGAAAAAAAAATTCTTTTTTTTTCAATGCCATGTGATCTACCCACACTACCCTTGCGATCGACCGGTCGATCGCGATCGACGTATTGGGCACCCCTGATCTACACTAACTCATGATGTGCAGCCAGACAAATAAAAACCTGCATAAACTGATTCAACTCAAGATCACAGAGTTTACAAAGAAGAAAAATATCTCAGGATGAATTTTGAAGAAATGTGATCAAAATTAAGAGAGAATATATATTTCAGAAAAAGTGGAGCCATAAATCCAAAGCATCTTCAGTTTAAACTATATACGCATCATGTAGCTTTATAAAGATGTTGGAAACAGCAAACACTGAAAATATTTGTTAGTGTTTGATATTTTTAATATAATTTTTCCTTAACATTGCTCTGCCACAGTCAATGAACTAAACCACAGAAGAAGAAAATAGACTTTAGCTTTAAAGTTCTCCTATTATGCAATTTTTAGGCCTACATTATGGGTCTCAGAAATATACAAATATATAAAAAACATGTCTATGTGTTTTGCTCAAAATACCAAACAGATCATGCATTTTAAC
The DNA here is from genome assembly GCF_902827165.1 of Trematomus bernacchii. Lineage (NCBI taxonomy): Eukaryota > Metazoa > Chordata > Actinopteri > Perciformes > Nototheniidae > Trematomus > Trematomus bernacchii. Next base: position 1,226,570 of record NW_022987733.1, read on the forward strand.
CTGTTAAGCACCAAGCCTGTTTTTCATGTTTCAGGCTCGAAAATGACATGCCCAAAACAAATGACTACAACTTAACTTCTAAAAGGGTTATATGAATCATTTCTTTTATCAAAGCAAGGTTACATCTGTGAGTTGGATGTAGAAGTGTCAGAATCAATAAAGATGTTTTTTATTTTAAAGAAAATTCAGATTTTACATAGTTAAAGAACTGTAAATTATAGTGTCCGTCCAAAAATTCTTTTTTACTTATAGTGAAAACTACCCTTGGATGATGGGTTAGTAGACGAAAAGCTTTAGGAATCCAAAGTACAACATATAATAAGTACCCTGTATCAAGATTGATGCAAAACAAGTGACATTTGACCTTTTTAGAGAGGTTTAGCCAAAACCACTCCACCTCTGAGGTGATTTGGGTGAAAATGGTTTTTTTTCCATATCTCTGGCCCCCCTTGGTCGATTTGGATGGTTGACACCTCTTTCTGACCGTTAGAGCCAATAGAATCGAAGGGGGAGGCCCCCACACACACTCGTTGTGAAAACAAACGGTGGGGGCTTCCCGCATGCAGGTTTGCACCAGAGTGAAGCGATCTCTCGCTCTGACATTTGGAAACGAAAAAGCAGTTTTATTGCTTATGGATTATCAGAAATCATTTCAAAGAGGACACAGATACATTGGATTAACCTATGGATTAACTGCAGCATTGTTTTTTTATCGTTTTAATGCCATTGAAGACCAGTTTTGACCAAGGTAAGCCATGTTAGCATTTCTAGCTACCTAGCACCACATGTTTTGAAGTACGTTTTCGTTTATAGCGTCGCAAATGTTTATCACGGAGTGTTGAGGTGGGCACCAAACGATTCTGTGTCTCCAGGAGATGCTAATCGAGGGGTTGGCTGTGCATCTAGGATAAGTAATAAGGGAGTTATGAGTGAGTTTAGGTGCAGTGATAGGTTAAATTATTTCGCTCGTGGCTAATTCAGAGGCTGAGTGTTAGCATTGTGGGGTTTTTTTGGGGAAAAAAATTAAAAAGATCAGTTAGCTGAGTTTCTTCCCGTTACATGGATATAAAACATTCATAGTTTATTAAATATTAAGATTCCTTAGACGTTGTTTCCTGCAAATGACGCGTTTATCCGCCCGGTACCGGGGGGGGCGGTGCGTAACAGGTTAAGGCACAGACACACCAGGCTGATTATCGGCATCTGTGGGCGTCAGGCCGACGATGAGCGTCGACACGCCCTCCTCAGATTGGTGTGTCCCACACCGCCGGGTCTTTTCAGCCACGCCTTTTCGGCCAAAAACCCGCCGATTCAAGGGCAGTCGGCAACAGAAATCACTCTGATTGGCTGTTCAGCTAGCGAATCTGTGCATGAGAAGCGAAACGGAAGTGAGGGACCCAAACAAACTATTAAGAAGGCAAATCTGAGATTTCATTTAACTCCAGCTCTCGACACAGGTTCGGGAAAGCCCCATGAGCTTCTCGTTGTAGAGTGAAAATGGAACACACACGCTATTTGTTGTTTGTTTATATCACGCAGTCTGGTCTTCTTCTCTCGGTTATCACGCAGTCTGTCTTCCGGTTGTTGCCTCTTTTGAATGACGAATACACACTACCGCCGCCTGCTGGTAAGGACAGTTATTGCCACTCACGCATGCGCAGTTCGTTCGTGCTTCTTGGCCGTCGGCTGAAGTCTTTGCGGTGTGTTCCAGTGCGACACATGGCCAAGACGCAGAGACGCGAGGCGACAAGCGTTAGCTTTGTGTTTTTTTTTGCAAAAACAAAGATCAGTTAGCTGAGTTTCTTCCCGTTACATGGATATAAAACATTCAGTTTATTAAATATTAAGATGCCCTCAGACGCTGTTTCCTGCAGATGATGCGTTTTTTCTGCCCGGGGGCGGGGGGATGGGGTTCAACAGGTTAAACTGCACTGTAACTTTTATTCATGAATTTTTTACGTTTATTTTATTACATTTGCTTTTTAATGACTGTTTTGAAATGCCATTTTATAACTTGTTTCCGCTGCACTAGTTCTTAATGCTCTTAATGTCTTTCATTATTGTAAAGCACTTTGAATTGCCTTGTGTTTAAAGGTGCTGTATAAATAAACTTGCCTCTTATTAATATTAAAGACAATGTGCTTCTCCTTCAATGAAAAAGTGCTGACTTCACATCTGAAATTCTGCTCCATCTACACTAACTCATGATGTGCAGCCAGACAAATACAAAATTATGGTATTTTATGTTTTAATATAATTTGTTAAAATCATTATGGAGAATATAAGATGCATGTCAGGTGTTTAAGAGGTTCAGAGTGAATTATGCAACATAGGATATTTCAATTTAAAGATCAACATTGCTCTGCAACAGTCAAATAACTCATATAAAGCACAGAAGAAGAAAATAGACTTTAGCATTAAGATACTCAGTGAGGATCAGGATAATATCAGCCTGATGTCTGCAGCTCAGAGTCAACACAACTTTCACATATTAATCTCAGCACAGAAGTAAAAGATGGAGAACTGACCTGAGAGTCTCCAGTCTGCAGTCTGGACTCTCCAGAAAATCTCTCAGCAGCTCCACTCCTGAGTCCTTCAGATCGTTCTCTCTCAGGTCCAGATCTCTCAGATAGGAGGGGTTGGACTTCAGAGCTGAGGCCAGAGCAGCACAGCTGATCTCTGACAAACTGCAGTCCCTCAGTCTGAATAAAGAACACATGATGTAAGTTTAGAAAACAATGTTCCTGTTATAAAAGGTTTAACCAGTTAAGCCCCAAGCCTGTTTTTAAGGTCTCAGGCTCGAAAATGACATTCCCAGAACAAATTGAGGCAAAACAAGTGACATTTGACCTTTTTAGAGAGGTTTAGCAACAAACAAAAAACACCTCTGGGGTCATTTGGGTGTACTTGGGTGGATTTGCCGTTTCTCTGGAACCCATTGGTCGATTTTGATAATTGACATCTCTTTTTAACCGTTAGAGCCAATAGAATCTAGGGGGAAGTTCCTAAATACATCTACACGTTACCATGAGGAGTGAGAGTGATGCGCACCCAGTTTGCAAAGGTAATGTTATTTTCCGTTTTGGTCCCGTAAAGCTACGTTGTGTGTTATCTGGGTTTGCTTCCCCTGCCACGAGTTTTGGTCGCTCAGTGATGATACTAATACTTCTAGAATCTGTGGAATCTGATATCTTGTTTGTGCAGATCCGATAAGTAATAAAGTATTTCTACCGTGAGTTCTGTGCTAAGTGCGTTAGCATTTTTTCGCTCAGGGCTAATTCAGAGCCTTTGTTATTACCCTTGTGTTTTGTTTAGCTAAAAATGGTTAATATTGTCTGATAGCTGAGTTTCTTCCCGTTAAGTGGGTATGACACATTCATAGTTTGTTAAATGTTAAGAAGCCCTCAGACGCTGTTTCTTGCAAGATGTTGATAGGTCCCCTTTAAGTGTTGATCAGGATAATATCAGCCTGATGTCTGCAGCTCAGAGTCAACACAACTCTCACATATTAATCTCAGCACAGAAGTTAAAGATGGAGAACTGACCTGAGAGTCTCCAGTCTGCAGTCTGGACTCTCCAGAAGACCACTCAGCAGCTTCACTACTGAATCCTGCAGATCGTTGAGACTCAGGTCCAGATCTCTCAGATGGGAGGGGTTGGACTTCAGAGCTGAGGCCAGAGCAGCACAGCTGATCTCAGACAAACTGCAGCAAACCAGTCTGAATAAAGAACACATGATGTAAGTTTAGAAAACAATATTACTTCTTAAGATATTCATTCAAGGTTTAATAAAGACAGTTACCTACTGCGTTACTTTATTGCACTTTACAGTGTTTCATTGCTGAACTCTGCTGTAGATGTTTACTGTATTATACTGTGTTCCTGTACTGTAATCTACTTCACTCATATAATATACAATTATATTTTAAATTGTCAGATAGCATTCGAACTAAATCCTCTTCAGGTCTGATCACAGAAACAGACTCTTAGGTCGCGTTCACACCAGCCTTGTATAGTCCGGTTGAATCGAACCCTGGTGTGTTTAACCGCTTGGTGCGATTTGTTTGGGTCGGTGTGAACACAGTCCGAGACTTCTGACGTGAACTAAACAACCGGACTCTGGTCCGCTTAAAAGAGGTGGTCTCGGACCGCTTGCTAGTGAACTCTGGAGCAGATCATCGCTGGTGTGAACGCAGTCCGCACCGAAACACAGGAAGCATAGTATTTACGAGTCACAAGAACGCAGATGTCTCTACAAAATCTTTAGCGAAAGAGTGAAGCAGAAGGAAGTGTTGAACAGTGTCGTGTAAAGTAAAAATGCTCCGTCAACTATACATAAAAGTCAGAACCACCTGTCGTCGGTGAAACCTCCTCCTGACTGCAGAACGTCTCTCATTATATGTGTTGTAATGTTTTTTATCGCAAGTTGTCTGATTGTATAATCATATGCGGGCCGCTAGAGTCTGTTGATGATATGCTCTCCAGATTAACAGCAGCATGAAAATAACCTGCCGATGCTCCATGGTGGAGGCTACGGTAGGATGTGCGTTTTACCCCCCCTTAATGTCTGACCAATTGTTGAACAGCATTTCCGTGCACATGACTTGTGTTTAAAGTTTATAGTCCGTTTGAGTTTTGCCCGTGTGAACGCAAACCAAACCTTCTGAAAAATTAAACAATGTAACAAACTGTCGTCTGGTGCGCACCAGAGAAGCGGACTATAGGTGTGAATGCGACCTTAATTTGTGTCTGAGGGTCGAGGTTCATTACTGAAGTATATAGGCTCATGTTTTGACTCTACTTTACTGCATTTCTTTACTAAAATGTACCGTGCTTTTTACTGTACTTTTCTGTATTTCTTTACAGTATTGTACTGTGTTTCTGTACTGTTATCTACTGCGCTCATGTAAATATTAAAGAACAGTGCAGATGATCCCCTGGCATATAAAATGAATCCTCTTCAGGTCAGATTACAGTAGAAACAGACTCTTACTTTGTGTCTGAGGGCCCAGGTTCATCACTGAAGAGTGGAGGTTCTTCTTTGGACCGGTCACTCTTCAGAGACAGACAGCTGGAGACTGAAGATTTGTCCTCTTCCTCATCATTCAAATCTCTCATGTTCTCCATTCTGAGAGTTGAACTTACCCTGGAGAAAAACACATAAACATACACTTACTAATGCAAACCTTTCAATCAAAACCTTCTTAATTATACATTTTGGTTTAAATTTGGGCTGTCAACAAAAGTTTTTAACACTTGCAATTACTATGAAAACCTTAATGTATTAAAAAAAAGATTACACAAATTAATCATATCACCAAGTTTGAACCAAACACACAACAGCACAAGCTACATGTATTGCACTGACTGGAGACCACTGGACATCAGCAGTGGTGTAAAGTAACTAAATACATTTACTCAAAGTACTGCACTTTTCATTAAAAGCAATTTTGAGGGACCTGTACTGTATTTCAATGTTTCACTACTTTGTACTTCTACTCCTCTACAGTTCAGAGGTAAATTATGTACTTCTACTCCACTACATGTATTTAATACCTTTAGTTACTTCACAGATGTGGATGAATGATGTGAAATATAATCAAGTGTTTAATCAGACTTTAGTTCCACCTGGAGTAAATCCACAAGCTACCCTGCAGTATACAAAGTCATTCAAACTAGCTGCACCTTTACCAGCTTTGAGAACACTTTAATGATTAATCATTATAAAACATATCATATATATTATTCTGAAATGGACCAATCTGCACAATGACTACTTTTACTGTCGCTACTTTAACTATATTTTGATGCTTATACTTTCTACTTTTAGTAACATTTTGTATGCAGGACTTTTACTGTAACAGAGTATTCCTAACGACGCTGAAGTTGGCTTCCAATTCAGCAGTTAAGGGGAAAGTTAAGGGACATTTAATTTACAGCGCTGAGGGAACAATACTCCGTGTTTGTACCTCTTAAGTTGCTGCATAGCCGATTTATTTGGACTAGATTATCCCAGAGAGTCTTCAAATTCTTTATAACACAGCTTTAGATTTGTGAAACCTTAATTATATTTGTGAAAATACAAAAAAGGGAGATTTCAGTGCTTTTTTCACATCTTAACCACATTAGACCAGGTCCTGATCCAAAACCACTATACCTACACTCATTACATCTGGACTAGTTTATCCCAGAGAGGCTAAATATTCTTTATAACACAGTTTTAGATTTGTGAAACTTTAATTCTACTTGTGAAAATGCAACTGAGGGAAAATAGATTTGTCAACATTTGTATTGAGAAAGTCAGAGCAGAAGCCCACGTCTCTCCATTTCATTTCTCGTCTGCATTATCATGTCTTCTTTTTCACTTCAAAACAAAAGTAAAAAAAACATAATGATTAACATGGTAGCCTAAGTTAGCATTAGCTAGTTAACTAGTCATTCCGTTTATACTTTTTTCTTACCTTCGTAATCATGAATATATGATGCAGCATATCATTTGAACCCTTTGTCCAATTTGCTGGCTGGGGATTTAGTCGTCCGGCAAATTCGATGAACATCGGTAATTTCCAATTTCGGGAGCTCTTGTAAACACCGGGTGTAGAACATTGCCATTGTTGTTGTTGTACCGGAAACAGCTGAGCAGTTCCACCTACAATGCGGAAGTGACTGTACATGTAGTGTCATAGATATCTATGTGTAGTGTATTCTGATTCAGTCCAGAAACTCATTTTCCCAGCCGTCTTTTCGGTTCTCATTTCCGGTCCTGCGCACAAACTTCCTGCTTGTCCGTTGAGCGTCATGACAACAGGACGATGGCTGCAAGCAAGAGGGTGAGAAATGTGATTTGTGTGTGAGGAGGAACAACACATCGGCTTTTACGGACCGGCTTGTGTACGTGAAGGTAAGAGAACCTCGGGAACAAACCTGAGTGTGTTTAGTCACCAGCTGCGGGGATTTATATTTATATATATAAGGCTGTTCTTATATCTGCTCAGTATCCAGGTAACTTGGAGAGCTAGCTAATTAGCTAAGCTAAAGTTAATTCTGCCGGCTTGACGTTAGCTGCAAGATAATATTTGTAACCGTCTGTATACAGCTTCTGAAGGCATGTGTGATTACTTTAAGTGTTTGTATGCTCGGTCATAATGGACATATTTACAATAACAAGAGTGTTCTTAGTTATAGAACAATGAACCCACAGGTGCTTGGTCTTCAAAGATACAGAGGCTTTATTGTCGTATGTATGTACAATAGCTATAGTGTAGTTGTCGGCTGCTTTCTGTCTTCTATAAGATGGGACTGTTAGTTATCCTCTTGTGATTCAGTTGCTCTATTCGCAGTTGTGTAAAGTAACTAACTACATTTACCCAAGTACTGTACTTAAGTACAATTTTGAGGTACTTGTACTTTACTTGAGTATTTTAATTTCATACTACTTTGTACTTCTACTCCACTTCAATTCAGAGGTAAATGGTGTAATTTTACTCCACTACATGTATTTAATACCTTTAGTTACTTTAAAGATCTAGATGAATGATGTGAAATCTAATCAAGTGTTAAATCAGACTTTAGTTCCACCTGGAGTAAATCCACAAGCTACCCTGCAGTATACAAAGTCATTCAAACTAGCTGCACCTTTACCAACTTTGAGAACACTTTAATGATCAATCATTATAAAACATATTATATATATTATTCTGAAATGGACCAATCTGCACAATGACTACTTTTACTTTTGGTACTTTCACTATAGTTTGATGCAGACAGATTTTTGCATGTCACTTCTAACCATTTCCCTCCTGTCTTTTTTCACTTACTCTCTCCGTCCAATCAGAGGCAGCATGTCTCTGTTCAAGGCCCGTGATTGGTGGTCGGCAGCGATTGGCGAGGGGGAGGAGTTCGACCAGGGATGCCTCTGTGTCGGAGACGTGGGAGACGTGGACAACAGTGGCACCGGACACGGTCAGTTTGTGGAGAGGAAGAGATGCACCAATAACACACAGACCTTTCCTGAGATGTCTTATCACACCACTCTACACTTCTGTGGATAAACAACAGAGTTAAATGTGTCTTTTCATTGTAGTTTATATGGTTGTGCACATATATACAATGTATATCATGATGTATGTTGGCAAGAAAATAACAAATATATATATATATTAAAGATCCAAAAGATCTACTGTGTGCTAACTTTCATTTGCCGCTCTGCTTTGTGTTACATTTCCCCCACATTTCTCCATCTGAAAATCAAACCACTTTGACACCATACTTTAATTACAAAACCAGTTCCCTCTAGAGTTAAAACAAGCTAACCAGCCACAGCCAGAACATGGTAGCTAGGTGACAGTATTTTCTGCTCCGATATATACAAGTCATTTCTTATCTGGAATAAAGATTGAACATATGGGACGGTTTGCATTGAGTTAATTAGTTTTCAATATTGCTTAATGCTTATATTATTTACTGATGCACCATTTGCATTCTGACACTGACATGCTCTTCAATGTTCATGTGGAAAGGAGGCCCGTACAATCTTTATGTGATTTATTTTGTTAAGATTTCTGATTTCTTTCTAATCCCCAAGTGGTAAACATTTTTTAAATTTAGCACCAACTAAATAGAGCATGGGAATGACCATTATATACTTCTATCCGAATGTTTTATACCCTTTTACACTATACATTTTTACATTAGAAAATTCACCTACTTAAAACATGATGTTTATAACTAAATGATGTCCTGAAAACCTTGACACTTAATGCTGAGCTGACTCCCCCCCCACCAAATGCCTTCTTTTATACAATTTACTTCAGGTTGAGTAAACTAGACTAATTAGTCACATTAACTTTTTGTTGTTAAAGAAAAATCTTGTTTTACCTTAGCAGTGAGAGTGCTAGCACCACACAAAGGGAAAGTAATGACAGCCTGCTGTCAGAAATAATAACTTCCACCCTGACTTATCTCAGATATAACATCTGTCACGCTTTGTGTTTACACCTTAATACAGTGGTTCCCAACCGGGGGCACGGGGACCCCTAGGGGTTCTTGAGGGGAACGCAGGGGGTAAGCAGGTGCCTGGTTGCCCGCAGGGTGCGTTCTAAAATTAGCGCAAGTCATCGCCAAATAAATAAATAACTTTTGTCTTACATGAATACAGAAAACAACAATGTTTCTTTTCAAATATGACGGATAAATGGGGCGAATTCTGCGAGCTAGTTCAGGCGGTCAACTCGAGCACCAATCAGACATTAACACCTCGTCCCTCTTACAACCAACCAAACACATTCTCCTAAACATGCCGCTCTATTTAAGCTGCCAGGTCTTCCTGCCTCTGCCTCGCTATGCTGCTGCTGCCACTGCTGTGTTCACTTGCTATTGCTACGTTCATGTTCCTGCTGCTGTGTTTCATGTTGCTGCTGCTCGCCTGCCCCCCCACCACCCCAGCTCCACCCCAGCTTCCACCTGTGTAGGCTCGGGGGATAGTTATCTAATCATCACTCAATGTTCTTTGTAAATCTGTGGAGTGATGAGGCCCGAGCCTAGACGCCAAACTCAAACTATATGCTGCTTCTAATAAACATATTAAGAAACACGTGAGTTGTCTGACTGAAATGTGACTGTTCAGAGGGGAGGGGTCTTCTCCTCATCAAATTATAACAGATGAGTGAGGAGGTATTTATAGAATGGTGACCAGCTCAAGGGGTACATGAGACAAACAAGGTTGGGAACCACTGCCTTAATAGACAAGGTGGTGGTGGGCAGCTACAAGGGGATGCTGCGGATATTCTCCCCAAACGTCAACAAGACCAGCGAGGGAGGTCCAGCTGACGCCCTGCTGCTGGAGGTCCAGTTTAAAAACGCCATCATCCAGGTGGAAGTGGGCAAGTTTGTCTCGTGAGTAGACTGAAATTCTGGGAGTAAATTATGTGCTTACGATGGGGTGCTCTCCATGGAGGATGGAAAATGACATAAGTATATAAAAACAATAAAAAAATGTAATTATTAAATACGGATAAGGGAAAACATAATAGAATAATTGTTGGTATAAACAGATTAAACAAAATGGCCAGAGGGCAGAGAAGTAAATGCAGAATTATAGATTTTAGTCTACAATACATTATAATAATGCATTACATTGATACACTTAAAGAATGCAATGCAATAATTGAACCGAGAGTATCAAAGATATTTGTTTCTGAATAAATGGCACCTCCAGAATAACATCCAGTCCATCCAACGTCATGACTATCAATTACACCTTTTTACCCTGTGGTAGTTTCCCTGTGCAAACACAGTATTTGATATGCAGAGTGCACTGTAGATGGCGCTCTAAGAGGACTGTTTTTCCCTTTGGCATTGTGAAAAGTGATGCTGCATATTTTGGAACTCACTGCACTTAGCTCTATGCACGGATAAAGAATGTTGTTTGTTAAGAATTGTGTTAAAATAACTAGTTTTAATATTAAAGTTAAATGTTGCACTTGCATAAAGCTTCATTGGATAAGCCTCACAGTTCAAATGGCACGTTCTGTTATCTGCTCACAGCAAGATGTTGTTTTTTTCTTTGTTGTTGTTGCTGTCAACAAGAACATTTACTAATTCACTCTAACAAATGGAAAATGAGCTACATACATTTATATTTAGGATTGTAATGAAGGAATTAATTAAACTTAAAATGATAGGTATGATGTAACTATATAAATGTATCCTTTTTGACATGTTAGTTATGTTGTGTTCTTGGTTTAATCAAATTGGAAGTTGCACCAAATGATTTGATGTAATTCAGATTACATGAAAGGCCTCAAATTGGAAGTAGTCTGGGCCGTCTTTTTCATTCAATTATGCGATAGTTACAGTAGATATAAAATAATGTATACTATATACATTATATATAAAACATTATTCATGTTGTCAGAGGTGAGGAGAGGAAGAGATGAAGTGATGAGGTGATGAGGTGATGAAGAGCATGTAAATATAGAGAGGACCTTCAGTCTTTATCTTATTTATTTAACCATGAGGCAGCTCAGCCAACACTAAACATATAAACAACCTCATATAAACCTTATTAATAAACTAAAATAAACCTTAATAAACAAAAATAAACCTCATTAATGAACTAAAATAAACCTCATTAATAAACTAAAATAAACCTTGTTAGAATATTAAATAACCAATTTGTGTTTCTTTATATTTATATGTATTTATTTTAAACTCTCTGTTTTGACGGCCTGACCGGTGAAGGTCTGATGACGTCACTCCAACGCTATATAAGGGGCGCCCTGCACGCGGTCTGACAGGCTCCTGCTGAGGAAGACCACAATATGATGAAGAAAATTAAAATGATGATGAAGATGATGATGATGGTGATGGTGATGATGGTAATGATGGTCTCTGCTGCTCCTCTTCCTCCTTCACTCCTCAGGTGAGATTTAAATATTAACTTCTCAGATAAAGTTAAATAAACTCTATCCTGTAGAGCTCTATCATTAATATATTATTTATTGATGTCATTTGTATTATATGTAAGTGCCATTTACATATTTATGTAACATTTGTTACAGTATGTGTATTTTGTAAATGTTATGCACGCCAACATTAAGCTGTCTTTGGCTCTTTTCTGCTGTAACAATGTACATTTCCCCTCTGTGGGACTAATAAAGGTATTCTGATTCATTTATATATATATATATTAATGTCATTTATACATATATATATATATATATATATATATGTCATTAAATATTATAAATATATTTCCCTGATGTGAACTCAGGAGACAACCCACCCTTCCGCCCCCCAGGTCTGTGTGAACACATTAATATATTATCATTAGTTTTATTTATACATATACATATATATACATATACATATATATATATATACATATTGTGGGGGAAACTTCTGAAGCAATGGGAGTCAGGACTCAAAGAGAAACACGATGGAGAGCTGGAGCTTTGATGGCAAACACTGATGGTTTATTTGGAGCTTCGGCCGGAGAATTCACAAGACATGTCCCGGGCCACAGTTTGACCACACGGTTGAGATGCCACAATCAATTCTGAAGAAACCTTCCTCTCGTATGATGTTTTAACTAGTTTCGCTAAGGGTAATCAACATTCTTCATTAGTTAGACAAAACAGCTGAGGACACTGAATCACATTTGTTGTCGCTTATGGCTCGGGGTCATCTACACCCCGAGAAGGATGTGTTCCAGGTGTCCCACAACAATAACTATCTCTGACAGAGAGTTGCCCGGTCACAAACTGGTAACAACAACAAAATGCTAGGGCAGCCCCTCCTTATGGGAGATAGCGGCTGCTCAAGGCTGGGCATCTGCGTCAGAGGGTGAAAGGTAAACATCTATGGAAATTATTCCCTGATCACATATATATATATACATATATATATATAATAATATTATTATTATTATTATTATTATTATTATTATTATTATTATTATTATTATTGTTATTAGTTTAAAGCTGTTTGGAAGAATAATCACAATTAAAAATAATAATAAAAACAGGATATATAATTAGATTTCTTTCCGGACACAGGTGTGATGGGAACAGCACGGAGACGTTGTGCCTGCAGAACATAACCGAGGAAATAAACTCCACACTGTCAAGGTGAATATATATTAATCATTATTAATAATAATAATAATATAATCAAACTAAAATAATAGTTTTAAATAGCACATGAATTATAATAATGTTTAATTATAATAATAATAATCAGCTATATATATAATAATAATAATAATAATAATACAATTATTATTATTATTATTATTATTATTATTATTATTATAATGATGTATTTCTTCAGCAGAATCAGGATGAACTCCACAGTGATGGTTACCGCTTTCATCCCCCCCATGTACGTACTGTCTCACTGCTCACCTGACTCTCGCCTGTCTCACCTGTCTCTCACCTGCCTCTCACCTGTCTCTTACCTGTCTCACCTGTCTCTCACCTGCCTCTTACCTGTCTCACACCTGTCTCTCACCTGTCTCACCTGTCTCACCTGTCTCCCATCTGTCTCTCACCTGTCTCTTACCTGTCTCTCACCTGCCTCTTACCTGTCTCACCTGTCTCTCACCTGTCTCTTACCTGTCTCACACCTGTCTCTCACCTGTCTCACCTGTCTCCCATCTGTCTCTCACCTGTCTCTCACCTGTCTCTCCCCAGCAGGCGGTTCAACACACGAGGATGTTTCCTCTCCACCTGTCTCACTGCTAACCTGGGCTCCTCTCTGCAGCGTGGGGATGAGATGGCGGGGGGGGCGGCCTCTGACGCCTTCGGACCGGGCAGGAAGTGACATCATTAGCTTCATTATTATTGTTAGCAATAAGTGACGCTCTCAAACGGAGCTCTGTGATTTGCTATTTGTCTATTTGTTTAATCGGTCAATAAAGTTTTATTTAACCCTCTCTCAATTAATTAATATACAATAAGAAACTGACCTGTGTTGACATTAATAATGTAAATAAATCAAATAATTCAACAATAATAATAACAATACAATTATAATAATACAATAATAATAATAAAATAATAATAATAAAACACACCTTCACGATAAAATAAACACCGCACATACAATTTACCTAATGTCGTTCTTTTTCTATTTATTCTGCCAAATATCACAAAACACACAGTTTCTGAAGTTTCTCTGTTCAAGGGATTGTTCAAGGTTCTTTATTGTCAATCTGACATAGCTACAGAGTAATTATGTAGTTGAAAATCTTATGTCACAGGCTTCTCCAACAATGCAACATAATAACAATAAGAGCAAGAGCAATACAAAAAGAATAATAGTTATAAAATAAAATAAAGTGATGATGTGGAATAGTGCAGTATGAGTCTATATACAAGTTATTGGAATGATATATATATATTAGGTATTAGATACATACTACTGAGTAGCAGATGAATGTTTGAAGTTGTTTCAACAGTTCAATTTTTTAACAGTCTCACTGCCCGCGGGAAGAAACTGTCTCTGCCACGGCTGCGCGGATCCACTTCCGCTTTGTTCACTTTAACTTCAACTAAAGTATTCATTTATTTCCGTTTGTTTGTTGTTTGTTGTTTGTTGTTTGTTGTTTGTTGTTTGTTTGTTTGCTGCAGCGCCACAGAGAATACAAAAGTGAGCACACACACACACAAGTTTTGTTTGTTGGTCTATAAATGAACTGACTCGTGCTCTGTGCTAAACTCTTAGCCATCTTTATTATTCTGTGTGACTGGCGAAGACACACAGTCTAGAATTCGACATACTTATTAGTGCGAATGCTGTGCAGTGTCTATGGGACGACACCTCAAATCCTCGGTTAAGCCCGGCAGCCCCCAGGTACCGAAACTGTGTCTCAGGGCTTCTTAACATTTAACAACCTATTAATGTGTCATACCCACTTAACGGGAAGAAACTCAGCTAACTGACGATATGAACAATTTTTACCGAAACAAAACAGAAGTCTCACAAGTAGCGTCTAAATTAGCCCTGAGCGAAAGAATGCTAACACACTTAGCACAGAACTCACGTCAGTAATCATTTGAAAGTCACACAGACACATTGGATTAACCAATGGATTAACCTATGGATTAACCTTCAGCAGCGTTTTATGCGTTGTAATGCCATTGAACACAACTTTTGATCAGAAGAATAGCAAAGGTAAGACTATTTAGCGTTTTTGCTCCATAAAGCTACATTGTGTGTTGTCTGGGTTAGCTTCCCCTGTCGCGAGTTTTGATCGCTCAGTGATGATACTTATATATCTAGAATCTGTAGAATTTCAGCTTGCTAGTTGATATCTTCTTTGTGCAGATCCGATAAGGAATAAAGTATTTCTACCGTGAGACGTATATGTTTTTGCTGAATACACGTTTTTTAACCCTAACTGATGCAGTTAGTCACTTCTTTAATGTTTGTTCTTTCTGATGTAAAGTCAAGGTTGTAACTGTTTGCAATGAAGTTGTGGGGCGCTGAACTGTTCCTTTTAATCTTTTGATATATGATAGTAATTACTTGTCTTTCAAATTTGAAGGAGGGTGAGCAAGCATCTTCAGGAACATCATTATAAAACGTCATTAACTCCTCCAAAAAATATAGTTTATTTAATAATAACACTGAATATGTGAATCATAACAGTGATTGACAGCTGATAGGAATAATATGATTGTTAATAGTATCATATTCATTTAGACAAACATCGACGAGACAGTTAATTAATGTACTTATTGCAGCAGTCTGCATAGATTTGTTACCCCTGCTGGTCTAAGAGTGAAACAAACTCATTCAGTTATTGTTCAGTTAAAATGCATTAAATGATGTCTGCCACCTTATATGTTTCTATTTAAAGGCCCTGACACACCAGGCCGTCACCAGAGAACTCGCCGACACCGACACAGACAGTTCCATCGCCGTGTTCTCCTGCGTCTTGGCCATGTGTCGCACTGGAACACACCACAAAGACTTCAGCCGAGCACGTACGAACTGCGCATGCGTGAGTGGCAATTACTGTCCTTACCAGCAGGCGGCGGTAGTGTGTATTCGTCATTCAAAATAGGCAACAACCGGAAGAAAGAGAAGAAGAACAGACTGTGATATAAACAAACAGCAAATAGCGTGTGCGTTCCATTTTCACTCTCGTCCATCGAAAACATGTTTTAGAATATAAAATACATGAATGATGAAATGAGCACATAAAGTGCAGACATACTATAAAATCACAGTTAATAGACCTGCATCTGATGATCGCAGTGTTCTGGCGGGTGTGTAGTTTATTGAGTCAGCAATGTAGTAATGTATGCAATGTAATAATGGCCACTTCTTGCTAAATTTACATTTCCATGTGATGCTTTTATCCGAGGCGACTCACAATAGGTAAATGAACAGCAGTAGACAGTATCTCATTTACTTAGACACTGTACTTAAGGACAATGTTGAGGTACTTGAGACTAATCCTGCAACTTTATACTGACAAATAAACTGATGAGATGAAAAACCGGACTTGACCAAACAAATCACGGAGCTCTCAGCAGAGGACAGCCGGGGACGCTCCCGCCGATATCAGAGATGTCCCTGCTATGTGTGGGAGGTAAGAGAGGACATTTAAGGGCTATGTTTGATGTCTTTAAGTATCACCTGCTGGGGTTTAGCTGCTGTCCTGTGCCTTCTTAAATCGTTTGTTTACGTCTCTCACTTCCGTTTAGCTTCTCATTTGCTAGCTGAACAGCTGATCAGAGTGGTTTCTTGGCCCGATAGCTTGTGTCCGACACATGGCCGATTCAACATGTTGAATCGGCCATGTGTCGATCGTGAAAGGCCAAATAAGGCGTGTCACGGCCGAGGGTTCGGGACACACCAAATTGACTTTGGGCGACAAGGAACGCGTTGTCGCTAGACAACCGAAGACGGCCGATATCGGCCTGGTGTGTCAGGGCCTTAAGGCTTTACTGATGTGCCACAATAATGTCACCAAATGTTATTGAGTTAAAATATAAATATTGTGGCTTTCCAAGTTAACATGAATTGATATGACTGCGATTAAATCAGCATATACTTCTGCCAGGGGATGCCACCCCTGAAATTCTCCTGCCACCCCATGAATATTTTTTCTAGATCCGCCCCTGCTTAGTCTACACTACATATTGTGAGGCTCAGTTAATGACAACTCCAAATGTTCAGCCCAAGAAAAAAAGTATTATGAATACATGTGTGAATCAGAAACAGACAAGTCATTGAAACAAAAAAGATAAGCTACAAGTAAAGTTAAAGGCTCATTAAGAACTTCTCATGCACAGCTTTGAGCCATCATGAAAGGTTAAAATCAGTTTGTGGTAGCTTAACGAACAATTTTGAGCTAATTCAGTCCAAATCTAAAGAGGCTCAATTTCCATTGATATAAAACTATTTAGGAAATCATTTGAGAAGCTGACACAACAGATTGTTTGCCATTTTGTTATTTAAAAATGGCTCAAACAAGTAGCCTACAAATTCTCCAATTAAAAACTGCTTTTTGAATCTATGTATTTATAGGTTAAAAGCTTTACAGCCCAGGAAAAGGTCATTTCCACACAGCACAAACTCCACAATACTAAAAGTAGCCTTTTTGTAATTTTCTAACACATGAAACCTGTCATAACAGTTTCAGACACTATTTTGTAAAACTAGGCGGCAGGAAATTGAAACCCTAAAAAAACAGAAGCGTAAGAGATTTGTCAGTGAGACAGTAGGCTTGTTTGAGACGAGCTGCGGCTCGCCTCCAAAGTAGACGAGAATAGCCGATTGCAGCCGGGGGAGGTCTCAAAAAGCTCGCCTGAAGTCGGACAGCTCGGGTTGCGGTTGAATAGTCCATTTAGCTTAGGAACCTTCCTAACGGAGTGAAATGACCCGGAAGTCCCTCAGTGGCAGCCATGATAAGTGCCGTTCGAATTCTCTAAATGAAAGGAAAGGAGGTTTCTGAAGAGTTTATCGCCGGCCACTAGAGGGCAGCGTCTCACTGCTGTCGCACCGGATATGCCGCGCTCTGACCCGGTAGTACTGAGCGGCCATTTTAGTTCAAACATTGTTCATTCACTCCGCCTCGTGTCGAGACGTTCATCCACTCACACATGTAAGACTGTTCCCACTATTGTTGGTGTATATATACGTGGTGTCGTAGCATATATTTGTGTTGTGTTAATGATGACATGCATGTATGTAATACTTTGTCAGCTTACCTCGCTGTATTACTCTGTTTCAGGGTGTCGTCATCTTTGTCATTAAAACACTGAAACTGACATTGAGGAGTATGTTTCTTCATGACGACACCATGGCTGACACGCCAGACCAGCCCTTATCCGTCAATGCGACGAGGTCAATGCGACGAGGTCAACCAACGGCGGCTGCGTGGGGCCAGGTGACCCCCAGGACGCCCAGTGCTCATGTCCTCAGCGCACGGTCCCCCCGGCGTGCCCCGCAGCTCTGCCGTTCCCTTGTACGCCAGAGAACAACAGCCGGATGAAAGGTTGGCTGCTCGGGAGATATGCCTCGTCGACATTCAATACTTGCCCCCATCGGGCACTACCATGCATGGAGGGGCCACCTATCGAGATGCACGTGGACCCCGCAGCTACGCCTAAGGCATGCCACACCGCGGCTACAGTGCCTCTACACTGGCAGCGGAGGGTCCACGATGACCTCCTGCGGGACGAAGCCCTCGGGGTCATTGAACGCGTACCATACGGCGAGCCAGTGGCGTGGTAGTCACTCGGAAGCACGACGGTTCCCCCCGCAGGACCATGGACCTCTCCCCCCTCAACAAGTTCTGCCAACGTGAGACCTTTGCCACTGAGTCCCCATTCCACCTTGCACGCCGCGTCCCGAAGGGCACCTGGAAGACCGTCACGGATGCCTGGAACGGCTACCACAGCGTCCCCCTGCGTGAGTCGGATCGCCACCTCACTACCTTCATCACGCCCTTCGGCCGTTGGCGCTACACCAGGGCACCACAGGGTTTCCTGTCATCAGGGGATGGCTACAACCGTCGGTTTGACGCCGTACTCTCGGACTATGAACGCAAGGAACGTTGTGTGGATGACACCATCCACTATGACACCGACCTGGAGCAACAATGGTGGAGGACCATCGACTTCCTGACGCGTGTCGGCCGGTCGGGCATCGTGTTGAACCCGGACAAGCTTCAGTTCGCGGAGAGGTGCGTCGACTTCGCCGGCTTCAGGGTGTCGGAATCTACCATCGAACCGCTCCCGAAATACTTGGACGCCATCCGGGACTTCCCCACCCCAGGCTCCACGACGGACATCAGGAGTTGGTTTGGCCTCGTCAACCAGGTGGCTAACTACGCCCAGCTGCGTGACACGATGGCCCCATTTAAGCCGTTCCTCAGCCCGCGCTGTGTGTTCCTATGGTCCCCCGTTCTGGAGGAGGCCTTCCAGACGTCCAAGCAAGCCATAATGGAGGCCATCCGCGAGGGCGTGGAGATCTACGACATGCAGAAGCGTACCTGCCTCCGCCCTGACTGGTCCATGCGTGGCATTGGCTACTTCCTGCTCCAGCAACATTGTCACTGTGCCTCGGGCATACCGGACTGCTGTCCAGGAGGATGGAGGATCACCCTCGCGGGTTCGCGTTTCCTGTCCCCTGCGGAGCAGCGCTATGCGGCCGTCGAGGGAGAGGCCCTAGCTGTGGCCTGGGGTCTGGAACAGACGCGGTACTTCACGCAGGGGTCCGACAACCTCGTCGTGGTCACCGACCATAAGCCATTGGTGAAGATCTTTGGTGACCGTACGCTGGATGAGATAACAAACTCGCGTCTGTTTAGACTCAAGCAGCGCACCCTCCCATGGCGCTTCGACATTGTGCATCTGCCTGGCAAGAGCAACTATGCCGCTGATGCCACATCAAGGCATCCTTCCCCCTCGGGCTCAGCGAACGGCCTCTCACTGGGGCTGCCGAGCGGGCCTGACGCTGTGGAGTCAGCACTCATGGCCTCCATCCGCGACGACGCACGGGAGATCGGAGCCGTCTCTTGGCCCCTCCTCGCACGGGAGACAGCGGCTGACGGATGCCTCGGCCACCTCCTCCAACTCATCGAGCAGGATGACGTTAACGACCCTGCCCTGGCGAGTCTGTCATCGGTCTGTGAGTCCGTCTACGCACAGGACGGCGTCCTGCTCTATCGGGACCGCGTCGTGGTCCCCCCATCCCTCCGTGGGAGAGTCCTTCGGCATCTCCATGCCGCTCACCAGGGGACCTCAGCGATGGGGCAGCATGGCCGAGCCATAGTTTACTGGCCCGGGATGTCCGGGGACATTCAGGCCACCAGGGACGGGTGTGCAGACTGCAACCGCAATGCTCCGTCACAGGCGGCTACACCCCCCCCTGCCGTCACCACCCCCGTCCACGCCATTCGAGGCGGTGTTTGCTGACTTCTTCGACTATGGGGGCCGCCACTACCTAGTTGTCGGGGATCGGCTTTCGGGCTGGGTAGAGGTCCTGAGTTCTACGGCGGGTACTGCCCTGGCGGGCTCAGCTGGCCTGGTCCAACACCTCCGCTCGTTCTTCGCTACCTTCGGCGTACCGCAGGAGCTCTCGAGCGACGGTGGTCCGGAATTCAAGGCGAGCCACACTGAGGACTTCCTCCGCTTATGGCACGTCAAACACCGTGTGTCCTCCGTTAGCTTTTCACAGTCGAATGGGAGGGCGGAAGTTGCGGTTAAGACTGCTAAGCGCCTCCTGATGTCCAACACCGGCCCGTCGGGCAGCCTTGATCAGGACCGCTTCCTGCGTGCTATGCTGCAGTTGCGGAACACGCCTGACCCCGACTGCAACCTCTCGCCGGCGCAGATCATCTTCGGCCGCCCCCTTCGTGGCTCGCTCTCCTTCGTGAACCGCCTCGAGAAGTTCTCGAACCCGCATATCCGCCCGCTATGGCGCGAGGCATGGGCGGCGAAGGAGGACGCCCTTCGGACCCGTATGTCCCGTACCACCGAGTCTCTGGGGACTCACTCAAGACCGCTCCGCCCATTGGCGCTCGGCGAAAGGGTATTCCTCCAGAACCAGCAAGGCCCGAGCCCCCGCAAATGGGACAGGTCAGGGATCGTGGTGGAGTCGCTGGACCATGACCACTATCGGATCAGGGTTGACGGTTCGGGACGTCTGACACTGCGCAACCGGCGGTTCTTCCGTGCCTACACGCCGGCCACATCCTGCGCCCATGAGCAGTCGACCACGCCGTCGCCACCGCCGCCGCCCGCTGCCCTGGGACATCAGCCCCCACCTATCCGCCCGGGCTGGGCGACGCCCCAGGGCTTGCTCAGCGGCCGGCTGATGGTCCCCGCGACTCGGCTATGGGCGCTTCCCCACCGGCGCTTGCTGATGAGGCGTCCTCTGACCTCGCCGTTCCTACGGGTGCCTTCCTGGGCGCACCGCTCCCGGTGCCGCAGTCGCCGCCGGCGCTGCCCCAGCCCGCTCGGATAAACCGCAGTTTCTCGTCTCTCCCGTTTCTGTGCTTAGTGCGTACGCATGGGTTAGAGTTTGCGTGGAGGACCGCACATTTTCCCGTCAAGTTAGTATTTTATAAATCGCAAACATTGCGTAGAAACTGGCGTACGCCATTTTTTGAGCGTATATCCCTTTATAAATGAGGCCCCTGAAGAGGAAGTTAAACGTGTGTGTCCTTTTCTCTGAAGTCACGTGGTTCTCTTTACTCCTCAAACCATCGCCCTTTTTCCTAACAATAAAAATGATATTAAATTATGAGGGATGAAAAATTATTCTGCCATACATTCTTAAAGATATTGATACTGTAGGAATCAGTACTAGTTAGACTACTCCCACAAGTGCTATGAAGAACCATTACTGTGTATCTTGTGAGTACTCCTCTGACAAAATTAAAACAATAGAAAACAATTATACAGACTCACAATATTTATCATACTCAACATGAAGTTTAAAACAGGTGAGTTGTCTTTAATGCCGAAGCCGTGAACTCCTATATTAAAGAAGAGCTATTGTGGACTGAATTTAACCAGCAAATACTTAATATCAACTTAATATACAGCACTTTTCAAAACAACAAAATAAACAGATAATTTCTTACCAGTATTTTAAAGAATGTCACTGACTCTGCCAGACTCAGTCGTCACACAGACATTACATAGCTGCACTTTTGCTTTTATAACATCTGGGTGTGCAGTGGTTAGGACGGAGGGACGCGTTCAGAGCCCCATGTGACTGGAGTGCTTCAGAGGGGATCAACACACTTTAAAATGAATCCTTAAAAAGCATTTCATGACCTACATCCCACACGTGAATTTACAACTGAAATGAGAAAATCTAACATAACACAAACACATAACATTTCCAAATGTGTAGTATTGAACTCCAACAGGCATTCTCTCAGACAACTCCCTAGAGCTACAAAAGGCTTTGTATAACTTTGTTTACTCATGGGGCAGCTACTTTACAAGACTCCTAAACAGACTGGATATCTAAACATTGCTGTAGTTCCCCTTTAAATGTATGAACTGTACTTTCATCACCAAGTAAAGTCCTGCCTCCCTTCATCCAAACATACAAGAAGGTAAGGCTAAACAATTAGTTCATACAAATTGAGGTTGGTTAATAAAGCAAAGTTTGTGGATAACGTCAAAAGAATACTACCTTCTTCCAGTATCCCTCTGAACAACCTTATAAATGATAAGAATAATATGTAAACATTTTTTTAAATCTAGGAGGAAAGCGACGTTCCTAAATCTGTTAACTTTATTACATCATTATGTCTGCTTCAACTTTTAAAACACTCTATTCACTCGACATGTGTAATATTTATAAGAGTTTATTGAAAATGTATTTCAAAATAGAAAACATTGGCCTCCAAAAGTAAACATATTTTCATGAGGGAAAAAACAACAACAGAATCGTTTAGCACATAAGACAATAATCAAAATTAAAATCTGCATGCAAAACCTAAGGATAATCATTCATGATCAAGCATCCTTTAATTTATAAAAAAATAGGTTAAAAGCAGACTCAATCCATTTGGGATTTGCTGGATTAAAACATTACATGTCAGGTGAGAACGCTAAATCATTTCTTACATCATTACATTACATGAATGACTTACATGGTTTGCTGAATCTGGTTTTAACCTTACAGGAAAACGTATACATTTTAAAAATATGACTGGTCAAAGAGTAAAAAAAGGGCAAGAGCTATGATCAAACATGAAGGTGCAAAAGCTATATTTGATAGAACCCCTACAGAGACATTTACATTACTATTTCCCCATTGTAATCGTTTAAGACTGTTTTTTTCTTGAGGCACAATGTACGTTTAGTCTAAAAAATGATTTCTCCACAACATTCACTTCTTTCCCTTTAGATCATCAATGAGATATTCCTCCTCTTCCTCAAGGATTCTGTAGAAGACTTCTTTGCCACGAGGCCCTGCTGCATTCAGGGGACCACTGAAGAGTTCCCTCATCTGCTCCTGAGTGGTTGGGATTTTCCTAATTTTATCATAAATCGCTTGTTTGATGACTTTTTTCCCAAGGAGCTTATCCAAAATGTTTGCAACGCAGTGCACACTGTCGATCAGCTCGGTTCTATGTTTATCCACAAAGTGCTCACCTGAGGAAGGAGGGAATAATGAGTAAAGTGTTGATGATACCATGAAGCCAACTTGATACATTTCTAAACTAATATTTTATTTTCTATAACAGTGACTTCTTTATTTTAAATACAGTGGAGGAAATAAGTATTTGATCCCTTGCAGATTTTGTAAGTTTGCCCACTTACAAAAAAATTAACAGTCTATAATTTTAATGGTAGGTTTATTTAGTGAGAGTAAGAATATCAAAAAGAAAATCCAGAAATTGACATTATATAAAAGATAAAAATTGATTTGCATTTAACTGTGGGAAATAAGTATTTGATCCCCTTGCAACAAACAAGGATTCTGGCTCCCACAGACCGGTTAAATAAGTCCTCTTCCTTTAAAAAAGTACTCCTAATATCAACTTGTTAACTGTATAAAAGACAACTGTCCACAGAATCAATAAATCAGATTCCAACCTCTCCACCATGGGCAAGACTAAAGCGCTGTCTAAGGACCTCAGGGACATGATTGTAGACCTGCTCAAGGCTGGGATTGGCTACAAGACACTCAGAAAGTAGCTTGGTGAGAAGGAGACCACTGTTGGTGCCATTATACGGATATGGAAGAAACATTAAATGACCATCAATCACCCTCGGTCTGGGGCTCCACACAAGATGGCCCCGTGGGGTATTGATGATCATGAGAAAGGTGAGGTATCAGCCAAGAACTACACGGGAGGAATTTGTTAATGATTTCAAGGCAGCTGGGACCACAGTCACCAAGAAAACTATTGGTAACACACTGCACCATAATGCATAAAATCCTGCAGCGCCTGCAAGGTCCCCCTGCTCAAGAAGGCACATGAAAGGCCCCTCTGAAGTTTGCCAATGGACATCTGAATGATTCAGAGAAGTGGCTGATCCACTGGGATCACAAACCAAAATCAAGTGTGCACCCACCGTCTACCATGGTGTTTTGAGCTGTCTCTCCAGCTGAGGGTCCAGCAGCTGAAACAAATTGAGGGAAAATTACAATTGCTTAATGATGGACAGGTTTAGTCTTTATGCTTTTTTTTTATGCACACAGCAACATAGCAAAATACGGTCATTCAATGTGACAATGATACATGCACTGTCATTGGTTGCCAGTTTAATAGAATACCTAAGAATAAGACTGATGTTATTATATTCAACAAAATTAAAAGATTAAAAGCAACAATGTGTTACTCCACGTCTCTCAATACTGTTCAGCTTCCTAAGTCTATGCTATGTGCTGTAGCACACCAGCTTGTGTCCAAGGTAATTCCTATCTCAAGTGAATGAATTGGGGCTGGGCCATATATGGATATCATAGCGAAATCATGATGTCAGACTACACTTTGTATTACATTTTGGATAACGCAATCACAATTCAGTGTCAAGACAGTGTCGTTGTCAATGTGAAGGGTGCAGTTTGAGGAGAAATGTTAACCTGCAAATTCTGTAGAAAATATTTGCTGGTCTATTATTTTTTCCAAGCTGCAAACCCTGCTCTATCGCTCCAATGTCTTTTGTGTAGGGCTTTTAGGTTTTTGTGGACTAAAGACTTTTCGCTCTGGTGGAAAATAATTGTATCCTTTTCAAGTCTTCTATTTTATAATAGCAAGAAAACCTAATGTAGATAAACAACTCACTGTCCCTTGATCCATTTTCTGAGGACGGTCCACCCGTAGCTTCCACTGCAAAATAGACAGATATGGTTAGCAAGAAATATGACGGATGACAATTTGACATACAATTTTAATGTAGGACACACTAATACTGTATGCTGTGATTGGCTTTTTAAACTGGGAGCTTGATTTGCATGTCTAAACATTAAAATTGCACACAAGGGGATTATGGTACGCTAATTAAAACATGTTAAAGGAAATGTATGATAATAATTTGTTGGGTTTTGTAATTCCTCTCTTGTGCATATATTGACATCTTACTTCAAACACGTTGTATCAGACTATTTTCATTCATATAAACAAAATACAAGGACTTTATCACAGAATTATCAACAATTTTCACAGCAGTTGAGCTTTCACTAATTTTGTTTTGAGGAATTTAATAAAAACCCCAAGTGTAGCTAGTTGTGTTTATGTTCTCTTTCCTGTCCTGTGTTTCTGTAGTTCTAAAAACTCCAACAGAGACACATCTTCTCTCTAGCGGATTGCGTACATTTCAGGAGCCAGTACAGATTTATTGCTCTCCATTTTGACACAGCAGACAAATTACTTTCATTAATCATATTATATTGATTAATCCAGGCTAATTTGAAGTAGAATTGCTCAAA
The DNA here is from genome assembly GCF_902827165.1 of Trematomus bernacchii. NCBI lineage: Eukaryota > Metazoa > Chordata > Actinopteri > Perciformes > Nototheniidae > Trematomus > Trematomus bernacchii. Next base: position 1,251,995 of record NW_022987733.1, read on the forward strand.
AGTGTTCTCAGGGTGTGTGCAGTTCAGCTGGCAGAGGTGTCACAGACATCTTCAACAGGTCCCTGCTGCAGTCTGTAGTCCCCGCATGTTTCAAACACTCCACCATTGTTCCTGTCCCAAAAAGACAAAAACCACCAGCCTCAACGACTACCGCCCAGTAGCACTCACCTCCATCATAATGAAGTGCTTTGAGCGGTTAGTCAAATCATTCATCACCTCCTCCCTCCCTGACTCTCTGGACCCCCTGCAGTTTGCCTACAGAGCAAACAGGTCCACAGACGACGCCATATCCCTCACCCTCCACACTGCCCTCTCACACCTGGACCCGAAGAACAGGAACACATATGTGAGAATGCTCAGAGAGCGCCCTCTGTGATTGGATCCTGAACTTCCTGACGGGCAGACGCCGGGCAGTGCGGATGGGAAACATCACATCCTCCACCCTGATCCTCAACACCGGAGCCCCTCAGGGCTGTGTGCTCAGCCCTCTCCTCTACTCCTGTTCACAAACAACTGCGTGGCCACACACAGCTCCAAGGCCATCGTGAAGTTTACCGACGACACGACCGCCATCGGCCTGATGACCGACGGCGACGAGACGGTGTACAGAGAGGAGGTCGAAACCCTGATATCTTGGTACCAGGATAACAACCTCCATGTTAACGTCGGCAAAACCAAGGAGCTAATTGTGGATTACAGAAAGCAGCAGAGAGAGGGACACGCCCCCATCGCCATCAACGAGACTACTGTGGAAAGAGTCAGCAGCTTCAGGTTCCTTGGGGTCCACATCACTGAGGACCTGACATGGACTATCACCAAAACAGCTCGACAACGGCTCTTCTTCCTCCGCTGGCTGCTGAAGTTCAAGGAGACTCTGAAACTTCTACAGGTGCCCCATAGAGAGCATCCTGACCTTCGACAGGAGAGGATCCTGACCTTCTACAGGTGCACCATAGAGAGTATCCTGAATGGCTGCATCACGGCCTGGTATGGCAGTTTCACCGTTCTCAACCGTAAGACTCTACAGAGGGTGGTGAAAACTGCACAGCACATCACCAGGACGGAGCTGCCATCCATGGAGGACCTTTACTCCCAGCGGCTCAGGAAGAAAGCCCTCGGGATTATCAAAGACCCCCATCACCCCAGCAACAAACTGTTCTGTCTGCTCCCGAATGGCAGGTGGTACCGCAGCATCAGGACAAAACCACCAGACTCGGAGACAGTTTCATCCCAGATGCCATAAGAATATTCAACACCTGAGCTTGCAGAATTTTTTTTTTTGTTGTTGTTTTTCAAATATATTTTTATATATAGTAATTGCACTGTTGAGGAACCTGCGATCTAAGTTTTTCATCCTCAACTACACCATATTTGTGTATATGTTATGAAAATAAACCTTTGAATCTTGAATCAAAGGTTGCTTTAAAAACAGCTTTTCTGTAGCACTTCACAGTCAGACAACAGAAAATAACTTACCAGTAATGGAGGGTGGTCCACCTGTCTCTTTCACTGCAGAAATAGGAATATGCAGTGTTGCATTAATACAAAGAAAAAAAAACTGGTATGTTAAGATTCTTATAGATGTAATGGAAATATAATTTCAATAACTGTAAAAACAAACATTCTTGAAAAACTTATTTTTAATACGCAGCATCTTACCATCTGAATCACCAGAGTTTCGTAACTCAACTGAAATACAGAAAATACAAAATATGGATTTTTCATATTTCTTTTTCATGTATTGTATTCTCATCAACACATTAAAGGTGGGGTAGGTAAGTTTGAGAAACCGGCTCGAGATACACTTTTTGTTATATTCCATGGAATGCTCTTAACATCCCGATAGCAATGAATATCTTAAGTGCTTTGACAAAAAATCCATAAAAAAATGTCATCTGTGGAAGCCGTAGTACTGTAAAAAGTACGACCAATCATTTTAGCCGGCCTGGCTAAAATAACTGGATGGCCTACCTGCCTGTCAGCCTTCCATCTGCGCACAAACTTATCTCGTGCCCTCATTGTTCATGTGCGCGTTCGTGTGTTCTAGGAGGGGCTCTATAAGGAAATGGCAGATTTTTTCCGGCTGTGTATTTTCAAATTCTAGCGATCTCGAGCTGGTTTCTCCAAAATTACCTACCCCACCTTTAAAATAAAGTTAATTTTTAATATTTTATTTTATTTATTTATTTTTATTTCATCGTTTATTTAGCAGGGACAATATCAATGAACACTTAAAACAATAAAATGTGTCAAGCGTAAATATGCCAGATTTTAGCTTTGAGCTAATTTCCATCCGCAGTCTCTCACATAAAACATTTAAGAAAATGACATTTTACAAATATACAGTAGCAGAAACAAATACATGATATGCAAAAAGTGCAAGAGAGCAAGAGCAGCATACACAAGTATTTATCACATGGTAATACAATGTAGCAGCAACGAAATATAAAGTGCAAGAAAAGATAAAAGTGCTACATAAAGTGCAAGAGATGATACCCCTGTATTAAAGTGCATTTAGCGGTGATTGCACGTCTGGTTGTTTCTCAACCATTCTATTCTAATATGTTTGGTTATACAATGGGATTGGGCTCTCTTTAATTTAATATAATCCTTTTGCATAACACCTTAGTTAATTAAAGGTAAAAGACAGATTTTAATGTAAGTAATAATGCCCACTGACCTTTTCGAATCACACAGCTCCATACTGGTTCACACTGTGGTTTGCGTTTCCCTTTGTTAAGTTGAGAGAGTGTAAGATGGAAGTTACTGTTTGGATTCTCAAAGCCAACGTCAAAGAATATTGAGCGTTGCTTTTCTTGGCTGTCATTGGTGAGGGTTATTTTCTGTGTGAAAAGAAAAAAAAAGAAATAACAGAGAGATGACAAAATTAGATGTGAGGGTCAATATTGAATAAACTCAAGATTTCAGTTGTTAAAAAAAAGTGAATTAGTCACATGGCCAACAGAAACAATGATGCTGGTTATTTCAAATGGAGAAGTCCTTATTGTTTAACTTAAGTTTGATGGTATATGCATGCCAGTTTTTTACTAAATCCACAATTTGATATGCCACTGGTGAATTACAAGCATCAATTTTCTCAGATTGGCTCCTCTGGATTAACACATTTTGGCTACTGAACCATAGCTAATTCTTCTGTCTGTATGGCAAATCTTTTTATTATATCTTTATTAAACAAGGAACATACATAACAATACATTAATTATACAAAGGGAAGAGATGACGTATGGTAACATTTACAGTAGCTATTAGCTAATTTCTATCTGCAGTCCCATGATAGGTAAATATATAAAAATCAACAAAAGTGCTGATCTGTAAAATACAAATACCAGCATATTTTACGCTCAGCTCGAAACATATTCCAATGCCTGGTGGTTGGTAATTAAAAAGCTGATGGTGCAAATGTAATCCACCTCAGTGGGGTGTTTAAGTCTAGTGGAGATCTTGAGGTTCTGACTATTTGTGAGTTCCCTTGATATTGATATATTAAACTGTAGCCATTTTGACGTCTCTTGCAAGGTTGACACAGGTGTTATTTACAAAATGAATAACTGTCCCATTTGAATTAGTGTCACATCCATTCTAGTCTAGTCAGCATTAACAATACCAGGAACCTGGCCCATCTACATGAACCATAATAAAACACAATGAACAGATCAGATTGCTGACTGGCAATGCAAACTGTACCTCTGGGCAAATCTTGTCCGTTTCTATGTCTGCTTTGAGGTTGAAATCTTTGTGCAGCGTCAGGTAATCGTTTGGGCGTGGCTTTCGGATGAATTTGTATTCTTTATTGTCCTTGTCGATGGTCTGGAAAAAAAAAAAATCTAAGCACAACCCTGCTACAAGTTTACAGTAAGAAACATTTGTGTTTAAAATGCATTCATGAAACAATAAGGTTTTATCAACAGAGTATTAGGGTCAGTATCTAGAAAAATAAATATTTCTTTTAGATTTTGTTATTTCAGAATGGCCACTGAGGAAAAGGTCATGATAAGAAGTCATACCTTCGAGAAAACATTTCTTTAATTTTTGAATGTGTGACAGTAAGATATTCAGTAACCTCTTTAAGAGCAGGATCGAGCGGGGTCAGGTAAACATGAAGAACGGTGCAGGATGCGTAGGCTTTTGAATAAATCAACACGTTACACTGTATTTTGACTGGAATGCCATTTTTGATCAGGACGGCTCTTTGAGAGAAAACTGGTTCACACAGCTTGACATGGGACGATGTGACTTCAGACACTTTTTCCACAACATCTCCACAGTCATCTATGTGCAGGACTGCAAACTTTTGCAATATTTCAGGGATGTCATCTGCATAGTATAAAGCACAAGAAATTAATGTGAATAAAACAATTGCATTGATTATTTTGTTATTTTCCTCCATGATCACTTACCTATGCAGATCCAGTGTGGCAGGTACACTTCAAATAACTTCCCAGAAATCACTGTGATGTCTATGAGGGGACCTGCAGGCATGTATTTCATCATTTCCATCCTCTTCATGGGTTCCTCCGAAGAGCAAAACTGGTACTTAAAGCTGACCTTTTCCTGACAGACCCAGCGCAAGCCAGAGACACTACATTCAAAGTTTCCCGCTTCAGACTTTAGGCTAAAATATAATGAAAAAAATACAGAGTTTGTATTTGGTACAAAATGTAGCATTAATACTATTGGGGAAATATTTGTAGCAGATCTTTGTGTTCTCTCTGTGAAGAAATCCCAAGACCGAAGCTTCAGTGTTTACTATATTTCCAGTTTGATAATATGCAGTATTTAGGAATTTATTTTGTACCTGTAAGTTGATGCCTCATCTTCATCTGTACCGTTCACCTCAGGTTCAAGTTCAGTCCAGCCACTGGAGTCCTTCTGCAGAGGACAATAATTTTTACAAATAAGTGAAGACGTGACTTTTGGAAGAATTACATAAATGATCAACAAATAACTGAACACGTACAAAAAATGTAAGGAATTACCGTAATTATTTCGATACCCTCAAGATCCAAGCTTTTTAGCTCATCAATGAGATATTTCTCCTCTTCCTCAAGGATTCTGTAGAAGACTTCTTTGCCACGAAGCCCTGCTGCATTCAGAGGACCACTGAAGAGTTCGCTCATCTGCATCTGAGTGGTCCGGATTGCCATGATTTCATCATAAATCGGTGGTGTGATGACTTTTTCCTCAAGGAGCTTATCCAAAATGTCTGCAACGTAGTGTACTCTCTTGATCAGCTCGGTTCTATGTTTATCCACAAAGTGCTCACCTGAGGAAGGAGGGAATAATGAGTAAAGTGTTGATGATACCATGAAGCCAACTTGATACATTCACTGTAAAATATTACCATGATTTCACAATATTTAGCTGTAATATTTTACAATAAATTACTGTTTTACCACTTTACAGTCTTTACCTGTAATGTTCACAATATAATACTGTAATTTTGAATTTCACAGTGAAATCAATGCAGCAGTGGCGAGCCGTGAGCTTTATACCTAGGCCCTCTGACCCCCACCCCTTCCCTCGAAAAAAGAGTTATTACGTCACAGCGTATACTTCAGCGGAATATCAAAACAACGGCCCAGGGTGCAAAACGCATCAATGACAGCGACCCTCTACCACACAAAACAACACCTGTGAACCCCATTTGTGTTCTTTGACATTGAAAATGATATTGCATTGTGTTTGTTACTTTCGTTGCAGTTGTATGTCTTAAGTGTAATTTGGCATGCTTTTATTTTGAAGGCGAGTTCACGCTGTTGACAGGAAGTTGTTGTTGCTATGGAAACAAGAAAAGTTTCACAGCGGGCGGAACTTGTCATAAAGTCCGCGATAATAAAACCCACCCATTTAGAGGGAAGATATGATTGGTCAATTGTACTGTCATTTGACATTACTCTCTCGTTCAGTTCCTATAGCGGGCCCTCTGTGAATCGCAGAGAGGGCCAGCTTTATGGGCTCAGAACAGTCTCATAATACACACATGCACACAGAAGGATTCACACTTGTATTTCATGATCCGCAAAAGGATTCACACTTGTATTTCCGGATCCACACTTGTGTTTTTCAATGCACACACAAATGTGTTCCGTTTCATATACATGTAAATAAAATCCAAATACAGAAAAAAGTTTTACATATGTATTTTTGATCCTCACATATTTGTTTTCCGTTTAAATCCCCTGAACCTACAAACACAAACCCGCTTTCTGTGCATGGATCGCTGTGCATTCGTGTGTGGGTTTTTTGAGACTCCCCTGACGGTCACCCGATTCGTACTTGTAATTTTTTCTATCTATAGCCAATCAGATGTCTCCTTCATTCTAAGCCAATCACATGTGCGCGTCCCCACGAGGGTAGATTTATTGCGTTCATGACACTTCATATACGCATTTTGCGCTGTCCGGACTCGGAGCAGGGTTTCCGCGGACAGAATTTATTTTACCGGACAAATTTGAAACTTACCGGTCATGTTTCAATAATAATAATAAGAAGAAGAAGAAGAAGCAGAGTTTCCGTTAGTAGGTAATTACCGGACTATGACCGGATATGGCTAATAACACGGGAGTAAGGATCATCTCTTTTTTCCTCTCTCCCTCCCTCTCTCCTGACAGCCCGCCAGTTTCTCATGCAGCTCGCTAAAACTTCACTCGCGTATATGTCCATATCGATCAGATCCAGCTCTCCTGATCGGCCTTTATAGAGAGCACCGATCAAACTATTAAGAGTGAATATCGGCCGATAATGACCGGCGGGGCTCCCCCCCGTTGACAGTTCACTGTCTAGCACTGGCTTCGTAGTGCACTGATCGATTAGGCTAAGCTAACCTGTAGCTGCTCCCTCCACACTCACAACAACTTCATACAGACATACATAAAGCAGCTGTATTCGCCATACAGGAAACACACATTTAAAACGGTTTTGCCTGCCGTTTTTGTGTACACAAGCATTCATTAATGGTTCGGAAAGTGGCACTGTACCTTAATAATATAAAGGCTTGTATTTGCGTGCATTTCCTGCTCGGAAAGTGGCAATGTACTGAGAGTGGAAGTGTCCTGAGATTAGCGCCTGCAGGCAGGCTCCATGGACCTGTCAGCTCCGGACAGCGCAAAATGCGTACATGAAGCGCTACGTCATGAACGCAAGAAATCTACCCTCGTGGGGGCGCGCTCATGTGATTGGCTTAGAATTGAGGAGACATCTGATTGGCTATAGATAGAAAAAATTACAAGTACGAATCGGGTGACCGTCAGGGGAGTCTCAAAAAACACACACACGAATGCACAGCGATCCATGCACAGAAAGCGGTTTGTGTTTGTAGGTGCAGCGGTTTTAAACGGAAAACAAATATGTGAGGATCAAAAATACATATGTAAAACTTTTTTCTGTATTTGGATTTTATTTACATGTATATGAAACGGAACACATTTGTGTGTGCATTGACAAACACAAGTGTGGATCCGGAAATACAAGTGTGAATCCTTTTGCGGATCATGAAATACAAGTGTGAATCCTTCTGTGTGCATGTGTGTATTATGAGACTGTTCTGAGCCCATACAGATGAGCTTCTTTCATGTAACCCACATTCAAACAGAGACTGAACAGGCAGATTCGAAGGATTTATTTATTTGGAAATGTTATTTTATTAAATCAAGTTTTTTTTCGGTAAAACTAATGAAAAATATAACAAAAATAATATTAAAAAAATATATATTTTAAAAAAATATTTTTTTTTTTAATGTTTTTAAATATTTTTTTGTGGAATATCTTAGGCCCTCACAGAGGGCCTAGAGGGCCCTGACGGCTCGCCACTGCAATGCAGGCACAGTTAATTACTGTGAATGTACAGGATAAATGATTACCAGGATTTCACAACATGTTACTGTATTATTTCATAGTAAACTACTGTATCCAGACCATCCTCTGTGATAACACAACAAATTAAGTGATTTTCTTGCTTTTATCGCTCTTGCTTGGCTTTAAATACTAATTTCTTTCTTTGGTGCAGGTTTTACTTAAATTGAAAGGGGCACCGCTGCATGTGCCTTAAAATAAACGATGCAAAATATACATCTATGTAAAATTGAAAGTGTTGTCTTGGCTTATTGTTTTCAGGTGCTTCCTGGGCATTAATCCTGAGACGGGCTCGAAAGCCAAAAAGAGGCATGGCAATTTAAACCCCCATGTCAGCACATTCTTCAGAAAACTTGTTGACTTTGAGTGGATGTCTGTGTAGACATGTGTTACGTGCTCCCCTCCTTGTTTTCTTTCTGTCTCCCTGCTGCAGGTGCACCAGAGGCCTGTACTACGAAGCTGGTTCAACCTAACCTGGATATGTTTGAGTTAGCCGGTTGGCCCAATCCAAAACATACGCGCTCTCGCTAAGCTGTACTACGACGCTGGATATCAAGTGGATCGCTCAAGCCAGCCGTGTCCTATCTAGTTAGGTGCGCGTTCACATGAAAGGGGTGGTATTTGGAGCATTCGACCAATCTCAAACACGGACAAGCGTACTGACAGCGCAGCGTCATACTTCCTGAATGAAAAGTGAACTTTAATATTAGTCAAATATGAAGAAGTTAAACTTTAAACATCCATGACTTAAACACTTTATCCAGGATAAAAGCCACATAGCTGCACCTGCAAGGTGAATACAGCTGGTAAAAGAAAAAGTGTTTGAATGCGTACATTAACAGGTTTATGATATCACTGCCCCGTCTAAGACACGAGTGGATCTGACTTTAATTAAATTTGACTCGAGTGTTTCGTCAACTTAATGTGTTGCTTAAAATAATACTTCTGCATACAGTATGTGACACTGTGAGTGTTGCACGCCAGATACGGCTCAAGAAGCTGACTCAGATAAGGAAATATATGATACATTATGATGTGATATGATATGAATGATAATGGGACACATCGACGTCTGCACTCACAGTGCCGCGGACTGTACTTAATGTTACTCTGATCCGGTTACTTATGTTGTGGCAGATATTTAATTAAGCTTTCTTAACGCTAATGTTATAATAGTCAGATTGCTCTGAAGATGGGAGGGGATATTCTATTAATTTTCACGTTCACACAGTCAGTTGATTTTGGCCGGCCGTCTTTCCTGCAACGGCAGTTTTTCTGTATTTCCTCTATCCTGTAATATGACTTGATAGCTTTAAACTCCGCACACGGAGCTCTGATTGGTCAGCAGGCGGTGCTTTCACTGAGTTGATCTCTTAGCCTGCAACCTAACCTCCTCCCGAGGAGGTTAGCCGCTCAGCATAAGTTACCATGGAGATCTAGCCCGCTAAAAAGAGAACCAGCGTCGTAGGACCGGAAAGCCCGAGTTTTCCCTGAAGTTAGCCGGCTAAGCGAAAATCCGGCTTCGTAGTACAGGCCTCTGGTCTGCCCCTGGCTCCGCCTCTGCCCAGGTGCACCTGGTCTGCCCCTGGCTCCGCCTCTGCCCAGGTGCACCTGGTCTGCCCCTGGTCTGCCCCTGGCTCCTCCTCTGCCCAGGTGTTCCAAATTCCACTCAGCCGTGTATATATAAAGAGAAGCTGGAGGAAAAGGATGTCTCGCCTATCCTAACGCCGGGAGACACTCTCCTCAGAATACCTCTTTGCCATTTTGAGCTGTAGGCCATATTTTTGCAGATGTGTTTATGTTTAGCCTGGAGGACCTGATGGTCCAGTTTTCGCGGCTTTATTTTGTTTCCCATAGGGTTTATATTTGATTTCTGGTTAGGGGAGGGAAACTCTGGGTCCTACGGTCCGTGGTGTGGCTGGCTCGGGTTCCCTCCTTCTGTTTGTTCCTTTTGGCCAGTCCTCCAGACCTCTTTTTGTTTCCCGTTTCGCTTGTGTGAGCAAACGGCTGATTATCAATAAATGCTCGTTACCAAGTACCGGTTATTGCATGTATCCTTTCATGTTGCGGGTCTCAGCACGAGCCACTACCGCGGAGTAGAGGTTAGGGCCGAAACAACATGTCCAACAAGTTAAAATGGGCATTTTCTTTGTTTTTCTTTGTTGATTGAGCTGATTGAATTGGTAGTTATGGTAAAATCCCAGTTAACTAGTCAAATTTACAATATATTATCGTATTATTTACATTTTTATATTTACAGTAAATTACTGGCTACTGTGTTGCATTACTTCTACAGTAAAAGTGTGAAAATTCAGGTAATTACTGTAATTTATGTACAGCAAGGTACCATAATACCACAGCTCTATACTGCTATATCACAGTACTTCCATGGGCATGGCAACTGTAAAGTCACAGTATTTAGTTGTACTTTTATTCTAATTTACTGTAAAACATTTTACAGTGTATGTTTTATAGTCAGAGTCTGGGTTCCTAGTAAAATCTGATTAGTGACTGATCCACGGGGATCACAAAACCAAAATCAGGTGTGCACCCGCCGTCTACAATGGTGTATTGAGCTGTCTCTCTAGCTGAGGGTCTCGCAGCCGAAACAAATTGAGGGAACATTTAAATTGCTTAATGATGGACAAGTTGACGTGACGTGGCAAGATGGCGGCGGGCATTTCGGGCGCAGTGGCAGCGATCTATCTGTGCATGGTTGCTCTGAATCTCGGGCCTCTGTTTGGCTACACCACTCATCTTGCCCCCTTGATAAATACCACACGCGGGGGATACATCATTATTTGCACCAGCAACATGGCTGAATATCAAGCACTTCGGCCATGGTCGGCAAGTAATATACAGTACATTCATCTGGCACTCCTGGCAGACTCTCTCCAACACAAAAAAGGGACACAAACGAAAAAAGGAGAATATTGGGCTATTGGCTCTACTGTGTCTCTTGCTCTCGGGAGATATCCACCCGGGTCCCGGCGTCGCTTCCATCGACTTGACAGCTGGCGGCCCGGCCAGCTGTCACAGCTCCACACGCCTCCGGCCAGTTTCCGAAGAGGCTGGCTAGCTGGACAGCTAGCACCACCAGCGGGTCAGGATATAATGTGTTTAGGAAGGACAGACTGAAGGGAAAAGGAGGGGGTGTGTTGCTTTATGTGAGGAATACCATTACTTGTAGGGAGATTGCTCTTCCAGCTAATGTTGATTTTGATTGTGTTGGTGTGGAAATCACACTATCTGAGGAAATGTCCCTCACCATGATTTGCCGATATCGACCACCCACCGATAAGGTGGATTTCTATGACCAGGTAAAACTCATGCTGAATTCCTGTGACACCAACAAAGAGCTAATTATTTTAGGAGACTTTAACATAAACTGGAATGACAAACAAAACAGAAAGAACTTAAAACGGATCACGGATAAACACAACTTAATACAACTAATGGATCAACCGACTAGAATAACCGAAACCTAGATTTAGTATTTACTAACAAAGCTGACAGAATAGTTAAAACATACAACTTCCTGACTGGTCTTTCTGACCATAATCTTGTTCTTTTTGCCAGGAAACTCACAAAAAAAAGGTTCATGGCCACACCTAAAACCCCTGCCTTCGGTTCACGCTTCATCCCCAAAAACCTGCAACAACGTTTTATGGAGGCAGTGAACATTATTAAGTGGGGGGACACTCTGTCCTCTGAAGATATTGGTGAAAACAGTAATCTGTTTATATCTCAAATTAATGATACAATGTCTTCCTTCTCAAGGAGAGGGTCAGTTAGGGACAGGAAGGAACGTCATCTTCCCTGGCTGAATCTACAGTGCAGGAATTTAATGAAATCTAGAGACCAACTATTAAAGCAGAGCTTGAAATCCGGACTATCCACTGACAGGCAGAATTCACTCATGCTCGTAACAAGGTAACACAAACAGGCCAAAGCAAACTTTTTCATCAATATAATTGAAGGTGCGAAAGGTAATGGTAAAAAAGTGTGGCAAATCTTAAAGGGGACCTATCATGCAAAATGCACTTTTGTACGTCTTTTATACATGAATATGTGTCCCTGGTGTTCCAGGGAACTCACCAAGTGTCAGAAAACACAACCCTCTCTATTTTCCTCCATACCCAAATCTCTAAAAAAGGGGCTGCAACGGATCTGATAAAAACTGATCCAGATTTGAACACTGTCCTGACGTCAGGACGGTGGCGCTACGGCTATTGGGCCAACTCCACCAATCAGGAGGAGACAGCCACAGCCATTGCCGTTCGAAAGCGCTGGAGACGCTGTAGTACATATGCCAGGCCTGTAAGTGGCGCTGTAGTCTGCCACAAAAGCAGCGAAGAAGACTTCCCGCCCATAGTTACCATGGTTACCCTTCTGTTTATTCTCCGCTGTGGCTTTTTTTCTCCCTCCCCGAGGCAAGCGTTTGCTCCCGCTGCTTTAATTCAATGCAATCCCTCCCCGTCGAGGCAAGCACTGTAATTCTCTCCGGTTAGTCCACCAGCAGATGACAAACACCCACCTCTCCGCCTCTTCCAAGGAACGAGGGGACCAAGTTTCAGTTTCAGTTTGTTTCGCCGGTCAAGATGTCCGTTAAAGTTTAAATCTTCCGGACAAAATTAGAAAAGTGCCGGTCAAAGGTCTTCTTTGTTATTTATTGAGCTTTAAAACAAATGAATAACGACTCTATATAATAAAACACGGAGATCTCTTTTTCTCCCCCTCTTCTGACAGCCCAGCAGCTGATCAGAGCACGGCTCACCTCTCCTGCAGGGGGGCGTGGTCAGCAGAATCAGACCCGTAGACAGCAAACAGCACATAGAGCGAAATGAGGCATGGCTAAAATGCATGATCTGTTTGGTATTTTGAAAACAGAAACGTATAAATATACCTTATATAGGTATGGCCCTACAATATATCTTTTAAATATAGCATGATAGGTCCACTTTAAATAAACTATTACAGTAGGTAAACATACAAAACAGGAAAATAATGTTCTAGAATTAAAAATCAATGATGCGCTGATAAAAGACCCTGCAGTGTTGGCCAACTCTCTAAATGAGTATTTCATAAATAGTGCTCTGGACATTACAAAGCTCTTCCCGCCATCTCATTGTGGATACACACCCCGTTTTTGACCTGGAGGAAATCACAGAGGTTGAGGTAAAACATATAATCTTAGGGTTCAAATCAAATCAAGTTTTATTTATATAGGACATTTTTAAAAAGAGGGTTAAGAGGTTCTAAGGCTAGGGATGCAGATGATTTAGACACCAACTTTATAAAAACACATATATAATACAACCAATTACTATGTTAGTAAATCAATCTATCAGCACGAGGGAAGTTCCATCGTCCTGGAAGGTGGCCAAGGTGACACCGATCTTTAAATCTGGGGATAAGGCAATAATGTCCAATTACAGACCAATCAGCATCCTCCCCTGTGTCTCTAAGGTAGCTGAGAAATGGGTGTCAAAACTAATCACCAAACATTTAGACAAAGGTTTCGCTCCACTCCACCCAATGCAGTTTTGGTTTTCGTGCTCACCACTCCACTGAGACAGCTAACTGTGTCTTTGTGGAAAAGGTTAAATCTATGTTGGACACAAACCCATATGTAGGTGCTGTCTTCCTTGATCTCAGGAAGGATTTTGACAATGTTGACCACCAAGTGTTCCTTACAAAGCTGACTCATTTCAATTTTTCTGCAGATTCAATACAGTGGGTTAGGTCTTATTTATTACAGTTACTTAAACTTAAACAGTGTGTTTTGGTCAACGGTGCCAAATCCCCCTTCCTTGTGAACCCTGTTGGGGTTCCACAAGGTTCCATTCTTGGACCATTACTGTTTTCTCTGTACATGAATGACTTGCCTAATGTATGTCCTGATTTGAATGTGCAAATGTATACCGATGATGCGGTCATCTTTGTACATGGGAAAAACACTGAAATTATCTCATCCTGTCTCTCAAAAGCTTTGGACAAGGTTCAACACTGGCTGAACAACATTTACTTTAATTTAAGTTAAATGCAGAAAAAACTGAATGCATGATGTTCAGTAAACGACCAGTCAAAATCGAAGGATCCAATGTGTTTTTAAGCGGAGCAGAAATAGAAGTAGTCTCCCACTTCAAGTATCTTGGAGTCATACTGGACTTGAACTTGACTTTTAAGAAACATATTAAGAAAGTATCCAATACCGTTAAATTCAACTTGCAACATTTTAAACAAATTAGACCTTTCTTAACTGTCAATGCTGCAAAGTCATACCTCCACTGTATGATTCTATCCCACATTGAATACTGTTTTACAAACTGGTCGTTTGCTTGTGCCACAAACCTGAAACCCATAGAACAGCTGTACAAGAGAGCTATCAAGGTGTTTGACAGAAAGCCATATTCATACCACCACTACCATCCTTGATAAACACAATTTCTTGAGTTTTGACAATTTTAAGTCTTTTAAAAGTATGTGTTTTTTTTTATAAATGTTTACATGGAAATTAGCTCAAAGCTAAAATCCGGCTCATTTACACTTGTAAGCATTATTTTTGTTTTAAAGTGTTCATCAATGTGCACTGTCCCGGTTCAAATAAACGATTAAATTAAAATGAAAAGGTTTGGTGTTTATGCTTCTTTTTTTTCCTGCACAAAGCAACATAGCAAAAATATGGTCAATCAATGTGGAAATGTAAGATTCCTTTTTTATACTGGCACTGTCAAGGTCATTTTGAATACATAAAAGGATGTTTGTTTGTTTGTTTGTGTAAAACAGGAAATCAACTCACTGTTACGGGATCCAGGTTCTGAGCATTGACCAACTGCCACTGAAATAACAAAGAAAACGAAGTTAGAAAGTAATATAATGAAATTACAGTTTGACATACAGGTTTCCTGAGGTTTGTCATGTTTTCTAATTTCAGAGCTTGGTTTTGGGCATGAGAGTCCTAATGACTTAACACATTTTTAATGTTTATCATGAGACAAAGTCCACAGTTCTCGTTTAGTGCTAAATTGTACGTTTAATAATGTTCAATTAATGCGTGTTTAACTCGTATATTAAATTGTTATGAAAGCACAAGGGAGGGTTCAAAGGTCTGCATATGAATGAATGTAAAGAGCTTACCTTTTTAACCACAGATATTTTGATTACATAAAAGGACGTTATTTTTTTTGATAAATTATTTCTTATTGAGTTACACTGTATAACTAACTACGGATATACACTGACATGACTAGAGGAAGTCGGACAGGTCCCTGCCAAGCCCCCAGGAAGTGCGCCGGACTCTGATGAAAATATTCGTTGTGTCCAAACGGCAGTACTGCAACTTCCGTATCAGTCCGTGATGTCCCTGGGCCCGGAAATACTTTTTCCCATTGACTAACATTGGAAAAGAGTGGTCTGTAAATCGTTGGATAATTTTTTTTAACCAAATAAACTACCCAGTATGAACCTTTGTATAGCCCTTATTCATTATGCTCTCTGCACCGTGCTAGGTGCGCAGAATCAAACCCTCTGTGTTCCTCCGATACTTTTATTTTCTTTGAATTATCCATAGTTCGCTCATCGAGCCGGGGGTCAGGTTATTCACCTGCAAGAAAAGGCGCTGGTGCGGGACTGTAGCAGGATATGACGCATATATCAGTTGACCTAATTAAAACCGTTTTGTTTATGAAACATTTTCAACCATGCAACAACATTTAAATAGTCCTACAAATACTTTTATTTTATTTCCTCCTTATTTTTGTCTAAACTCAAGGGAGCCAGAGCAGAGGGCTTAAAGAGCCGGATGCGGCTCGGGAGCCGCGGGTTGCCGACCCTAGCCCTAACCCTATGATCTGATTAAAACCTATTTTATATGTACTAAAAAATAAAATAAAGTTTACTAAGCCACCTTTTTGTTTTAATTTATTAATTAGACAAAAAGATTTGTGCTGAAAGTCATATACTGCTGTGTCTCAGACGGATAGACTAGGTTATTCATTTCTTTGATAAAATAATATCCAGGGGATGCATGCAGAGCTGTCATTGGCTGAGATAAGTCCGGCAGTGCGTCACGACTCTTTTAAACATCACTGTTGCCGGAAATACATCCGCGGAGGAGCCATGGATGTATGTTATGTGTGTGTGTGTGCGTGCGTGCGTGCGTGCGTGCGTGCAGATGTTTTCCATCTGCAGGATGAACATAATACACTCAAACCCATTCATTTCCTATGGCGGTCAATTCTGACCGAAAACATCATGGGTGTTTCACTGTTGAATAAATCACTAGTGTGGAGGATAACATAAGGTCTTGAGGCAATTGGATGAAAAACACAATATTTATGATCAAAAACAAAGTCACTCGGTCACTTTTGACCCGAAACGCAAGAGAAGGGTTAAGTTGGTAAATATTTTCTAAATGCTGTGCATGTGTTGTCAAGTTGGTGAAGATTTTTCTTCATTTGCATGTGTTTTGGCACATTTGTATTTTTATATTGCATCGTATTTGTAATGTAAGTGTTTTAGACTGTTGTAGCAGGTTAGCCACTGTTAGACATAAACGTGAGGCACAGGTTTCATCAATACATAAATAAGTGATACATAAATATTTGATTGCATGTACGATAGTTTAATGAATAGAGGACATGGGTTAAATACTCACATTTCTTCTGCATCTTGGCTGTGATTGTCTCGTCATTGATCCTGTAGGGATGAACACAATCCAACAGTTATAGATCAAGTTAAAATAAGTGTTTGTTCTTTGAGTTAGTCAGCTTCAGAGTCCTCACTGATCGAATGCTTTATCACATCACATCATATCTTCTCTGCAAACACTCCGACTGACTGACTGTCCGCAGATCTCAGCTGCATTAGAGAGTTAACTAGGCATTAGTCCAGGAACAAAAAAACTTCATAGGAAAAACAAACAGACTACCTTTTTAACTGTAAAATCCCATTTGTCTGTTAATGAGTTGCACCTGACTGACATGTGGCTTTGCATAGTCAGCTTGTATTATATTGCTTGTAGAAGAATGCAAGAACAGAAACATAAGATGAAAGAAAAGGAGAAACTGCAGATAAACGGTAACATCACTGATTTGTTGTGCTAAGCTAGGCTACGCCTGGAAGGTGGAACTGGAGAGATTAGCCAGTGTGAGAAACACATCCATCTCCCTGTGTTTATTACAATACTGCTGAACCAGCAGAGACTGAGTGAACCCTTACTGACCCGAGAGTCTCCAGTCTGCAGTCTGGACTCTCCAGAAGATCTCTCAGCAGCTTCACTCCTGAATCATTCAGCTTGTTGAGTCTCAGGTCCAGATGTCTCAGATGGGAGGCGTTGGACTTCAGAGCTGAGATCAGAGCAGCACAGCTGATCTCTGACAAACTGCAGTTAATCAGTCTGAATAAAGAACACATGATTTAAGTTTAGAAAACATTGTTCCTTATTGAAATAATTCAAGGTTTAATAATCTGATTATAGCAGGAGAATTAGAGAATGTAGAAGTTTATAAAGTGGACATCCCGACAGGTTAAAAACTGTAAGATACAGAAAGTGAAAAGAGCTCTCATTAATATTAAAGACAACGTGCTTCACCTTCAATAAAAAGTGGTGACTCCACATCTTAAACTCCGCTCCATCTACACTAACTCATGATGTGCAGCCAGACTAATACAAACCCACAGAAACTGAAGGTGGAACTGGAGAGATTCCCAAGTGTGAGAAACACATCCACCTCCCTGTGTTTAATACAATACTGCTGAACCAGCAGAGACTGAGTCGAACCCTTACTGACCTGAGAGTCTCCAGTCTGCAGTCTGGACTCTCCAGAAAATCTCTCAGCAGCTTCACTCCTGAATCCTGCAGATTGTTCTCACTCAGGTCCAGATGTCTCAGATGGGAGGGGTTGGACTTCAGAGCTGAGATCAGAGCAGCACAGCTGATCTCTGACAAACTGCAGAACCTCAGTCTGAATAAAGAACACATGATGTAAGTTTGGAAAACAATGTTCCTGCTTAAAATATTCAAGGTTTAATAATCTGTTTATAGCTGGAGAAGTAGAGAATGGAGAAGCCAACAAGTTTAAAACTGTAAGATGCAGAAAGAGAAAAAGAGCTTTCATTAATATTAAAGACAACGTGCTTCTACTTCAATAAAAAGTGGAAACTTCACATCTGAAACTCTGCTCCATCTACACTAACTCATGATGTGCAGCCAGACAAATACAAAAACACAGAAACTGATTCAACTCAAGATCTCAGTCTATCACAGTTTATCAATTATAAATACAGTACAAAACCACATGACTACAGCCAGTGATCTGACCTCAGAGTCTCCAGTCTGCAGTTTGGGATCTTTAGTCCAGAACTCAGCAGCTCCACCACTGAATCCTGCAGATCAACTTCCAGCTCCAGCTCTCTCAGATCGGAGGGGTCGGACTTCAGAGCTGAGGCCACGACTTCCCAGTCTAAGAATCCACAGTCAGGAATTCTGTTATAACACATATTACAGAATTTGTTAATATAAAAAAAAGGGGAAGCAATATATTTACTTCATGCATTTGAGGAGAAACATTTTGAATATCATGATCTGATTACCACTGGATGTTAGTCCATTTCATATTTGGTTGAGTGTGATCTGATCCCATGTCTGTCACCTCTTTTCTAGCTACCTTCTAGACTAGAGTAGGCTAGACTCACCATGAATCAGATATTACTCTGTGTCTAATTTAACGATAAAGAAACTGCAATCATTTCACAATAACTTTACTCCATTTAAAATGTACAATTATTCTGTATGTTGTGATCACATGTTGCCGTGATAAAACATCCTTAATTATTTTTTTACAAATATTAGAATAATTGTATTCATTCAATTTTGTTCTCACAGTATGTGAAACAGCAAAAAGTTGTATAGTGTTTATTTGAAAAACAAAAATCCTTATCTACACTAATCTATAAAGTTAATCTGGACTCACAAAGCCTTCCTGCAGTTCCTCACAGCTGGAGTCAGTCTCTGTCGTCCCTCCTCTGATGTTTTGTATTTCTCCAGGTCCAACTCATCCAGAACCTCCTCTGACATCTGCAGCATGAAGGCCAGAGCTGAGCAGCGTTTCACAGAGAGTCTCTTCTCTGATCTGTTCTCTGACTTCAGGAACTCTTCGATCTCCTGATGTACTGAGTGGTCGTTCATCTCTGTCAGACAGTGGAAGATGTTGAGGCTCCTGTCAGGAGGGACTTCATCACTTCTCATCTCCTTCAGGTTGCTGATGGCTCTCTGGGTGACTTCTGGACTGTTGTCTGTGCGACCCAGCAGGCCTCCTAAGAGTCTCTGGTTGGACTCCAGAGAGAGGCCGTGGAGAAAGCGGACAAACAGGTCCAGGTGGCCATTTTCACTTTTGAGTGATTTCTCCATGGCTCCCTTTAGGAAGACATCCAGGGATGGGTACTCCTGATCACTGCTATCACTGTTGTTATAGTCACTCTGCAGGAAGTCCTTCAGGGTTTGGTAATCCTCATCACTGTTGTTATCATCCCAGTCTCCCTGCAGGAAGTCCTTCAGTACCGCTGTGTTCCTGTTGGTGTAACAGTGCAACATGTAGACTGCAGCCAGAAACTCCTGAATGCTCAGATGAACAAAGCAGTACACTATATTCTGGAAAATCACACTCTCTCTTTTGAAGATCTGTGTACAAACTCCTGAGTGCACCAAGGCCTCGGTGACACCAAGACCACAGCGCTGCAGGTCTTCTTGGTAGAACATGATGTCTCCTTTCTCCAGATGTTCAAACGCCAGCCTCCCCAGCTTCAGAAGAACCTCCCTGTCAGCCTCCGTCAGCTGCTGTGGACTCGTCTTATGTCCCTCTTCATACTTCTGCTTCTTCCTCTTGGTCTGGACCAGCAGGAAGTGTGAGTACATGTCAGTGAGGGTCTGGGGCAGCTCTCCTCTCTGGTCTGTAGTCAACATGCGGTCCAGAACTGCAGCAGTGGTCCAGCAGAAGACTGGGATCAGACACATGATGTGGAGGCTCCTGGAGCTCTTGATGTGAGAGATGATTCTGCTGGACAGGTCTTCATCACTCGATCTCCTCCTGAAGTACTCCTCCTTCTGGGCGTCAGTGAAGCCTCGTACTTCTGTTACCCTGTCCACACACTCAGGAGGGATCTGATTGGCCGCTGCAGGTCGGGAAGTTATCCAGACGAGAGCTGAGGGAAGTAGCTCCCCCCTGATGAGGTTTGTCAGCAGCATGTTGACTGAGGACTGCTGTGAGACCTCAGACACAACCTCACTGTTTCTGAAGTCCAGAGAAAGTCTGCTTTCATCCAGGCCGTCAAAGATGAGCAGCACTTTGCAGACAGCCAGCTGCTCTGCTGTGACCTTCTGTAAGGTTGGATGGAAATCATGGAGCAGCCTGAGTAGACTGTACTGCTCATCTTTGATCAGATTCAGCTCCCTGAAGGAAAGCGGGATCACCAGACTGACATCTTGGTTTCCCAAACCCTCGGCCCAGTCCAGAGTGAACTTCTGCACTGAGAAGGTTTTTCCAACTCCAGCGACTCCGTTGGTCAGGACCGCTCTGATGTGTGTCTGTTGGTCAGATGAGGCTTTAAAGATGTCCTGGCACTTGATTGGAGTGTCATGGAGGGTATTTTTCTTGGAAGCTGTCTCAAGCTGCCTCACCTCATGTTGGGTATTAACCTCTTCACTCTGGCCTTGTGTGATGTAGAGCTCAGTGAAGATCCTGTTGAGGAGGGTTTCACTTTCATCAGTTCCTTCGGTCACAAGTTCACATCTCCTCCTCAGACTGAGCCTATGTTCATCTAAAACCTCCTGAAGACCATGTTCTGCTGAAAGAGAAGGAAACGTGAGAATAATGAACATTTGTTTAAATGAACTTATATTATGTACAACACAACGAGAAGAATCCTGTTTTCAGGCATGAAGACGACAGCAGACATTCAGACTTACTCTGTAGAGTTCTGGACTGACTGTCTGTCTGCAGTCCAGCTCTGGTTCTGGATCTCTTCCCACACTGGGGACAGCAGGGGTCTCCTGATGGAGGTCGCTGCTCCCAGTATGAGGTGATGCACTGTCTGCAGAACCAGTGTCCACAGCTGGTAGAGACTGGATCCTTCAGGACGTCCTGACACAGAGCACAGCTGGACAGCTGCTCCTCCACAGGAACACCACTCTTCCTCTTCCCTCTGTGGAGATGAACACATCCTTTATAGCACACTACAATACTGGTGGTAGATTTTTACCAATGGTACAACCCAAGGTGGTAAATTCTTGTTTGATATTATTAAAAGGTCTATATCTGTAGATGATATTTCATTTTCAGTTATTCATACAATTATGAAACAAAACAACTTCCTGTCTGCAACATCATCTGCCCACAGCACATTATATACAGTATATATATATCTATATATATAGATATATATATAGATATATGTTCGTCACATCAGATTACAGTAGAAACAGACTCTTACTTTGTGTCTGAGGGTCCAGGTTCATTACTGAAGTATATAGGTTCCTGTTTGGACCAGTCACTCGTCAGAGATTGATATCTGGTTAATGAAGACTCTGCTCTCTGTCTGTGGACAGACACATTTTTTACACATGTGGGTTTCTGTCGTTACAATTTATTTGTGAGAGTGAAACATTTGACATGCATTGATTTCAGTTTTGATTTGTATTCCCCTTTTAAAGACTTTTGTTCTTACTCAAAATTGTGTTTGTGGGTTTCTGTTGTTACAATTCTTTGTGAGACTGAAAAGTTGTACATGTTCCAAGTTGAGTTACCAAACAAAAGGTCCTACATGTCGAGTGTGAGAATGATTTCACTGTTGCAGTTTATTTACTATCGCTGATGATGCCAAGGAGAACAGCAAGAGTTCAATTAAACTTTTTTAGTGTACTTTACTGCGTTCCTTTACTGTAATCTGCTGTGATTATTTACAGCACTGTGTTTCTTTACCGTAACTGTAATACTCAGAATATGTGGATAAAACTGTTTAACAATGCTTGTTTATGATTGGTTCATGTGATGTCGTAGTAACAATATGCGTCATCAGCCAGACAGACAGCCAGACATTCAAACAATGTGTGAAGTTCACCTTCCTTCAAGACATAAGCCTGCATGTCTCTTGCATATGAATAAATACTGAGTATTGGCACGTTGCCGTCTGGAGTATTAATTGTACATATAGTACAAGAACAAGACAGTTACCTACTGCGTTACTTTATTGCACTTTACAGTGTTTCATTACTGAACTCTGCTGTAGATGTTTACTGTATTCTACTGTGTTTCTGTGCTGTTATCTACTGCGCTCATGTAAATATTAAAGAACAGTGTAGATGATCCGTTGGCATATCAAATTAATCCTCTTCAGGTCAGATCACAGTCGAAACAGACTCTTACTTTGTGTCCGAGGGTCCGGGTTCAAAACTGCAGTATGAACGTTCCCACATAGACAAGTCACTCTTCAGAGACCGATAGCTGGGGAATAGATACTCTGCTCTCTGTCTGTGGAAACAACACATTTTTTAAACACATCATTAGTTTTTGTAAAGGGCAGCTTTTGCTCTTCTGCGCTGCTATTGGCTGCAGATTGATTATCCAGTGTTCTTGTAGTGAACAGAGGGTTTGATTCTGTTCAAGCAGAAGAAATGAGATCTTCTGTCGCAGACTGAAACCCATCAGTTTTCACTGCACCTTCACCATCAAACTTTAAAGAAACACACAGACACAAAACTAAACGCTTTGCTCTTTAAAACCAATGCACCAGTACTTACAATGGTTTGTGTTATTTGAAGCTATTTTACATGCAGATTTCTTGCTGTTCTGAGTTTGTATCTTCATGGTTGATACTTATTATAAGTCACTTTGGATGAAAGCATCAGCTCAATGAAATGTAATTTAAATCTGCCAAAGGTTTACACAATGTAGCCCTAAAATAGTATTAGCATGTTCATTCTGTTTTTGCGATTATGATATAACAAAATACTGGAAGATATTGCTGCAACATACTGAAATTACAAGTTGCTAAAAGTGCAAACAGTCTTTAAAAATATAACATTCTGGGCTGTAGCCTCAGTGGCTAGCCAATGTTCAACAATACTGAAGTCACACATCTTTTTTTGGGAGTAAATCTTCCACCATGGAGCTGGTGGCAGTTTCACTCAGACATTGTTGTTGCTATGTGTAATGGTATGGCGTCATTACATCGACTTGTATGAATATTTCACCTTCTTCTTTTTAATATATATACAATATGCCATTATCACAATATAGTTTATTTTTGTCATAATAAAAATGATCAGAAACAATATGCGAGCAGAAGAGAGAAAGTAATGCTTGCCAGCGTCTAAATAACCCCCTGTAGTGGTGCCCTAGAGCAGTGTTTCTCAAACCTTTTCATATCAGGGACCACTTAACCAATTAAAAAACACACCTAACTCCACAAATATCCAAAAACAATAGGCCTGCTTACCACTCCAACAGTATAACAAATTACAGCCTAATAATGACAGCTTAACCTTCTCTATATCGCTGTGTGTGTGTGTGTGTGTGTGTGTGTGTGTGTGTGTGTGTGTGTGTGTGTGTGTGTGTGTGTGTGTGTGTGTGTGTGTGTGTGTGTGTGTGTGTGTGTGTGTGTGTGTGTGTGTGTGTGTGTGTGTGTGTGTGTGTGTGTGTTGTGTTGAAAGCAAACACAAGCGTAAGCCTGTATGTCTCTTGCGTATGAATAAATACTGAGTATTGGCACGTTGCCGTCTGGAGTATTAATTGTACATATAGTACAAGAACAAGACAGTTACCTACTGCGTTACTTTATTGCACTTTACAGTGTTTCATTACTGAACTCTGCTGCAGATGTTTACTGTATTCTACTGTGTTTCTGTGCTGTTATCTACTGCGCTCATGTAAATATTAAAGAACAGTGTAGATGATCCGTTGGCATATCAAATGAATCCTCTTCAGGTCAGATCACAGTAGAAACAGACTCTTACTGTGTGTCTGAGGGTCCAGGTTCAATACTGAAGGCTGGAGGTTCCCGTATAGACCCGTCACTCTTCAGAGACCGATAGCTGGGTACTCGAGACTTTGCACTCTTTCTGTGGAAACAACACATTTTTTAAACACATCATTAGTTTTTGTAAAGGGCAGCTTTTGATTTCAGCCGGTTTACCTTATTAAAGATTTTTGGACTTGCTCTGAACTTTCTGTCTTTCTGTAGTGTTTGAGGGTTTTGGTTGTTAGAAATCCTTTGTGAGAGGGGAACGTTTTACATGTTCAAAATTTATTTACAACACATCAACTTCCCGACGCGCGGGGGAAACATACTGGACCATGTTTATTCCCCTTTCCGGAATGGATATAAGGCTCTCCCTCGCCCTCCCTTCGGCAAATCAGACCATATCTCACTACTGTTGTTGCCTGCGTACAAGCAGAAACTTAAAAGGGACAGACCGGTAACAAGGACAGTACAACGATGGAGCGTGGAGTCAGATTCAGCACTGCAGGATTGCTTTGCATCCACGGATTGGAGTGTGTTTGAGGACAATAACATCAACACACACACGGACACTGTCATCTGCTACATTGGGAAATGCATCGATGACGTGGTACCGAAGGTTTCTGTACGGACATTCCCAAATCAAAAGCCCTGGGTAAACGGTGAGGTGCGCGGCAAACTGAAAGCGCGCACTCTCGCGCACACAGCAGGAGATTTGGAGGAGTACAGGAAGTCTAGGTATGATCTCCGGAGAGCAATTAAAAATGCAAAGAGACAGTACAAAGACAAGGTGGAATCTGACTTCAAAGGCTGTAACACTAGGAATATGTGGGCGGGACTAAGGACAATGACTGACTACAAAGGAGCAGCGGGGGGTGCTGCGGGAGTGTCTGCGTGCGCATCTCTCCCAGATGAGCTAAACAGTTTTTTTGCACGCTTTGAGAGCAGCCGGGCTGTGGAGGTACAGAGGGACCAGGAGCTACACTGCCCTTTTGTTTTAAATAGGGCAGATGTGTGTAAATCCTTTAAAAGGGTTAACCCACACAAGGCTCCTGGACCTGATGGCATCCCTGGCCGTGTTCTCAGGGTGTGTGCAGTTCAGCTGGCAGAGGTGTTCACAGACATCTTCAACGGGTCCCTGCTGCAGTCTGTAGTCCCCACATGTTTTAAACACTCCACCATCATTCCTGTCCCCAAAAAGACAATAATCACCTGCCCCAACGACTACCGCCCAGTAGCACTCACCTCCATCATAATGAAGTGCTTTGAGCGGTTAGTCAAATTATTCATCACCTCCTCCCTCCCTGAATCTCTGGACCCCCTGCAGTTTGCCTACAGAGCAAACAGGTCCACAGACGACGCCATAGCCCTCACCCTGCACACTGCCCTCTCACACCTGGACCCGAAGAACAGGAACACATATGTGAGAATGCTGTTCATTGACTACAGTTCAGCATTCAACACCATTGTGCCCTCCAAGCTGGCCATCAAGCTCAGAGACCTCGGGCTCAACAGCGCCCTCTGTGGCTGGATCCTGAACTTCCTGACGGGCAGACCCCAGGCAGTGCGGGTGGGAAACATCACATCCTCCACCCTGATTCTCAACACCGGTGCCCCTCAAGGCTGCGTGCTCAGCCCTCTCCTCTACTCCCTGTTCACCCACGACTGCGTGGCCACACACAGCTCCAACACCATCGTGAAGTTTGCTGATGACACGACCGTCATCGGCCAGATCACAGACGATGACGAGGCGGCGTACAGAGAGGAGGTCGAAAACCTGACATCTTGGTGCCAGGATAACAACCTCCATCTCAACATCAGCAAAACAAAGGAGCTGATTGTGGACTACAGGAAGCAGCAGGGAGAGGGACACGCCCCCATCGCCATCAATGGGACTACGGTGGAGAGAGTCAAAAGCTTCAGGTTCCTTGGGGTCCACATCACTGAGGACCTGACATGGTCTCTTCACACCACCACCATCACCAAGAAAGCTCGACAGCGGCTCTTCTTCCTCCGCAGGCTGAGGAGGTTCAAAATGGATTCCAGGATACTCTGCAACTTCTACAGGTGCACGATAGAGAGTATCCTCACTGGCAGCATGACGGCCTGGTACGGCAGCTGCACCGACCTCGATCGTAAGGCTTTACAGAGGGTGGTGAAAACTGCACAGCACATCACCAGGACGGAGCTGCCATCCATGGAGGACCTTTACTCCCAGCGACTCATGAAGAAATCACTACGGATTATCAAAGACTCCCATCACCCCAGCCACAAACTGTTCTTTCTGTTGCCGTCTGGCAGACGTTACCGCAGCATCCTGGCAAGGACAAGAAGATTCGGAGACAGTTGCTTCCCGCGGGCAGTGAGACTGTTAAAAAATTGAACTGTTGAAACAACATCAAACATTCATCTGCTACTCAGTAGCATGTATCTAATACCTAATATATATATATATATATATATATCATTCCAATAACTTGTATATAGACTCGTACTGCACTATTCCACATCATAACTTTATTTCATTTGTATAACTATTATTATTTTTGTATTGCTCATGCTCTTATTGTTACTATGTTATTATGTTGCATTGTTGGAGAAGCCTGTGACATAAGATTTTCAACTGCATAATTGTAGCTATGTCAGATTGACAATAAAGAACCTTGAACCTTGAACTTAACCTAACACAAAGTCCCACATCTCGAATGTGAGAATGATTTCACAATAGTAGATTGTTTACTGTGGCTGATGATGCCAAGGAGCACAGCCAGAGCTCAGTTACACCTCTCTACTTTCCTCTTCTGGGTTTCTTTACTCTAATTTACTTTATTGCACTTTACAGTGTTTCATTACTGAACTCTGCTGTAGATGTTTACTGTATTCTACTGTGTTTCTGTGCTGTTATCTACTGCGCTCATGTAAATATTAAAGAACAGTGTAGATGATCCGTTGGCATATAAAATGAATCCTCTTCAGGTCAGATCACAGTAGAAACAGACTCTTACTTTGTGTATATGGGTCCAGGTTCAATACTGAAGGCTGGAGGTTCCCCTATAGACCCGTCACTCTTCATATAACCCCAGCTGGGTTCTGGAGACTCTGCTCTCTGTCTGTGGAAACAACACATTTTTTACACACATCATTAGTTTTTGTAAAGGGCAGCTTTTGATTTCAGCCGGTTTACCTTATTAAAGATTTTTGGACTTGCTCTGAACTTTCTGTCTTTCTGTAGTGTTTGAGGGTTTTGGTTGTTAGAAATCCTTTGTGAGAGGGGAACGTTTTACATGTTCGAAATGTATTTACTTAACCTAACACAAAGTCCCACATCTCGAATGTGAGAATGATTTCACAATAGTAGATTGTTTACTGTGGCTGATGATGCGAAGGAGCCAGTGTTAATTTCGTTAACGTAAACTATGACGAAAAATGTTCGTCAACAACCTTTTTTACACGACTAAGACGAGACGATGACGAGCTAAAAATAGATTCTTGATAACGAAAATTTGACGAAATGTATATTTAGTTTTCGTTGACGAGACGAGACGGGACTAAGGTGTTAATGGTGGACTATCGGACATTCAAAATGCAGGGTATTTCCCCCCAAGTGTTCGTCTTGTCTGTCAAAATGCATCTTACGTTTCTAACTTGCAATATCATTATTTCCGCTCTCTTCACTCCAGAAGAGCGATCTCCCTCTCTCTCTGTGTGTGTGGGGGGCGGGGCCTAACAGACACGCTGCAGCGGCACACAGAGATCTGCCGGGGACGGAGCGTTCAGAGAGTATAGAGACACTCTACAAGGCTCGATGTGGACAAAGCTCGTTTGCCATGTTTTCGCGTTAGCGCGTTGACACGAGTAGAGTAGTCTGTCCAAACAGCCGGCTAAAAGGCGTCATATTCAATCGGAGAAATGCACAATTTTCGACTTCCTTAACATCAGGTGTGCAGAGGTGGGAGAAGTAGCCTACTCAGATCTTGTAGCTAAGTAAAAAAAATACCATAGTGTAGAAAGAGTTCCTCAAGTCAAAGTATGATCATCAAAATATAGATAAAGTAGCGACAGTGAAAGTAGTCATTGTGCAGATTGGTCCATTTCAGAATAATATATATGATATGTTTTATAATGATTGATCATGAAAGTGTTCTCAAAGCTGGTAAAGGTGCAGCTAGTTTGAATGACTTTGTATACTACAGAGTAGCTTGTGGATTTACTCCAGGTGGAACTAAAGTCTGATTTAACACTTGATTATATTTCACATCATTCATCCACATCTGTGAAGTAACTAAAGGTATTAAATACATTTAGTGGAGGAGAAGTACAAAGTAGCAAAACATTTAAATACTCCAGTAAAGTACAAGTACCTCAACATTTTACTCAAGTACAGTAGCCTACAATATTTTAACATAATTATATATATTTCATTTATTTCACATTTAAATAAAGCAATTAATTCGTTTAACAATTTGTTAGTTTTTTCCTTTAAAAAATAACAAAAAGTAAATACAAGAATACCGTTAAAGTACTGGATTGATAAGCAGTATTGATAAGACTAGTAGTACCGTAGAAAACCTTAACGATACCCATCCCTAGATATTACACAAGTAAAGTGTTAAGAGAGTGAAATGTTGCTTTACGAATTTCAACACTTGATGCTGTCACCTTGATTACAATGTCAGAAACCTGTATTTGCCTAACTGAATTGGTTTAAAGAGAGAAAACATTTTGACTAAAAGTTGACTAAAATGTATTTTTTCATCGACTAAAAGTAGACTAAAACGTTTTGAGTTTTCGTCGACTAAAACTAGACTAAAACTATGAAGGATAGAAATGACTAAAATGTGACTAAAACTAATAACCATTTTCGTCTAAAGACTAAGACTAAGACTAACTCAAAAACAGCTGCCAAAATTAACACTGCAAGGAGCACAGCCAGAGCTCAGTTACACCTCTCTACTTTCCTCTTCTGGGTTTCTTTACTCTAATTTACTTTGTTTCATTACTGTACTCCACAGTGATGCTTTACTGTGTTTCTATACAGTGATCTGCTACTCAGATCAAATCAGAATCCTCTTCAGGTCAGGTTACAGTAGAAACAGACTCTTACTTTGTGTCTGAGGCTCTTTCATTTCCTGGTTTGATAATAAAAGCATAAATAGAGAATCTTTGTACCTGCCTCTCAAAGCATTTTAGACATTCATCTGTTTAGAAGATGGTGAAATATTCCTTGAACTCATTTCTATGTGGCAGTGTAGATAGGAAGGATGGCCTCTGTGGATTAGCTGCCCGTTCCACCTGCTCAGCACTTAGCAAGTAGAAAAGCTGCTTGCCCCCACCTCCCTTCTTATTTCCCTCTCTACTCTCATACTCAGGTCATGTGATCTGCTCTTCTGCGCTGCTATTGGCTGCAGATTGATTATCCAGTGTTCTTGTAGTGAACAGAGGGTTTCATTCTGTTAAAGCAGAAGAAATGAGATCTTCTGTCGCAGACTGAAACCCATCAGTTTTCACTGCACCTTCACCATCAAACTTTAAAGAAACACACACACACACAAAACTAAACGCTTTGCTCTTTAAAACCAATGCACCAGTACTTACAATGGTTTGTGTTATTTGAAACTATTTTACATGCAGATTTCTTGCTGTTCTGAGTTTGTATCTTCATGGTTGATACTTATTGTAAGTCACTTTGGATGAAAGCATCAGCTCAATGAAATGTAATTTAAATCTGCCAAAGGTTTACACAATGTAGCCCTAAAATAGTATTAGCATGTTCATTCTGTTTTTGCGATTATGATATAACAAAATACTGGAAAATATTGCTGCAACATACTGAAATTACAAGTTGCTAAAAGTGCAAAAAGTCTTTAAAAATATAACATTCTGGGCTGTAGCCTCAGTGGCTAGCCAATGTTCAACAATACTGAAGTCACACATCTTTTTTTGGGAGTAAATCTTCCACCATGGAGCTGGTGGCAGTTTCACTCAGACATTGTTGTTGCTATGTGTAATGGTATGGCGTCATTACATCGACTAGTATGAATATTTCGCCTTCTTATTTTTAATATATATACAATATGCCATTATCACAATATAGTTTATTTTTGTCATAATAAAAATGATACATTTAAAATGATCAGAAACAATATGCGAGCAGAAGAGAGAAAGTAATGCTTGCCAGCGTCTAAATAACCCCCTGTAGTGGTGCCCTAGAGCAGTGTTTCTCAAACCTTTTTCATATCAGGGACCACTTAACCAATTAAAAAACACACCTAACTCCACAAATATCCAAAAACAATAGGCCTGCTTACCACTCCAACAGTATAACAAATTACAGCCTAATAATGACAGCTTAACCTTCTCTATATCGCTGTGTGTGTGTGTGTGTGTGTGTGTGTGTGTGTGTGTGTGTGTGTGTGTGTGTCCTGTGTTGACAGCAAACAGAAGCGTAAGCCTGTATGTCTCTTGCGTATGAATAAATACTGAGTATTGGCACGTTGCCGTCTGGAGTATTAATTGTACATATAGTACAAGAACAAGACAGTTACCTACTGCGTTACTTTATTGCACTTTACAGTGTTTCATTACTGAACTCTGCTGTAGATGTTTACTGTATTCTACTGTGTTTCTGTGCTGTTATCTACTGCGCTCATGTAAATATTAAAGAACAGTGTAGATGATCCGTTGGCATATAAAATGAATCCTCTTCAGGTCAGATCACAGTAGAAACAGACTCTTACTGTGTGTCTGAGGGTCCAGGTTCAATACTGAAGGCTGGAGGTTCCCGTATAGACCAGTCACTCTTCAGAGACCGATAGCTGGGTACTCGAGACTTTGCACTCTTTCTGTGGAAACAACACATTTTTTAAACACATCATTAGTTTTTGTAAAGGGCAGCTTTTGATTTCAGCCGGTTTACCTTATTAAAGATTTTTGGACTTGCTCTGAACTTTCTGTCTTTCTGTAGTGTTTGAGGGTTTTGGTTGTTAGAAATCCTTTGTGAGAGGGGAACGTTTTACATGTTCAAAATTTATTTACAACACATCAACTTCCCGACGCGCGGGGGAAACATACTGGACCATGTTTATTCCCCTTCCGGAATGGATATAAGGCTCTCCCTCGCCCTCCCTTCGGCAAATCAGACCATATCTCACTACTGTTGTTGCCTGCGTACAAGCAGAAACTTAAAAGGGACAGACCGGTAACAAGGACAGTACAACGATGGAGCGTGGAGTCAGATTCAGCACTGCAGGATTGCTTTGCATCTACGGATTGGAGTGTGTTTGAGGACAATAACATCAACACACACACGGACACTGTCATCTGCTACATTGGGAAATGCATCGATGACGTGGTACCGAAGGTTTCTGTACGGACATTCCCAAATCAAAAGCCCTGGGTAAACGGTGAGGTGCGCGGCAAACTGAAAGCGCGCACTCTCGCGCACACAGCGGGAGATTTGGAGGAGTACAGGAAGTCTAGGTATGATCTCCGGAGAGCAATTAAAAATGCAAAGAGACAGTACAAAGACAAGGTGGAATCTGACTTCAAAGGCTGTAACACTAGGAATATGTGGGCGGGACTAAGGACAATGACTGACTACAAAGGAGCAGCGGGGGGTGCTGCGGGAGTGTCTGCGTGCGCATCTCTCCCAGATGAGCTAAACAGTTTTTTTGCACGCTTTGAGAGCAGCCAGGCTGTGGAGGTACAGAGGGACCAGGAGCTACACTGCCCTTTTGTTTTAAATAGGGCAGATGTGTGTAAATCCTTTAAAAGAGTTAACCCACACAAGGCTCCTGGACCTGATGGCATCCCTGGCCGTGTTCTCAGGGTGTGTGCAGTTCAGCTGGCAGAGGTGTTCACAGACATCTTCAACGGGTCCCTGCTGCAGTCTGTAGTCCCCACATGTCTTAAACACTCCACCATCATTCCTGTCCCCAAAAAGACAATCATCACCTGCCCCAACGACTACCGCCCAGTAGCACTCACCTCCATCATAATGAAGTGCTTTGAGCGGTTAGTCAAATTATTCATCACCTCCTCCCTCCCTGAATCTCTGGACCCCCTGCAGTTTGCCTACAGAGCAAACAGGTCCACAGACGACGCCATAGCCCTCACCCTCCACACTGCCCTCTCACACCTGGACCCGAAGAACAGGAACACATATGTGAGAATGCTGTTCATTGACTACAGTTCAGCATTCAACACCATTGTGCCCTCCAAGCTGGCCATCAAGCTCAGAGACCTCGGGCTCAACAGCGCCCTCTGTGGCTGGATCCTGAACTTCCTGACGGGCAGACCCCAGGCAGTGCGGGTGGGAAATATCACATCCTCCACCCTGATTCTCAACACCGGTGCCCCTCAAGGCTGCGTGCTCAGCCCTCTCCTCTACTCCCTGTTCACCCACGACTGCGTGGCCACACACAGCTCCAACACCATCGTGAAGTTTGCTGATGACACGACCGTCATCGGCCAGATCACAGGCGATGACGAGGCGGCGTACAGAGAGGAGGTCGAAAACCTGACATCTTGGTGCCAGGATAACAACCTCCATCTCAACATCAGCAAAACAAAGGAGCTGATTGTGGACTACAGGAAGCAGCAGGGAGAGGGACACGCCCCCATCGCCATCAATGGGACTACGGTGGAGAGAGTCAAAAGCTTCAGGTTCCTTGGGGTCCACATCACTGAGGACCTGACATGGTCTCTTCACACCACCACCATCACCAAGAAAGCTCGACAGCGGCTCTTCTTCCTCCGCAGGCTGAGGAGGTTCAAAATGGATTCCAGGATACTCTGCAACTTCTACAGGTGCACGATAGAGAGTATCCTCACTGGCAGCATGACGGCCTGGTACGGCAGCTGCACCGACCTCGATCGTAAGGCTTTACAGAGGGTGGTGAAAACTGCACAGCACATCACCAGGACGGAGCTGCCATCCATGGAGGACCTTTACTCCCAGCGGCTCATGAAGAAATCACTACGGATTATCAAAGACTCCCATCACCCCAGCCACAAACTGTTCTTTCTGTTGCCGTCTGGCAGACGTTACCGCAGCATCCTGGCAAGGACAAGAAGATTCGGAGACAGTTGCTTCCCGCGGGCAGTGAGACTGTTAAAAAATTGAACTGTTGAAACAACATCAAACATTCATCTGCTACTCAGTAGCATGTATCTAATACCTAATATATATATATATATATATATATATATATATCATTTCAATAACTTGTATATAGACTCGTACTGCACTATTCCACATCATAACTTTATTTCATTTGTATAACTATTATTATTTTTGTATTGCTCATGCTCTTATTGTTACTATGTTATTATGTTGCATTGTTGGAGAAGCCTGTGACATAAGATTTTCAACTGCATAATTGTAGCTATGTCAGATTGACAATAAAGAACCTTGAACTTAACCTAACACAAAGTCCCACATCTCGAATGTGAGAATGATTTCACAATAGTAGATTGTTTACTGTGGCTGATGATGCCAAGGAGCACAGCCAGAGCTCAGTTACACCTCTCTACTTTCCTCTTCTGGGTTTCTTTACTCTAATTTACTTTATTGCACTTTACAGTGTTTCATTACTGAACTCTGCTGTAGATGTTTACTGTATTCTACTGTGTTTCTGTGCTGTTATCTACTGCGCTCATGTAAATATTAAAGAACAGTGTAGATGATCCGTTGGCATATAAAATGAATCCTCTTCAGGTCAGATCACAGTAGAAACAGACTCTTACTTTGTGTATATGGGTCTAGGTTCAATACTGAAGGCTGGAGGTTCCCCTATAGACCCGTCACTCTTCATATAACCCCAGCTGGGTTCTGGAGACTCTGCTCTCTGTCTGTGGAAACAACACATTTTTTACACACATCATTAGTTTTTGTAAAGGGCAGCTTTTGATTTCAGCCGGTTTACCTTATTAAAGATTTTTGGACTTGCTCTGAACTTTCTGTCTTTCTGTAGTGTTTGAGGGTTTTGGTTGTTAGAAATCCTTTGTGAGAGGGGAACGTTTTACATGTTCGAAATGTATTTACTTAACCTAACACAAAGTCCCACATCTCGAATGTGAGAATGATTTCACAATAGTAGATTGTTTACTGTGGCTGATGATGCCAAGGAGCACAGCCAGAGCTCAGTTACACCTCTCTACTTTCCTCTTCTGGGTTTCTTTACTCTAATTTACTTTGTTTCATTACTGTACTCCACAGTGATGCTTTACTGTGTTTCTATACAGTGATCTGCTACTCAGATCAAATCAGAATCCTCTTCAGGTTAGATTACAGTAGAAACAGACTCTTACTTTGTGTCTGAGGCTCTTTCATTTCCTGGTTTGATAATAAAAGCATAAATAGAGAATCTTTGAACCTGCCTCTCTCAAAGCATTTTAGACATTCATCTGTTTAGAAGATGGTGTAATATTCCTTGAACTCATTTCTATGTGGCAGTGTAGATAGGAAGGATGGCCTCTGTGGATTAGCTGCCCGTTCCACCTGCTCAGCACTTAGCAAGTAGAAAAGCTGCTTGCCCCCACCTCCCTTCTTATTTCCCTCTCTACTCTCATACTCAGGTCATGTGATCTGCTCTTCTGCTCTGCTATTGGCTGCAGATTGATTATCCAGTGTTCTTGGAGTGAACAGAGGCTGCTTTTCACTTCTCTTATTTTTCATTTCCTCGCTCCTCGGTCTCGGTCTCACCGGAAGTTGATTTGTCTGCGCCATTTTGAGTAACGTCCCAATGGCCTTATTTTTGCCGGAGGGGCTGGAGGTTCCCCTATAGACCCGTCACTCTTCATATAACCCCAGCTGGGTTCTGGAGACTCTGCTCTCTGTCTGTGGAAACAACACATTTTTTACACACATCATTAGTTTTTGTAAAGGGCAGCTTTTGATTTCAGCCACCTCCCTTCTTATTTCCCTCTCTACTCTCATACTCAGGTCATGTGATCTGCTCTTCTGCTCTGCTATTGGCTGCAGATTGATTATCCAGTGTTCTTGGAGTGAACAGAGGCTGCTTTTCACTTCTCTTATTTTTCATTTCCTCGCTCCTCGGTCTCGGTCTCACCGGAAGTTGATTTGTCTGCGCCATTTTGAGTAACGTCCCAATGGCCTTATTTTTGCCGGAGGACCGAGGACCGAGGATCGAGGAGCGATAACGGAGGAGCGATAACCGAGGAACCACCAGACCATCCTTCGATGAAATCCTCAGACACTCGCCCCGCCCCCTTACTGTGTATCGCTCACTGATTGGACGATGCAGCGCATGCACTGATCTGATGCTTCTTGACATGAGAGCAGTTTCCCAGCGGAGTGAAGAAAACACATGAAACTCACGGGACTCACTCCTCAGTTTATACTGTGTTTTGTTTCAATGAATGCATCATTCAGTTACAAATATGTGATATATCTGAACAACAAAGTGGACAAAAATCATTTCATTCATTTATTGGAAACATTTTCGTGATTGCTTTTTTCGTTTTACATTTTAATTTATTGTCATTTCCATTCAGTCAGTCATTAAGTGCTATTTAACATGTTAATTTGCTACATATCCACACAAACAAACTAAGTGTGCAATCCAATGAATGTTAATCTAACTAATCTAATATTTTTGCTCCCTTATCTTTCTTACAGTGCAGACGCTTTTCTGCTTGCTCTTGCCTCTGCTTACTTTTTATGCTGATTTTCCTATTCTTATTCTCTGAAAACTTCGAGCAGCGGCTCCTGGACATTAACTTATCACTGGGACAGTTATTCATCGTAAATAGACGGAGGGTTTCAGCCATATTTCAACATTTTTACGACGACCTCAGTCTTACAGTAGCGTGGCCTAGCAACAGCTAAAGCCTGGTAGGCTACTGCATGCTATTTAGCTTAAGCTAGTTGGTAGCAAAATGCCTCCGTTCTCTACAGATGACTTCCACAAACTTCAACAGAAGATGGCTGTGTTGGAAATGAAAATGCAACGGTTGGAAGTTAACGTGGAAGTGAATGGACTATGTTGTGGGAATAACACCACTTTACCAGTGTTGCAAAATAATGGAAAAGGGTATGCTAACTCACAGCTAGTTAGCAGCTACAAGGTTTCCAAGGAACAGGAGGGCTGTGTACTGGGTAATAAATCTACAAGTGGTAGTCCTCCCTGGAACTCTCTGGGTGCAAAGCCTAAGAGTAAATCATTTCCATGGGATTTGGGAGGACGAATAACAGGCAGAGCCCAGCGCTCTGAAATCTGTGATGCGACTGGCTGGCCTGCATTGTTATCACCCAGGAAGAGTGCCTCTTCAACCCCTATTCATACTAGGAAACAGCCGTGGACAGCTGCTAAAGGGAGAACTACAAACAATCCTCCTAAACCACCAAGTGTGCCAATCCAGAACAGATACGCTCCGCTGACCGAGAACCGGAGATCTCTTTCTGATGACCTGGATAACCTGTCCTCTTCACACAGCAGGGTAAGGACCAATAGCTACTCCAAAAGTAAAAGGCTAGAGGGAAAGCTAACGACTGGGCCTGAAACTCTGATTGTGGGTGACTCTGCTGTAAGAGATGTAAAAGGTCTGTGTAGTAAGAACAACACCAAAGTACTCTGTTTTCCCAAGGATATGGTCTCCGACTTGGCTGAGAAGATCCTGCATATTGGGGCTGAACATCCGACTGTGAAGAATGTGGTACTATATATTGGAACAAATGATGTTGTGAAACAACAGTCAGAAGCGCTGAAAGAAGACTTTAAATGTCTGTTGGAAACTGTCAGCTTTCTAAATGCGGAGG
The DNA here is from genome assembly GCF_902827165.1 of Trematomus bernacchii. Lineage (NCBI taxonomy): Eukaryota > Metazoa > Chordata > Actinopteri > Perciformes > Nototheniidae > Trematomus > Trematomus bernacchii. The sequence continues at coordinate 1,288,665 of NW_022987733.1, forward strand.
TGTTCATCAGTGGCCCTCTACCGCCAGTCAGAAGAGGAGTGGAGAGATTCAGCAGACTGTTTGCATTGAACATGTGGCTTTCAGCTGCCTGCACTGACCATTCTGTCCATTTTATTGACAATTTTAACTTTTTCTGGGATCGCAGACATCTTTTTAAGGCAGATGGAGTTTGCCTGAACAAGTCAGGAGTGAAATTGTTTATCTCTAACATATTCAACTGCCTGCGTCAGCAATCTGTTCCCTCTGCCAAGGACAAGCGGCAAGAGGAATCAAAACAGGAGAAAGACACAACACATTGCGCAGAAAACCCTGAAGAAGTATCACTGCACCCGCCTGAGGAATGTTCTGATTATGGGAGACCTATGACACAAATGGAGGAGTCTCCACTGCCCGTCACCCCCCCCTGTCAACGCCTTTGAGGATACTCTTCATTCATCCCCCAGCTCTCTCTACTCTCCGCTCACCCTTTCACCCTCGCCCTCCCCCCTGGAGTTCGATGACCGCATGAAGGCGATATGCAGGGTTGGCAGCATGTCCTTTACCCCCGCCCCTCAACGACGCCCACCAAAATCACCGAAGACAAGCCTACGTCAACCACCTCCCCCCCCTGGCAGCATCTCCTTTACCCCCGCCCTTCCACAACGCCCACCAAAATCACAGAAGCAGAGACGCGCACCATCTCCCCCGTCTTCATCACCGTGCCTACGTCAACCACCTCCCATCCCTTCAAGAAAGCATCTGCAGTCTCCGAAGCCTGATAAGGATGTGTGTGTACAAAACGCAACAAACTTTTACTGATATGTGCTGGGTCCAGGCTCAAGGGCATATGGCACTCTCAACTCTTTCCAGCACATGCCGGGGCCCTGCCTGCCAGTAGCTTTGCCGATATCTGTGTTGATAGGTAATAGATTAAGAGCGGTAAATCAGCTTAGAAACAGGAAGTGCTCAAACGTTTGTGTGAGGTTATCAAATTTAGCAGTGATTCCATGTCAGCCACAGCTTGTCACAACATTTTTTACTGATAGTGTATTTAACAAACTTAAACTAGCTTTATTAAATGTCAGGTCTTTGGCAGGAAAAACATTTTTAATCAATGATTTTATCACTGAGCACAATCTCGATTTTATGTTTTTAACGGAAACTTGGATTGAACAAAATAACAGTGCAGCTGTTCTTATCAAATCAACCCCTCCCAACTTTAGTTTTATGAGTCAGGAAAGAATGCATAAGAAAGGGGGTGGAGTTGCTATTTTGTTCAATGATTCCATTCAATGCAGGAAGACATTTTATGGGGACTTTGCTTCTTTTGAATATGTGGCCCTTCAGCTGAAATGCTCCTCTCGAGCTCTGTTCCTAAATATCTATAGACCACCCAAATACTGTGCAAGCTTTTTTGATGATTTTACTGAACTGCTGTCTATAGTGTGTATTGACTTTGACCGTTTAGTCATTGTTGGTGATTTTAACATCCATGTTGACAACCCCCAGGACAGAGGGGCTAAAGAACTGTTTTGTGTTCTTGATAACTATGGACTGACTCAGCATGTGGCGGAGCCCACGCACAATAAGGGGCACACTCTGGACTTAATTATCTCAAAGGGTCTGAATATCTCAAAGGTTGTGGTGACTGATGTTGCACTCTCTGATCATTCCTGTGTTTTCTTTGAGAGCTCTATTTCTGTTCACAAAAATGTTCAGAAAGAGGTAACCACAAAGCGATATTCAACAGAAAATACTAGGGAAATGTTTACTCATAATTTTTCATCCACACTTGCCCCTGCTAACATCTCAGTAAATGAGCTAGTAGATCATTTTAATTCAAAAATTAAAAATGTTATAGATGCCATTGCTCCAACTAAGGTAAAGGAAGTGATTGGCAAGAAAATATCTCCATGGAGAAAGGCCATGACCGTGAGAACAGAAAAAAGAGAGTGTCGAAAAGCTGAACGTAGGTGGCGAAAAACAAATCTCCAGGTTCACTTTGAAATCTATAAAGAGAGACTTGGCCTTTATAATTTGGAATTGAAAAACGCACGACAGTCTTTCTTCTCTGACATCATTACCAAAAACAAAAACAACGCACGTGCCTTGTTTGCTACCGTCGACAGACTAACTAACCCCCCAGTGTCAGTAGCCTCTGAATTTCTATCCACCAGGGCGTGCAATGATTTTGCCTCCTTCTTCACTGACAAAATTCAGAAAATTAGACAAGCAGTCAGTGCCTCTGCATCAGGTACAGCAAATGTTTTGTCCCTATGTCCACCTAATATCAATTCAAACACCATGACACAATTCCATCAGATTAATGGTAAAAACTTAGAGGACATTATTCAACTTCTGAAATCCTCCTCCTGCTGCCTTGATATTATTCCAACAGGATTTTTCAAAGATGTTTTTCCTTGCATGGCCTCAGATCTACTTCATATAGTAAACACATCTCTTCACTCAGGTATTTTTCCAGAGGCCCTGAAAACTGCAGTCATTAAACCGCTCTTAAAAAAGAATAATCTAGATGCCTCAGTAATGAACAATTACAGGCCCATATCAAACCTGCCATTTCTAGGTAAAATCATTGAAAAAGTTGTATTTCAACAGTTGAGTAACTTCTTGCATTTAAATAACTGTTTGGATGTGTTCCAGTCAGGATTTCGTCCAAACCACAGCACTGAGACTGCTCTTGTAAAGGTCTTCAATGACATCCACTTAAACACAGACAGTGGCAGAACTTCAGTGTTAGTATTATTAGATCTCAGTGCTGCGTTTGACACTGTTGACCACAACATATTACTAGACCGACTAGACAACTGGGTGGGACTTTCGGCAACAGTTCTAAATTGGTTTGAGTCCTACTTAAAGGACAGAAAAAAACTTTGTTTCTATAGGTAAATACACATCTGAGTTGACAAATATGACATGTGGGGTACCTCAAGGCTCCATCTTGGGGCCTCTTCTCTTTAACATCTACATGCTACCACTGGCTCAGATAATGAAGAACAACAAAATAAGTTACCATAGCTATGCGGATGACACACAAATTTACGTAACAATTTCACCAGGAGATTATGCTCCAATTCAAACACTGAGTAAGTGCATTGAACAAATCAATGACTGGATGTGTCAGAACTTTCTCCAATTAAACAAAGATAAAACTGAGGTAATGGTTTTTGGAGCCAAGGCAGAACGTATAAAAGTTAGCGCTGAGCTTCAGTCTGCAATGTTCAAAACAACAGATAAAGCCAGAAATCTAGGTGTAGTCATGGACTCTGACCTGAGTTTCAACAGTCACATTAAAACAGTTACTAAATCAGCCTACTATCACCTAAAGAACATATCTAGGATTAAAGGACTAATGTCACAGCAGGATTTGGAGAAACTTGTCCATGCTTTTATCTTCAGTAGACTCGACTACTGTAATGGTGTCTTTACAGGTCTCACTAAAAAATCTATTAGAAAGCTGCAGCTGATTCAGAACGCTGCTGCTCGAGTCCTCACTAACACTAAGAAAGTGGATCACATCACTCCTGTTCTGAAGTCTTTACACTGGCTTCCTGTGTGTCAAAGAATAGATTTCAAAATATTGTTGCTGGTTTATAAAGCTTTGAATGGTTTTAGGCCCAAAATACATGTCTGACCTACTGCTAAATTATGAACCATCCAGAACTCTCAGGTCTTCAGGGACTGGTCAGCTTTCTGTCCCCAGAGTCAGAACTAAACATGGAGAAGCAGCATTCAGTTATTATGCTCCAAATATCTGGAACAAACTCCCAGAAACCTGCAGGTCCGCTGCAACTCTTACTACTTTTAAATCCAGGCTGAAGACTTTTCTTTTTGCCGCTGCTTTTAATTGAACTATTCACATCTTAAAACTGCACTGTAACTTTTAACTTTTATCCATGTATTTTTTCTTTTAATGTTTATTTTATTATCTTTTCTTTTTAATGACTGATTTTAAATGCCATTTTTAAAATGTCTTCCATTTTTGTAAAGCACTTTGAATTACCTTGTGTTGAAAGGTGCTATATAAATAAACTTGCCTTGCCTTGCCTTGCCTTGCCTTGCCTTGCCTTGCCTTGCCTTGCCTTGCCTTGCCTTGCCTTGCCTTGCCTTGCCTTGCCTTGCCTAACTAGGTTTTGATAGATAACATATCTCTTTTTCTTCTCTCAATTATTTTATTTATATTGTGCACTCTAATCAATATTAATCAAACTAATATTTGTTTATACATTTTAAGAATGGCGTTTATCTTTTTTGAGAATTAGTTCTTATTTGATTTTATTTATTTGGGTCTACAACAGATTATACAAATGTTTGTGTCAGTAAATATGTACTAACAGAGGCGGGGGTGTTTGTGAAAATAACGGGGACAGAGCTGCTGTCAGACGAACAGCTGTGCGGAGTCATCACAAACGGACGTCGCTTCACGTGACGCTCCGGAGGAAAGGACGTCCCATTGCTCTTAAAACTCATTTCCCTGCTTCTCGTGGTTTCCTTGCGTCTCTCCATGCTTCCCTGGTGGGAGGGACTGGTCGCAGGGAAACGACGCAAGTGAGGGACGCAAGGAATCCATTTAACCGAAGTGAAACGCAGCCAGAGGGTTTGATTCTGTTCAAGCAGAAGAAATGAGATCTTCTGTCGCAGACTGAAACCCATCAGTTTTCACTGCACCTTGACCATCAAACTTTAAAGAAACACACACACACACACACACACACACACACACACACACACACACACAAAACTAAACGCTTTGCTCTTTAAAACCAATGCACCAGTACTTACAATGATGTGTGTTATTTGAAGCTATTTTACATGCAGATTTCTTGCTGTTCTGAGTTTGTATCTTCATGGTTGATACTTATTGTAAGTCACTTTGGATGAAAGCATCAGCTCAATGAAATGTAATTTAAATCTGCCAAAGGTTTACACAATATAGCCCTAAAATAGTATTAGCATGTTCATTCTGTTTTTGCGATTATGATATAACAAAATACTGGAAAATATTGCTGCAACATACTGAAATTACAAGTTGCTAAAAGTGCAAAAAGTCTTTAAAAATATAACATTCTGGGCTGTAGCCTCAGTGGCTAGCCAATGTTCAACAATACTGAAGTCACACATCTTTTTTTGGGAGTAAATCTTCCACCATGGAGCTGGTGGCAGTTTCACTCAGACATTGTTGTTGCTATGTGTAATGGTATGGCGTCATTACATCGACTAGTATGAATATTTCGCCTTCTTCTTTTTAATATATATACAATATGCCATTATCACAATATAGTTTATTTTTGTCATAATAAAAATGATACATTTAAAATGATCAGAAACAATATGCGAGCAGAAGAGAGAAAGTAATGCTTGCCAGCGTCTAAATAACCCCCTGTAGTGGTGCCCTAGAGCAGTGTTTCTCAAACCTTTTTCATATCAGGGACCACTTAACCAATTAAAAAACACACCTAACTCCACAAATATCCAAAAACAATAGGCCTGCTTACCACTCCAACAGTATAACAAATTACAGCCTAATAATGACAGCTTAACCTTCTCTATATCGCTGTGTGTGTGTGTGTGTGTGTGTGTGTGTGTGTGTGTCCTGTGTTGACAGCAAACACAAGCGTAAGCCTGTATGTCCCTTGCGTATGAATAAATACTGAGTATTGGCACGTTGCCGTCTGGAGTATTAATTGTACATATAGTACAAGAACAAGACAGTTACCTACTGCGTTACTTTATTGCACTTTACAGTGTTTCATTACTGAACTCTGCTGTAGATGTTTACTGTATTCTACTGTGTTTCTGTGCTGTTATCTACTGCGCTCATGTAAATATTAAAGAACAGTGTAGATGATCCGTTGGCATATAAAATGAATCCTCTTCAGGTCAGATCACAGTAGAAACAGACTCTTACTGTGTGTCTGAGGGTCCAGGTTCAATACTGAAGGCTGGAGGTTCTTCTTTAGAAAAGTCACTCTTCAGAGACAGACAGCTGGGGTCTGGAGACTCTGCTCTCTGTCTGTGGAAACAACACATTTTTTAAACACATCATTAGTTTTTGTAAAGGGCAGCTTTTGATTTCAGCCGGTTTACCTTATTAAAGATTTTTGGACTTGCTCTGAACTTTCTGTCTTTCTGTAGTGTTTGAGGGTTTTGGTTGTTAGAAATCCTTTGTGAGAGGGGAAAGTTTTACATGTTCGAAATGTATTTACTTAACCTAACACAAAGTCCCACATCTCGAATGTGAGAATGATTTCACAATAGTAGATTGTTTACTGTGGCTGATGATGCCAAGGAGCACAGCCAGAGCTCAGTTACACCTCTCTACTTTCCTCTTCTGGGTTTCTTTACTCTAATTTACTTTGTTTCATTACTGTACTCCACAGTGATGCTTTACTGTGTTTCTATGATTTGATCTGCTACTCAGATCAAATCAGAATCCTCTTCAGGTCAGGTTACAGTAGAAACAGACTCTTACTTTGTGTCTGAGGGTCCAGGTTTATTACTGAAGTATATAGGTTCATGTTTGGACTTTGTTACTGGACTCTACTAAATATCTTTACTGCGATCATTTAAGGTTTAGATTATCAGATAAATGTTGTACATGTTTGTGTTTCATTTGATGAACTCAACACAAAGTCCAACATGTCGAGTGTTAGAATGATTTCACTGTTGTATATCATTTACTATCTCTGATGATGCCAAGGAGCACAGCGAGAGTTCAATTAAACGTTGCAACTGTACTCTACTACATTTCTTAACTGCGATCATTTAAGGTTTAGATTATCAGATAACATAAAAACTGAATCCTCTTCAGGTCAGTTTACAGTATAAACAGACTCTTACTGTGTGTCTGAGGGTCCAGGTTCATTACTGAAGAGTGGAGGTTTATCCATAGACCGGTCACTCTTCAGAGAAACCCAGCTGGGGAATGGAGATTTGTCCTCTTCCTCCTCTTTCAAATCACTCATCTTCTCCAGTCTGAGAGATACACCATTAACACTGGGGGGACACACACACACACACACACACACACACACACACACACACACACACACACCACACACACACACACACACACACACACACACACACACACACACACACACACACACACACACACACACACACACACACCACACACACACACACACACACACACACACACACACACACATCACCACACACACACATCACCACACACACACACACACACACACACACACACACACACACACACACACACACACACACACACACACCACACACACACACACACACACACCACACACACACACACACACACACACACACACACACACACACACACACCACACACACACCACACACACACACACACACAGATTTGTAATCAAGAAGTAATGTTCTGACGTCCAGTATAACAGAGTGAATAGTTAATACACTCACCCTGTTTCCTTCCTCCCGCTCTGTCGAGGTGTACAATGGAGTCTGGCAGTCTGACTTCCTACTTTCACTTTAACGTCCTCATCTCTCTGCAGCTCCTGCCCTCGTTTTCATAACCAGTCTTATCAGCTGAACAGGAACACATACAGGGATTATTTTCAGTAAAATAGAAATAGACATAGGCCTACAGCTAAGACGAAGGTACGTTTTAACCGTTTGTTTTTTAGTTCTAATTGAAACAACAAATAAAACAGAAACGGGTCGTTTTTTTGTTTTTCAATTTTGCCCCAAAACGGAAAAACAGCTCGTTTTTTCGTTTTTCTGTTCTTACTGTTAAAACAAGTATACCACTCAATGTTTCGTTTCCATAGGTGGGTGTGTCTCCAGTGCCTCCTTGCTTCTGATTGGCTAGTTTGCCCTATGCTTGCGCTGTACTCTTCAAAATAAAGGTTCTAACTCTTTGCCTTTACACAGTGCAAAAATGACAAGCTTCTGCTATCTTTGATCTTTATGTGGGTTCATTGATCATTGTACTATGTGGATGCCTTATTGTTTTGTCAAGCACTTTGTGACTTTGTCTGTGAAAAGCGCTTTATAAATAAACTTTACTTACTTACTTACTTAGATGAGTGATAACATTATTTTTGGCCATACGTTTTTCATAAGACTGATGAAGTTGGAATCAGTTGTAGTTACAACTATCCCAAATACTATGAAATACTTTTACTGTGTAGTTCTTGATACTCTCCTGTCAAAGTCCCCTCCATGGTACAACAATGCCTGTCTTGCTGCTATATGTGACGAGCAATACAAATACTTTTAAGTTCGAAGACTGATCATTTTGGACTCAGTAGTTAGACTACTAGCTCAAAGACTATAAAATACTTTTATTTTGTACTTTCAGAGAAATCCTCTGTCAAATTGTCCACCCTGAATACCCCATGCAGATGCTCCTGTCTGTCAAACACAAGCAGAAACATTACTTTCCAGAGAAGAGAAAAGAGAAGAAAGGAAAGAAAATCGTTATAAGGGGTTATTAATGAGAGACATAATATGGCTAGGGAGGCTGTGGCTGATCGTGCGTTGATCTTTGGATCAGGGGGGCACTGGTTCAATCTCCACTGCAGTCAGCATGTCGTTGTGTCCCTGGGCTTCACCCCAAATAGCTCCTGTGAGGATTGTCCACAGTATTGAGTGTATGTAAGTCGCTTTAAGGTAAAAGCAACTAACAAGTGACATGTAGAGGTCAGTGGCACTCAGACTCTACAGGGGTCATTTTTTGATCATGGGGCATCACCCTTGTACAGCATCAGGACAATATCTCTATGGAGTCAGACACTGAAAGTGTGCTGGAGGCTGATGCGTTGACTGGGACTGATGGAAAGATGAGGCTGATGAGACTGAAGAATCTGCGAGGAACGAACTAGGGGCAGAGAAATAAATCATATTTTAACCCTTTAATTGCCAGACCAAGAAGAAATCTATGGACAAATTATTTTGTTATCAAATAGGACACAAATAACCACAAACCATTTTTATTTTTTTTGACTGACCACACAGTTTTGTTTTTATGAGCCTCTACCAACTGGTCGTGCTGGACTTGGTAAAAGTGCATTTTCAACAATCATCATACAGTAGGCTACAGTATTTTGTATGCATCAAACTCAAATAAAACACAAACTCAAATACATTTTTTTCTTTTATGGGAGATGAGCAATATATACAACCAGATATATTCCTATAAAATAATAAATTATAATTGTAGAAAAAAAAGAAATGGAAAAAAGTTATGTTTGGTGTTTTTCATAATAAAAAAAAACGTGCTCATCTTACTGTATATGCTGAATTGGCCTAACAACAAACAACTGGCCTAACAGCAAATGTCTATATCCTGTGTTGGCCTAACTTGCTCATCTGTGTGCAACTTTGGGCTGTACAGTATGGCATGAAAGGTGCTATCTAAATTATTATCACTCTTTCACTCTGAGACTCATAAGGCAGTACTAGATTTAGTAATATTACCATGAATCTAGCTATTTACCATATTTTATTGGAAAAAGTCGTATTGCTAGTTTACAATATGAAGGCCAATTCGACCGGTTGGTTGAGCATGTTTTCCAAAAAGTAATTACACCCTTGTTACAAAAATGTTTTGTGCATCAAGTTATATAATAATGTTCAGTCAGTGCTCTGACACTAAAATATGTCAAAAATGATATGGTTACCTTACACAAGTTGACCAAAAAGAGTGATTTCTTCAGGAGTGATTTTTAGCATGCCAACTTTCTCAGTGGAAGCTAGCTGAAGGGCATTCTGTTCGAACCACAGTGACATCTAGAGGTTGTTTTGTGCATAACATGTCAACTAAACGATAGAGCTGGCTGAATCAGATGGAGTTACACTTTTTTATTTATTTTTCAACAATATATCAAAACACAAAATGTGCTCTACCAAATGGTGGCGCTGGCTGTTAAAGGTTAAGACAGCATCATCATAAGAGGCCAACAAGAGTGACAGGGTGTGTCACTTTGCTGAAGGATAGACCAGCTATGCAGGATAGTCTCTGAAGATTTCCCAAGGGGTAACAGCTGCTGCTGGAGTACTGACTGGAAGTAGTGCTGGTATCATGTCTACCATATCCTCTTAAAATACTCTGTCCAACAATATAAGTCTAATGACACATTTTTATTTAAGATGCATTCTTGTACTAAGGAGGGGAATTTGAAAAAGAATACCTGAAAAAGTACTTGATGTAGTTAAATTAGTATAGCCTACTGAGTCAAACAGTATCACTCTCATTAAGAATTTATGGCAGAACATCATTTTATCTCTCATCAAAGATAGCAGAAAACATGCATTATTGTACTCAAGAGGGGAGTTTGACAGAGTACACAGTTAAAGTACTCTGAATAGTATTTATCAATCCTCACCCTCCAAGCTATTTTAATATAGATTTGAAAAAAAAAACCTCGATGCTGACTTGACCACGCAAACGGGAAATACGGCCGCATCAATTCAGCAGTGTCAGTAACATCAAACAGAGAGATACTCATACTTTATAAGATAGGGATTCATGGCTGACAGTGCAAGACAGACAGCCAGATAGACAGATCGCGAGACAGACAGACAGACAGACCAACAGACCGACAGACGCGCACACACATACGCACCCACACACGGGTATGTTTTGCATGTAGCCATATATTCAATGTAAATTCGTGCAAACACGCACTGCAAAGAGTATGAACCTTTATTTTGAAGAGTACAGCGCAAGCATAGGGCAAACTAGCCAATCAGAAGCAAGGAGGCACTGGCGTCCCAACCACCTATGGAAACGAAACATTGAGTGGTATACTTGTTTTAACAGTAAGAAACAGAAAAACGAAAAAACGAGCTGAATTTCCGTTTTTTCGTTTTGGGGCAAAATTGAAAAACAAAAAAACGACCCGTTTCTGCTTTTTTTTTAGTTTAAATTAGAACTAAAAAACAAACGGTTAAAACGTACCTTGGTCAGCTAAAAACAAAGTTGTTGAAATACAAATAATAATACCACAGTGTGAAACTGACCCAGGAAGACCAAGGTACGTTTTAACCGTTTGCTTTTTAGTTCAAATTGAAACACAAAAAAAAAGCAGAAACGGGTCGTTTTTTTGTTTTTCAATTTTGCCCCAAAACGAAAAAACGGAAATTCAGCTCGTTTTTTCGTTTTTCTGTTTCTTACAGACAGTGCAGTGCGTGTTTGCACGAATATACATTGAATATATGGCTACATGCAAAACATACAGAAGACAGTCTGTCCGTGTGTGGGTGCGTATGTGTGTGCGCGTCTGTCGGTCTGTTGGTCTGTCTCGCGATCTGTCTATCTGGCTGTCTGTCTTGCACTGTCAGCCATGAATCCCTATCTTATAAAGTATGAGTATCTCTCTGTTTGATGTTACTGACACTGCTGAATTGATGCGGCCGTATTTCCCGTTTGCGTGGTCAAGTCAGCATCGAGGTTTTTTTCTTCAAATCTATATTAAAATAGCTTGGAGGTTGAGGATTGATAAATACTATTTAGAGTACTTTAACTGTGTACTCTGTCAAACTCCCCTCTTGAGTACAATAATGCATATTTTCTGCTATCTTTGATGAGAGATAAAATGATGTTCTGCCATAAATTCTTAATGAGAGTGATACTGTTTGACTCAGTATACTAATTTAATTACACCAACAAGTACTTTTTCAGGTATTCTTTTTCAAATTCCCCTCCTTAGTACAAGAATGCATCTTAAATAAAAATGTGTCATTAGACTTATATTGTTGGACAGAGTATTTTAAGAGGATATGGTAGACATGATACCAGCACTACTTCCAGTCAGTACTCCAGCAGCAGCTGTTACCCCTTGGGAAATCTTCAGAGACTATCCTGCATAGCTGGTCTATCCTTCAGCAAAGTGACACACCCTGTCACTCTTGTTGGCCTCTTATGATGATGCTGTCTTAACCTTTAACAGCCAGCGCCACCATTTGGTAGAGCACATTTTGTGTTTTGATATCTTGTTGAAAAATAAATAAAAAAGTGTAACTCCATCTGATTCAGCCAGCTCTATCGTTTAGTTGACATGTTATGCACAAAACAACCTCTAGATGTCACTGTGGTTCGAACAGAATGCCCTTCAGCTAGCTTCCACTGAGAAAGTTGGCATGCTAAAAATCACTCCTGAAGAAATCACTCTTTTTGGTCAACTTGTGTAAGGTAACCATATCATTTTTGACATATTTTAGTGTCAGAGCACTGACTGAACATTATTATATAACTTGATGCACAAAACATTTTTGTAACAAGGGTGTAATTATTTGTTTTGAAAATATGCTCAACCAACCGGTCGAATTGGCCTTCATATTGTAAACTAGCAATACGACTTTTTCAGAGTTTCAGAGATGTTTTCCAATAAAATACGGTAAATAGCTAGATTCATGGTAATATTACTAAATCTAGTACTGCCTTATGAGTCTCAGAGTGAAAGAGCGATAATAATTTAGATAGCACCTTTCATGCATCAAATGCAGCCCAAAGTTGCACACACATGAGCAAGTTAGGCCAACACAGGATATAGACATTTGCTGTTAGGCCAGTTGTTTGTTGTTAGGCCAAACTTTTTATAATGAAAAACACTTTCCATTACTTTTTTCCATTTCTTTTTTGTTTTACAATTATAATTTATTATTTTTTATGAATATATCTGGTTGTATATATTGCTCATCTTCCATAAAAGAAAAAAATGTGTTTGTGTTTTATTTGAGTTTGATGCATACAAATACTGTACTATATGATGATTGTTGAAAAAGCACTTTTACCAAGGCCAGCTCGACCAGTTGGTAGAGGCTCATAAAAACAAAACTGTGTGGTCAGTAAAAAAAAAAAAAAATGGTTTGTGGTTATTTGTGTCCTATTTGATAAAAAAATGCAAAGAAATAATTTGTCCATAGATTTCTTCTTGGTCTGGCAATTAAAGGGTTAAAATATGATTATTTCTCTGCCCCTAGTTCGTTCCTCGCATATTCTTCAGTCTCATCAGCCTCATCTTTCCATCAGTCCCAGTCAACGCATCAGCCTCCAGCACACTTTCAGTGTCTGACTCCATAGAGATATTGTCCTGATGCTGTACAAGGGTGATGCCCCATGATCAAAAAATGACCCCTGTAGAGTCTGAGTGCCACTGACCTCTACATGTCACTTGTTAGTTGCTTTTACCTTAAAGCGACTTACATACACTCAATACTGTGGACAATCCTCACAGGAGCTATTTGGGGTGAAGCCCAGGGACACAATGACATGCTGACTGCAGTGGAGATTGAACCAGTCCCCCCTGATCCGAAGATCAACGCACGATCAGCCACAGCCTCCCTAGCCATATTATGTCTGTCATTAATAACCCCTTATAACGATTTTCTTTCCTTTCTTCTCTTTTCTCTTCTCTTGACTGAATTAAAAAGTCCAGTCTTTAAGTAATATTTGAAGTCTTTTTCCTGGACCTTTTTAAGGCTATGTTTGCAATATGTATTCAAAGGTCACTTATTTAAATAAATCAATATCTGAGGTTAGCAAACAGATACTGCCTTTATCTAGAGCCAATGACACCCATGAAGAATTGCAAATCTTTTCATCTGCTGTATTAATAAAATTGCCATTTGTTTTCAAATTGAAAATAAGGCACTCTCAGCCCAGAACATTATACAAAATATATATATATATTTTAAAAGGGACCCGTAAGGCTTTTTTTTTTTATGTTTTGTATTTGTACTAATTTGTAGTCAATTTGGACAAATATCTTTCGAACTAAAAATATCCTATGATTGCATATGGTGTGAATATGTATACCCTGCTCACTCCGTATTATTTTAGGTACAATTTATATTTTAAATGTAATGAAAAAGCCAACTCAATAGTGTGTTAAAAATAGACTTTAGGATATTGTAAAACAAAAAACTGCTTTACACCCTCTATCCTTGGTGGTCATTTTGACCCCAGGAGTTTAAAGCTCAAGAAAATGATCATATTCAAAATTGTTACCAAAATGTACGTTTCAAGTACTTTATGTTTCTTAGTTGACTATCTAAATATTCATTTAAATAAAACACTACTAGCCATTTTCATTACATTAGCAGCACTAAACTTACCCTGTTTTTCACGTGGGGAGCGGGACCAAGATAACTTTCCATTTTTGGAAAGTAATGTTTCTGCTTGTGTTTGACAGACAGGAGCATCTGCATGGGGTATTCAGGGTGGACAATTTGACAGAGGATTTCTCTGAAAGTACAAAATAAAAGTATTTTATAGTCTTTGCGCTAGTAGTCTAACTACTGAGTCCAAAATGATCAGTCTTCGAATTTTATTTATAAAGCGCTTTTCACAGACAAAGTCACAAAGTGCTTGACAAAACAATAAGGCATCCACATAGTACAATGATCAATGAACCCACATAAAGATCAAAGATAGCAGAAGCTTGTCATTTTTGCACTGTGTAAAGGCAAAGAGTTAGAACCTTTATTTTGAAGAGTACAGCGCAAGCATAGGGCAAACTAGCCAATCAGAAGCAAGGAGGCACTGGAGACACACCCACCTATGGAAACGAAACATTGAGTGGTATACTTGTTTTAACAGTAAGAACAGAAAAACGAAAAAACGAGCTGAATTGCCGTTTTTTCCGTTTTGGGGCAAAATTGAAAAACAAAAAAACGACCCGTTTCTGTTGTTTTTTTTGTTTCAATTAAAACTAAAAAACAAACGGTTAAAACGTACCTTCGTCCAGGAAACACCATGCATTCAAAACCGTACATAAGTTAAAGTGTGTGTCTGTGTGATATGTAAGTGCTCTAGTGTTGACTGTGCATTACATTGTTCCCTATTAAATATATATATATATATATATATATATATAGTTGTTACCAGGGGTTAAGTTGGGATTTGATAACAATACGTTTTATTTGTTTTATATCTCTCCAAAATATAAGTAAATAGGCCTAATAATATTTTAAACTTCTGATTTATAAAGATTAATCACATTATATAATCGTGATTTAGGGGATTACTTTTTTGTTACACCACTAGTGGAAACAACAACAAATACGTCTGTATAGTTATGTAACCATAATGGCGCAGAAACAAGGAAGTGAAAGGGGAAGTTTAGGCCTATAAAAAGCTATGTCTTAGAGTCCGATGTGGCATATTATGCCACATCGGACTCTAAGACATAGCTTTTAATGGAGACTGTATTCTTCTTAGATAAAGTAAAACAGAGTAAACATTAATTAAGTTTAGAAAAACCCAGCAGAGCCTGGATTTAACACTCACCCTGTTTTATTTGTCGTGCTCTGTCGACGTGTAAAACGGAGTCTGGCAGTCTGACTTGTTACTTTCACGTTCGAAGTCCCTCCCTGTTTGCAGCTCCCTTGGATCAAGTTACAAAGTAGAACATATTACAGGAAGATAGAAATAGACATATAGCTAAAAACAAGCACCATAAAGTTATTGAACTAAAGCAAAAAACATACAGTGTATGACAATAACCCAATACAAATACAAGTCCTGCATTTAAAGTAAAAATATTGTTAGTGTTATCAGTAAAATGGTTAATAGTGCAGTAAAATGTCCCCCAGTGTTGTACTTCTATGTCAGTTTTTGGATTCATATTTCTGCTGTATTTAATGTGTATGTTGCATTTTACTGCCAAGATGTTTTATTTTAAATTCCTTGATTTACTTTTGGCTACTTTAATCTACATAAAATCATCATATGCTATTCGATCATCATATGTTTGTCGTGAAGAAAGATTGTATGTATATAGTACCATTTACAGTTACAACAGAGGATACAAATACAAATACACATTGTTAACTAATTACAGCCTCAATACAGGGAAGACAAGTGGATAGAGATTTTGAGATATTATATGGGACAGTTCCAGAGGCTGGAGGACCCCCTTGGTGATGATATTTGTTATTATCCTTTTTTATTAAGCAACATTTAGTGTATGTATGGCTCAAATCTTTAAAGATCGATGTAAAAGTTTGTTTTTAAATATTTGTATTTTAGTTATTGTTGTATTCATGTACATTTCCGGGATAAAACAGAGGATATCAAATATGTATGATTGTATTTTGAGATGGTAACAATTAAAAAAAATGAGAGGGTATAATATATAATAAGCATTCATCTTTTTGCCCCTTGCAATTTAGTTATTTAAATAGTTATCTATTGTGCATATCATACTCTATTTACCAGTATGTAGACGACTTCTTGCACTATTTTTATTTGTATTAATTTATATTTACTTGCACAGACATATTGCAACATTCTCTTGCACTATTTTATTTGTAATCTGTTATTTCTTTCACTATTTTTATTGGTTTTATTTGTTTTATGTCCTATATATTAATGTTGCATCGTTGGGGGACTGAAGTTTGTAATTGCCATATCTACACTGTAGCTACTGTGCACATGACAATAAAGCCTTGAATCTTGAATCCTGAATATAAAACTCATTTTCCCAGCTGTCCTTTCGGTTCTCATTTCCGGTCCTGCGCACAAACGCCCTGCTCCTCCGTTCAGCGTCAGTGTCACACAATTCAATTGTATTTTTTTATTTGAAATACTATGTGCATGCCTTTTTAAATAATATCGTTTTATTTTCTTCGTCTCTTTTCTGTAACAACGTAAAGTTCCCCTTTGTGGGACGAATAAAGAAATTCTGAATCAGTCCATTTTCCCGGCTGTCCTTTTGGTTCTCATTTCCGGTCCTGCGCACAAACGCCCTGCTTGTCCGTTGAGCGTCAGTGTCATGACAACAGTACGATGGCTGCAAGATAGAGGGTGAGAAATGTGATTTTTGTGTGAGGAGGAACAACACATCGGCTTTTACTGACCGGCGTGTGTACATGAAGGTAAGAGAACCTCGGGAACAAACCTGAGTGTGTTTAGTCACCAGCTGCGGGGATTTATATATTTATATATATATAAGGCTGTTCTTATATCTGCTCAGTATCCAGGTAACTTGGAGAGCTAGCTAATTAGCTAAGCTAAAGTTAATTCTGCCGGCTTGACGTTAGCTGCAAGATAATATTTGTAACCGTCTGTATACAGCTTCTGAAGGCATGTGTGATTACTTTAAGTTTTTGTATGCTTGGTCATATTGGACATATTTGCAATAACAAGAGTGTTCTTAGTTATAGAACAATGAACCCACAGGTGCTTGGTCTTCAAAGATACAGAGGCTTTATTGTCGTATGTATGTACAATAGCTATAGTGTAGTTGTCGGCTGCTTTCTGTTTTCTATAAGATGGGACTGTTAGTTATCCTCTTGTGATTCAGTTGCTCTATTCGCAGTTGTGTAAAGTAACTAACTACATTTACCCAAGTACTGTACTTAAGTACAATTTTGAGGTACTTGTACTTTACTTGAGTATTTTAATTTCATACTACTTTGTACTTCTACTCCACTTCAATTCAGAGGTAAATGGTGTAATTTTACTCCACTACATGTATTTAATTCCTTTAGTTACTTCACAGATTTGGATGAATGATGTGAAATCTAATCAAGTGTTAAATCAGACTTTAGTTCCACCTGGAGTAAATTCACAAGCTACCCTGCAGTATACAAAGTCATTCAAACTAGCTGCACCTTTACCAGCTTTGAGAACACTTTAATGATCAATCATTATAAAACATATCATATATATTATTCTGAAATGGACTGTGGACTGTAAACATATGTATGTGTTCTAAAGATAAATAGGAGAAGACAAAGCTTGAACCATTAATTCATTTGAGTTTAAATACTCCTTACTTAGCAACTCTTTTCACCCTGGGATAATAACGTATTCTGATTCTTACAGTTTCAACTTCCATTTGGACCACTTCAAATGTTCTTTTTTTCAGATGTTTCTGGTGTTATATTTGGGTATATTACAGGAAGGTCTTATAGCAATTATGATAATAATTGTACAGCCGTAAACAGTGTTGGTCACTTTCCCTGAGCCTTCAGAGACGTCAGGATGCCTTCCGTCATAGAGGACTGAACAGGGTGCCCTCCCTGACAGAAACAACATGGACTAACGTGGAGTTTATTGACGTTTTCTACCAGCTTTATGCTTGCAGAAAGCAAACAGAAAGATAGAAAGCATTATTAACTGTTAAGGAATAATTCTTCTAGATATCGAACCTTTTGCTCTGTGACGTTTTATGATCTACTCTGACGTCTGTTATCTCCTTTAAGGAAAGGCATTGGTGCCATATGTGTTGTTGTTACCAGTTTGTGACCGGTCAACTTGTCTGGCACGAATGGTAATTGTTGTGAGAACGCTGAGGCACTTCTTTATCGGTGTTTGTGGACTCTAAGATGTGAAATCTTTGAGGCCATAAGTGTCGGACGCAAGTGGTTCAGTGTTCCCAGCTGTTTAGTCTACTCCTTCAGAGATGTTGATTACTCTCTGTGAACCAGTTAAAAGGTCTAGCATAGAGAGAGGCTCTTCAGAATTGACGTGGCAACTCTCCCGTGAAGTCAGACCCTCTGACTCTTTGACTTGTGATGTGAATCCTCCGGCCGATACTCTGAATAAACCCATCAGTGTTTGACATCAAAGCTCCAGCTCTATCCCGTGTCTCCTTCCTGAGTCGGTGACTCCCACTGCATTGCTACACAGAAGTTTCCCTCACAAAAGGCACGTTTTACATCTCATTGATTTGAAATAACTGTTTAGGGCAAGTTGCTGCAACAGGACGTGCAACATGTTGTGTCAAGGGAAGTGAACAAATCACAAAGCTAAACCACACCATCCATCAGCCTGTCAGAAATAAAACTGCTATAATAATAAGCGAGGAGTGCCGCACAGGGATTTGCACCGATAGCTTCCTGCTTCTCTCCCAGCTTTCATTAGAGAAATATCTTTTCATTTTGCGACTCTTTCATTTCCTGGTTTGATAATAAAAGCATAAATAGAGAATCTTTGAACCTGCCTCTCTCAAAGCATTTTAGACATTCATCTGTTTAGAAGATGGTGTAATATTCCTTGAACTCATTTCTATGTGGCAGTGTAGCTAGGAAGGATGGCCTCTGTGGATTAGCTGCCCGTTCCACCTGCTCAGCACTTAGCAAGTAGAAAAGCTGCTTGCCCCCACCTCCCTTCTTATTTCCCTCTCTACTCTCATACTCAGGTCATGTGATCTGCTCTTCTGCGCTGCTATTGGCTGCAGATTGATTATCCAGTGTTCTTGTAGTGAACAGAGGGTTTGATTCTGTTAAAGCAGAAGAAATGAGATCTTCTGTCGCAGACTGAAACCCATCAGTTTTCACTGCACCTTCACCATCAAACTTTAAAGAAACACACACAAAAAAGTAAACTTATTCCACCTAAATGATGTATCTCTTTAAAAACCAATACACCAGTACTTACAATGGTTTGTGTTATTTGAAGCTATTTTACCTGCAGATTTGTTGCTGTTCTGAGTTTGTGTCTTCATGGTTGATACTTATTGTAAGTGGCTTTGGATGAAAGCATCAGCTCAATGAATTGTAAATCTGCCAAAGGCTTTCGCAACATAGCCCTAACATTTGTTAGAAAATGTTTTCAAGAATTGACTAAAATTATTAGAAAATTGGGCTTATTAACACGTGACTACTGTGTTATATATTTGTACATATGTATTTAAGAAGTGCAATATAAGACAAGCACATGTTTCAGGTGTAATTATACTTTTGGAATTTGCTGCGGGCCGATTCAAAATGGACAACGGGCCGCAGTATTGACACCCCTGCCCTAGAGCAAGGCACCTAATCGACCAACTACTTTACTCAGTGAAGTGGAGATAAAATGTGCTTTAAGTAATACATCTATTTACAGTACCAGTCAAAAGTTTGGACACACTTTCTCATTCAAAGGTTTTTATTTATTTTAATTATTTTCTACATTGTAGATTAATACTGAAGACATCAAAACTATAAAAGAACACATATGGAATTATCTAGTAAACTAAAAAGTGTTAAAAAATCCAAACTTTTGACTAGTACTGTATGTATATTTCCCTCTTCTATCAGCTTATAGCTTGTCTTTAAATATAATATATGCAACACATTTTGAATCAGAAGTGATATATTTGATTTGTACATTTACACCAAAGAGAAACAGACAGATTTTTGCATGTCACGTCTAACCATTTCCCTCCTGTCTTCTTCGCTTACTCTCTCCGTCCAATCAGAGGCAGCATGTCTCTGTTCAAGGCCCGTGATTGGTGGTCAGCAGCGCTTGGCGAAGGGGAGGAGTTCGACCAGGGATGCCTCTGTGTCGGAGACGTGGACAACAGTGGCACCGGACACGGTCAGTGTGTGGAGAGGAAGAGATGCAGCAATAACACACAGTCCTTTCCTGAGATGTCTTATCACACAGATCTACACTAATGTGGATAAAAAACAGAGTTAAATGTGTCTTTTCATTGTAGTTTATATGGTTGTGCACATATATACAATGTATATCATGATGTATGTTGGCAAGAAAATAACAAATATATCTTAAAGGTCCAAAAGATCTACTGTGTGCTAACTTTCATTTGCCGCTCTGCTTTGTGTTACATTTCTCCCACATTTCTCCATCCCAAAATCAAACCACTTTGACACCATACTTGAATTAGAAAACCAGTTCCCTCTAGAGTTAAAACAAGCTAACCAGCCACAGCCAGAACATGGTAGCTAGGTGACAGTATGTTCCGTTCTGATATATACAAGTAATTTCTTATCTGGAATCAAGATTGAACATATGGGATGGTTTGCTTTAACTTTATTAGTTTCAATAGTGCTTCATGCTTGTATTCAGTCATGTGCACTTTGCATTCTGACACTGATATGCTCTTCAATGTTCATGTGGAAAGGTTGCCGTACAATCTTTATGTGATTTCTTTTGTTAAGATTTCTAATCCCCAAGTTTAAGTTTACATTTAGCACCAACTAAATAGAGCATGCATGGGAATGACCATTATATACTTCTATCAGAATCTTTTATGCCCTTTTACACTATAAACTTTGACATTAGAACATTTACCTAAGGTATTTAAAGTGTTGATAACTAAATGATGTCCTGAAGACTTTGACACTGAGCTGAGCTGACTCCCTCCCACCAAATGCCTTCTTTTATGCAATTTACTTCAGGTTGAGTAAATGACACTAATTAGTCGGCATTTCACTTCTCCAACTTTGTGTTGTTAAAGAAACATCTTGTTTTACCTTAGCAGTGACAGTGCTAGCACCTCACGAAGGCAAAGCAATGACAGTCTGCCTGCTGTTAGACGTAATAACTCGTCATGTAACATCTGTCACGCGTTTTTGTTTATACCTTAATAGACAAGGTGGTGGTGGGCAGCTACATGGGGATGCTGCGGATATTCTCCCCAAACGTCAACAAGACCAGCGAGGGAGGTCCGGCTGACGCCCTGCTGCTGGAGGTCCAGCTTAAAAACGCCATCATCCAGGTGGAAGTGGGCAAGTTTGTCTCGTAAGTAGACTGAAACTCTGGGAGAAGGCCACCAAAGGGTTAAATAGATTGCCCTATGGTGGAATATACGTTCATATTAGTAGTGTCAATCGATTTGATATTTAATCATGATTAATCACAAGTTTAAACTACGAGTACCTACTTGTATTCTGAGGGGGGATAAAACAAATACATGTGTGTTGTAATAAATAAATGCATGACAATCTGGTAAGAGAAATCAAAGGGTTTTTTAAAGCTTCATTTTGAGGATTTCTGTATTGCTCTCTTGGATTCCATTAAATTAGCAGACAATCACATAGAAAGTAGAAAGTAGTAGTTTTTTTACATTTATGTTTTTATTGAGTTTTCACAACAATAATAACAGAACAACATGTGAACCTAAACAACAACAAATAATACACACAAATCAGTTATAAAATAAAGCACAATAAATACTAGTTGTCTGAAGACCTTCAATATTCACACATACCGTACAGGAATGAATTAGTCATTCACTTACTCATTGGTGTCAACCATGTACATTTTCCACTTTTCCCATTCCCTATTGAATGCATTCTCTTGGATTCTCAAAACATATGTCTACTTTTCCATGACAATAAGATCTTGAACAATTTCCAGCCACTGCTCCTGAGTCGGAGCGTTCACATGAAGCCAATTCCTAGTTATAGCTTTCTTACTCGCTGCAAGTAAAACCTTCGTCAAATATAGATCGCCTCCCATCACAACATCCTTAATGATCCCAAGATACATCACCGGGCAGGTATTTGGGATTCCATATCCCATAATAATTTTGACAACTGCATTAACCTTCTCCCAATATGACCTTATCTTTGTACAGTTCCAGAAAATGTGCGAGTGGTCCGCCTCCATGTTCCCACACTGTTGCTGTACACCAAGTTGCCTGCTCTTTATTTTGGGTGTTATGAAAAAGCGAGTCAGGTTCTTCCAGCAGAATTCCCTCCATACTAATGAGTTTGTGGATGTAAATTGCGTCTCGAACATTTGAAACCATTCTTCCTCTGAAATTAAAATGTTTAACTCCGCTTCCCATTTAGCTTTTATGTAGATAGTTGATTCCCCCCTGTTTCCCCCCAAAGCCTGGTAGAAAGCAGAGATGATCCGAGACCCCTTCTGCTGATACGCATCCACAATCACCCCAGTTACAGTATCTAAAGATTCATCTGCATTCAGCCTTATCTCTTTTACAAAATAGTGTCTTAGCTGCATGTATCTAAAATAATCCCTGTCTGTAATACCATATTTTGCCTGTAAGTCCTGAAAACCCATCAATTCACCCTTTTCTGAAACCGTACACATTGCTGTTATGCCCTTTTGCACCCATTCTTTGAATGCTGGATCGTACACCCCTAGTTTAAAATTGGAATCGTATGCAAACCACCTCAGCGTGTGTATCCCTCTCTTTAATTTGTATTTTTTTACTACAACATTCCAGACCTCTAGTGTAAACGCAACTATCGAATCCATTTCACCTCTCAGAGCCCTCACCAAATTCCTATCTCCCACCAAGGCCTGAATGTGGTGACCCTGCACCTCCCTTTCCATGGCTTTCCATCCAGACTCATAATCGAGTCTACACCAGTAGGCCAAAGGTCTGAGCATGGGCTGCATAGAACTATTCCCTAAGATTTGGTAAAGCCATTCCCCCCTTACTTTTAGGCAACTGAAGTGTCGTAAATCGTATTCTTGGTTTTTTACTATTCCAAACAAATCTAGAAATCATCCTGTCCCAGGTTATGCATTTGTTTTGGGGAACATCAATTGTAAGAGACTGAAAAAAATACAGCAGCCTAGGTAGGATATTCATTTGAACCGTTTGTATTCTGGCACTGAAGTCTAAAGGGAGGGTGGACCACCTTTCTACATCCTTTCCAATATTGTCATCAATTTTGTTATAATTGGCTTCAAACAGGTTGGAAAATGTTTTGGTTATAGTTACACCAAGATAGGTCATTGTTTTGGAATTCCATTTTAGGTTATATGCATGTCTAATTTGTTGGGATGGGGAATAATGAAATGAGAGAATTAGAGTTTTTGTTACGTTCACTTTATACCCTGAATAGTAACCATATGTGTCGAGTAGGTTCATCAGGTTTGGGAAACATACATCTGATTGCTCAAGAAAAACTATAACATCATCCGCAAAAAGCCCAATGATATGATCTTCCCCCCCTATATTGACACCCTGCAGATCTTCACTCTGCCTTATTGCTTGCGCCAATGGTTCAACAAATAAAGCAAAGAGAGTAGGAGAGAGACAGCAACCCTGTCTAGAGCCTGCAGCTGAATCCTATTGGACAGACTCCCATTTACTTTGATCCTAGCCGTAGGTTCATGATAAATAGTCTTAATACACCGAATTGCATTTTCATTTAAACCAAACCTCCTTAGTACTTCATATGAAAAAGACCAGCTGACACTGTCAAACGCTTTTTCTGCGTCCAGACTAACCAGAACCATACTCGTGCCCTTTTTATGTGCATTGTCTACAACAGTGGTTCCCAAACTTTTTGTGCCCAAGGCACACCAAAGGACAAGTAAAAATCTCAAGGCACACCTATTGTGCAAAATAGCCCTAAAACACGTGTTATCACTCATATCATGTAAAATATCTGTAAATGTGCATAATTATTTACTAATGCCAAATAAAATGTGACAAAGACAACTATATTACTCATGAAATATTTATTAACGAAATATTTCAGAAATTAATTTGAAACTTTATCAAATTAGGCTTCATCAAAGCAGCAACACACTCATTTAAACCAGTCAGGTCACAAAATAAAAAATTGTGGAGGATCAGGCTTTGGTGGTCGGCTCCCATCTCGGCGCACAGCTGGGAGAAGAGGCGAGATTTCAGGGGCCTTGATTTGATGTAATTCACCATCTGCACAGCCTGATTCAGCACCTCAGTCAACTCCGGGGGCATGGTTTTGGCAACTAATGCCTCTCTATGCAAAATGCAGTGGTTTGTCACGATATGTGGGTTTTGTGCTCTCACCTTAGCAATAAATCCTTTCACTCTCCCCGTCATGCTTGCCGCACCATCTGTGCAAAGACTGACGCACATATTCCAGGTCAGACTGTTCTCTTTTAAATAGTTATTAGTTACCCTGAATATTTCTTCTCCCGTAGTATGGCTTTCCATTTCTTTGCAAAAGAAAAACGTCTCTTTGATAGAGTCAGCATTAGGGATGCCAGCGATTATTCGATTTTTCGAATATTCGTTACAGTCTCCATAATCGAAAATTATTTTTAAAATTCGATTTTATTTATATATATTTTTATTATTATTTATGTTTTTCTTTTCTTTTTTCTGGCTTAGTTTCAACCAAAATATAGACTAATGCTAATAGTAATAGTATTAATAATTGTAAATGGCCATTGGTCACACCACCAGTTTGTTTTACTGTAAACTTGGAGGAAGAGTGCAGACTGCTGCTGCCTGCTGCAGCCTGCTACACACCGACCCCCCCCCCCCCCCCCCCCTCTCTCTCCGTCACACGTGCAATTGGCGATATACAGAACAGTGAGAACAACACAACTAAAGATGAACAAAGCGGCACGTTCAAAGAAGCGAAGTGACTAGTGCAAATGAAGTAAAATGCAACCTCTGCGAAAAGACTTTTTTTTCTCTCCCGCGGCGAATAATCGAGTAATATTCGCCAGGGCTGTCCGATCTTCGAATTTGAAAATTTGAATTTCAGTTTCTGGCATCCCTAGTCAGCATCAACATATCTGACGTTTGCCAGAAGTTGGGCAGCCCCACTTATGTCAGTAGGTTCGTCTATTTGTAGGGAAAATCTGCCGCTCGCCTGCAGTGCCATAAGACAGGTAACTTTCATGATACTGTCTGCTGACAGTTTTTTTCCTCTTTTCTTTCGGTGGTGGGTTGTCGGCAGTCTCTGCACTGGTGGTTGGTGGTTTGCTCCGCACAAGATCTAGCGCTCCATTTTCCCTCTTGCGTGTTTCTCTGTTTTAATGTTGTCCTTCAGCCTTCGATGTGTCACGGTCTTATAATGCCCACCTGCAACTGCGTTAACAGCTAAATATGGGGTTCTGTGAGGATTTTTTTTTAAAGAATTGTTTTTAGGTATAGAGTTTGCCTCTGTATTATGAAATGAGTGCATACAAAGTACTGATATAGTAAATTAAAAAATAATTATTTTTGTGTAGTTGTATATTGCAATAATAACGTATGGTTGTCACAAAATCCCACGGCACACCCGGACTTGCCTCACGGCACACCAGTGTGCCGCGGCACACCGTTTGGGAACCACTGGTCTACAATATGGAGAGTCCTTCTGATATTGTCTTGTGTTTGGCGCCCTCTAATGAATCCAGTTTGATCTTCATGAATAAGATCTGGCATAAAAGTCTCAAATCTTTTACAGATAATTGAGGTAAACAGCTTGTAGTCCACATTTAAAAGAGAAATTGGCCTATCATTTTTATAGTGGTCTTTGTCTTTGCCTTCCTTTGGCAAAATGGAAATAATTGCTTCCCTCCAAGATGGGGGAGCCCTGCCTTCTTTAAGAGTCCAATTAAAACAAGACAGAAGCAGAGGTGTTAGCTCCTAGTGAACTCTGGTGGAAACCCATCGCTGCCCGGTGGTCTTTAGCCTACTGATTGCAGCTTCCAGCTCTTCAACTGTAAATTGCGACCTAATGGTGTCACTCTGTATCTCACCTATAGATGGCAGATCAAGCGAGTTAAGAACGTTTCTTATTGTGCTTTCATCAGCTAATGGTGGATTAGAGTAGAGTGTCTTATAGTACTCTTCAAATATTCTTTCTATCTCATCTGGCTCATACAATAGTTGATTAGTTTGGGGGTCCCTTGTTCTATGAATTGTATTAGAGGCTTGCTGTTTGCGCAGGCGTCTGGCCAGGAGTCTAGCTGCTTTTGAGCCTGATTCATAATAAGACTGCTTTAAAAACCTTGCCTTTTTTTCTATTTCTCCTCTGAGGATCCCATTTATCTCCCCCCTTTGTTTCCTTAATTTGTTGTAATGCTGATTGATCCCCTGTACTCTCAAAGCTTCATTAAAACACATCAAAATAACCTAAAACAAGAACGTACAGCCCTCATTCAGACACTAAACTCCTGATATCAAGTGTTGTTAGCCCAGGATCGTTCAGGGTGTTGTGTAATCTCTCTCCTTCACTTCAGCCCTCTTTGCTGCCTTGCTCTACGTGAGGCTGTTAGTAGGTCAACTTAGCATCAGCTTAATGTCCTCTGCCAGGTATAGCGAACTTAAATCACCGTCTCACGAAGGCAGAGCTCGACCTTACTGTCTAAGGGGAAATAATAGTCAGATCTTATACCATTTAAAGGCTTCAATCAAATTCACATGACATTATTTTTGTACAAAACCTGAACAATTAACTAAGTCATACACACAGATAAATAGCATGTTTCAAGATTTTGCTTGCTAAATGACTAATTATTCTTATGTGTTAGATAGTTACAGGGATATTTTCAGAGATTCATTCATGGCTTTGGTTGATTCTTGTAGTGGCCAATTATGCACAAAAGGAATGTTCAAAGGCCACTTAGTCTAGGAGGCGAATTCGAGTATTGACTCAAGATGTATGTTCAAGAAATCCAAATACCTTGCTCGTTCCATTCAAGTGCTTTATTAGGATGTTCAATGGATCAGCTGCCGACGTGCAACCTTTGCACGGTATTTAAACATATAAACAAATCCCAGTCGTACGGATGTGTGCGGTCAAACACCTTTTCCAACTTCCTCTCTAGACTTCCTGCTGTGTCAAGCTGGCAGCGTCATTTATACCTGAGCACGCTACTACAATCTGCTTTCTATAAATAATAACAAACCATAAAACTAGAGCTGTCCATAAGCAAGATGAAACGTTACCAAAACAGTATAATAATAATTCATAGTTATTCAGCTCACTTAAGTTAAATTACAAGAATATTCAATTGGCTCACCAAACCATCATTCATGTCCTTTCATTATAAAGTTTATATAGAAATGTATTTATTAGGATAAACCCCTTGAGATGCACCATCTCGTTTTCAAGGGGGTCCCGACAAAAGCAACGTCTTACAGACATACATGAACAAAATAACAGAAAGCAAAGCATGGCAAACAAGGACAGACCACGTACAGTCTGTTAAGTTACATTCATGAAGCAATACAATCATTACAATTTGATAGACAGTCGTGTCTTAGATCAGTTTCATCAATAACAAGAGCAGCTGGAAGTGAGAGGATAATACATGATTAGACATACCCAATGATGCAAGGCAGCAGGTAAAGTATTCCAGTCTGTTGGGGCTTTAAACATGAACGCTCTTCTGCCAATAGATGTTTTTGCAGAGGGGACAGAGAAATAAATCTGGACAGAGTGTCTTAACTTGATAATTTGACGAGGAAAGGTACAAAATACTGCTTTAAATAAGGGGGATAGTTAAAGTAAATGCATTTGAATATAAGTTGCTCATATTTGTAATGGCTTGAGTAGCTATGAGGTCGTTGTTGGAGAGGAACTATTGGCCTGTTAAGGAATTGAACTAAAGGCCGTGGGTTTGAGGACAGATAATATGCCATATCTGTGTATCTGTTTTATATCTGTCCAGGACACAGGTCTTTATTTAACTCTGTGTCTTGACCCTGTGTCAAATATAAGCATATCTATCGTAAAGCTTATATAATAAACACTTATTCACAATTCATAACCAAGGTTGGGAGGGTGACTTTTAAAATGTTATCTGTAACAATAACTAAATACTTGTGACAAAAGTTAATCAGTAACCTATTGTGAGTATCAGAATATAAAAGTATGAAAGTAACCTGATGACTCTCCGTTACTTTTGAAAATATGTCAATATCTTTTTTTAGAAAACAAATGATTTTAACTAAACATTTTCAGGCAGTAGTTTAGTGAATAAGTCTAAAAAACAAAAATCAAATCTGAGGAACCAGAAAATGCTCCGTTTTAGTTTAATACATACAGAAGATGGTTACGTTTCCACATATTTTGAATTACAGGAGATCAATCAACGGCAGCTATCTATTTAACTACCAAAAGGCATTGAACCCCTAACCCTGGCATCCCTACTTTAGCTGAACAATATACACCCCTAATGCTTTTCGATGGGTGCACAGGAAGCTTCCACAAAGTGACGTTTCTGGGAACAGCTCCGGTGGTTTGCCCCGAAGGCTTCCCACATCGCACATCGTAGGCTGAATCCAGCTAAATCAGTCTGTTTGGAAGACGTCTTGTTTGGTTACCTGTGGTTTTTCAGCCCAGCATTCTTCAGAGGCATTTTGGTGTCCGGCCCGGCCTTGACAGTGAAGCACGTTGTAAATATTGTCAGGGCAGACTGACAAGAGTTGGGCAGATGGTGAGAAATGTAACTTCAGAACTGACTTGAGTGGTTTGCCAAGAAAGAAAGAAAGCTTGTGGGATCCAGTTTTCACCTCCCTTGTTGTTCTTCTCTTGACAAGCAGTTGTTGAACGTTAGTGAGACAGCAGTTGTTCTGGGTCCAAAGAGTGGGCAGAGGCCTTCTCTGTGGCTTTGTGGTGAAGCAAATACGTGAAAATCTAGGATCAGCATCACTGAGACCAAAACCAAACGTTAGAATAAACCAGCAGCTGTTAGAGTAATTATTTTAAAAGTATGAGTTCAAATATGACTGGACACCACCCTTTAGCTTAAAATATGGTTTCAACCACTGCGGCAGGAAGCATCTGTCGTGCTGAGGTGCCTTTGAGCAAAAAACTAACAAACTCTGAGCTCTTTAGCGGAAGAAATCAGTTATTTTAAAGGGGACCTATTATGCAAAATCCACTTATTCATGCATTTTCTACATCAACATGTGTCCCCTCTGAAAGAGACTCTGAACGTTTCAGGAACAAAGATTCTCTCTCTTTTTGTCCTGATCCATTTATATGTCTGAAAATGAGCTGATCAGATTTTGCCACTTTATGATGTCATAACGATGTTTTGGCTTGTGTAACCATTAGCCAATCAGCAACCAAGGTAACCCCCCCCACCTTATCACCTGAATCTCCTCCTAGAGCACCATTGTGTTCTTTTTACCAAATCTCTCTCAGAGGGGCGTGGGGAGGGGCTCCTTATTTTCATCTAAAGTAACAGACAGAGAATCAGCACTTTTGAAACAGGGCTGAAACAGAGGGGATTATGGGATGCTGCAATGATCTGTTTGGTGTTTCAGCCAATCAGAGACAGGTTCTGTATATATCTGAGACCTATAATATATTGATGAAAAACAGTATAATAGGGAACCTTTAAGCTTAAACATTAAGTTTCCTATGTTGTAAAACATAATGTAAACAAATGAAGTTTATGAATGTATTTCGTTGTTATTTATAATTTAAATCATACTTGTATTTATTTGTTATCAACTAGGTTAAGTCTCATTAAGACTAACCAGGATAGGGAGCAGCACCGTTACAGACAACCAATTAAAAACATATCAAAGTCACAATTAAAAACGTCACCAAGAGTCATTAAGAAGCAAATCTTGGTACAAATATTTCCAGCTACATCATCAACGACAACTGGTCCAAAGATCTGTGATGATTAGATTTTTTTTGATACACACAAATCACCCAAATGAACAGGAACGATACTCTGACTGTACGCATTATGAATGCTTCAACAAATCATTCAAAATTGTTGGTTTGGTTCTGTATTTTTAGTGCTTCTGCCACCACTGGAAACATTGGCTTTGCAGATATTGAAAGTATTAATTTAACTATAATGGGAGAAGCGCAATACTTCTAAACAGATTATGTTTTTTAGGAGTGCTTCTTAAGCTAAGATATAGTATGTGCATGTCAGGGTGTCCGTGGGGTCTTCAAAAGTATTAAAAGTTGATAAGTCAATTTAGCGAAAATGAAGGCTATTAAAAAGTATTAAACGGCATTTTCCAAGGTATTACATTTTGTAGCTAGTTTTCAATAAGTATATAAATTGTCCAAAGAGGTTGTATTCTACAGTTTGCCTGAATGTAATCATTGCGTAGGTGTGTAGTGTGATTCTGTGTAGTTTATTTATGGCATCCCGTTGGGTTTGCCGTCATCTGAACAGGACATCGCACGCTCACTGCTTGATAGCGCGCGAAGGTCCGTTTACGCCGGTTGTTAAACAACATCGTTATGGGGAAATGCAAGTCTGCGTCCAAATGGTTGGAAGATAAGGAGGAAGGACAATCAATACTGTATATAGTCAATGTGAGGTAAAGTGTGTCGCCAAGGTAACCGGTTAGAACTCCAAGTGGCGATGAGGTCTTAAAATGTATGGAAAGGGTCTTTAAAAAGGTCTTAAAAGGTATTACATTTGACTTCAGGATTCCTGCATATACCCTGGCATGTGCAATCAGACATTCATATAGAATTGAACTACATTGTTACAAAACCCATCGGCCCAAACTCGGATCCTGTTATATTGCAGCCATGGAATCTCCACTTCTGTTCAAAAATGTTACTGAATTTTGTTTCCAAGATAATGAGCAAGCAATTTAACGATGAAATTAGGACTATAGCAGAGATTAAAACCCTTTCATGCATGAATTGTTAAAACCTCAGTCAGGATTTTTTTACCAAGTGTTTTTATTGCTCTTGGGGCATGAAAACAAGATTTTAACTTTAGTTTCTTTTTATCTAGTTTTTTCAAATTTAGAAAGAAAAAGTGTTATATGTCCACTCAGTATCGGACAGTATGCGTTAAAGTTTGAACTTGTACATTTGGAAAAAATGATAAATAAAGATGTGCAAACTTAAAATTAAATTATAATAACATAAGTATATTGATTTAAGGCCCAAAAAGATATTGCAAATGAAGTATTTTCAAGAACAACAGTAGCAGTAACAGTATGAATTGTAGTTGAAATATAGCCAGTGATGCATGACGTCCACTTTAGTGCACAGGTGATTAATCACAATTTCCTGCAAACATAAAATCAATACTTTGACCATTTATGAATGATATGATTCCTTAGTTGTTACTTGATGTCACCAACATTGTGATACCTGCAGGGGGCGCGCTCCATAAAAGGATTGGCAAGATATCGATGAGTGATTCGGTCCATCTGGCTTTCTGTTGCCATCAAAACACGTGCATATACACGAAAACACCTTTTGAAAAGCTGTCCACTGTAGCCTCTATGCGTGAAAGAGCCTTTTAGTTGTTTTACATATTTACCATCAGGTTTACTATCTCGATGATTCTGAACCTGGTTGTGTTATGAATGTTTTATTGTACAGTCTTTATCTTTATTTTGTTCTCTTTTCAGGTGTTCAGATCTTCTTCACCTGGCTGTCCTTCACCCCAGGAAGTGTTCAGTCTACTCTGTTTCAGGTAACACACATGCACAGAAACATTACGCAGTTGGTCGTTTTATGCTTTTTCGGTTTTGTTCACTGTATTTAGAAACTATCCCTTTTTTTCTCACCCGTATGTATATATATATGGGGGCGGCTGTGGCGCAGTGGACTAATGCTTTGGTGTTGGGATCAGGGGAGCACAGGTTCAAACCCCACTGCAGTCAGCATGTCGTTGTGTCCCTGAGACACTTCACCCCAAATTGCTCCTGTGGGGATTTTCCACAGTATTGAGTATGAAAGTCGCTTTGGATAAAAGCGTCTAACAAGTAACATGTCATGTAATGTAATATGTGTGTGTGTGTGTGTGTGTGCAGGCACTGCAGGGAACGTGGAGCATGGAGACCAGTACCAACTGAAGATGGTTTATGAACACAATCTGAAGAGAACCGTCTGCAACATGACCTACGGCTCCTTCGGAGGGGTCACAGGTATGTGTTTTTTGGCTGAACTTACTGATTCTTGCATCTCATGGTAACATCTCTCAGACAGCTCTGGCAGACCTTTAAAGAAAGTATTCCTTTAAAGGTCACCTATCATGCTATTTTTAGGCATATATTATGGGTCTCAAATATATAAAAATATATCAAAAACATGTCTATGATGTGTTTTTCTCAAAATACCAAACAGATCATGCATTTTTTTTAGACATCCCTCATATCCCTCTATTCCAGCCCTGTTAGAGAAACGCTGATTCGGGGTCCTTAGCTTGAACAAAAAAAAAATAGGAGGGGGAGCTGATGCCTGCTCAGAATTCTACGAGATACTCAGCTAAATGCTCCCGTGATTAAACGCCATCATGTTCAAAACCACATCAAGGATTATCTCTGAAACAGTATGGAGCTCAAAGGCTTTTTCTCTTGCCGGTTATACCACAAGGTGAGTTCCTTTTTTTATTTCCTGCTTCTTCACACACATGCTCTCCAGTACAGGTTAGCTCTGAGTGTTAGCGATGCTAATGTAAACACCGACCATATTATGTCCAAAACAGTCGGGCATTGTTTCTGATAGCAACTTTCTGATAGGGCCGTGGGTCCACATTTCAGATATTACGTCATATCGGACGCAAATCTGGATCAGCTCCGTTGTTCCCCCGTTTTTAGAGATTTGGGTACGGAGGAAAAGAGAGGGTTTTATTTTCTGACGCTGCGTGAGTTCCCCGACACACCGGGGACACATGTTGATGTATAAAAGACATCATATAGGTCCCCTTTAACATTACTTACGTGTCCTCACAAGTATACAGGTTCATGCGTGCGAGCGAACATCTGTGCATGTGCTTTTGCAAAGTGGTAATTGGCAGCACTGGACAAATACATAAAACTATAAAAAGTCTCTAAGAGGAGTGAAGGATGGAAAGAGAGAGGGGTCATATAGCTGCACTCTCTCCAGTCAATTGGGCTTTTGGAAAAACCAAGTAGGGGAAAGCCCTTGAGTAGTCAGAGTCCAAGAAAAACACACGCACACACACAGAGAGACAGACACACACATAGAGAGACAGACACACACATGGAGAGACAGACACACACATGGACGGGGAATCCCCTTTAAAGCAGAGAAAATGGCACTTCTAAATAAAGGCTGTATTGTCAAGGTGTGTGTGTGTGTGTGTGTGTGTGTGTGTGTGTGTGTGTGTGTGTGTGTGTGTGTGTGTGTGTGTGTGTGTGTGTGTTGTGTGTGTGTGTGTGTGTGTGTGTGTGTGTGTTGTGTGTGTGTGGTGTGTGTGTGTGTGTGTGTGTGGTGTGTTGTGTGTGTGTGTGTGTGTGTGTGTGTGTGTGTGTGTGTGTGTGTGTGTGTGTGTGTGTGTGTGTGTGTGTGTGTGTGTGTGTGTGTGTGTGTGTGTGTGTGTGTGGAGAGAGAGAGAAATTGCCAGACTCTGTGGCCTAGCATGATGGACCCTTGATTCATTCCATTTTTACACACACACACACACACACATGCCTTCACCCATACAGCAACACACTTAGACACGTGCAATACATATAGACACACATTAAAACACTCTCCTCTCCTGTTATCTCATCTCCTTTCCTTTCCGTCCACTTCTCCTTTCCTTTTTCTTCCCTCCTCTTCTCCTTGCCTCCTTTCATTTCCTTTCCTTTCCTCCTCCTTTCCTCTCCCTAATTGATGTCATCCTCTCTTCTCCTGTTGTCACCACTAGATGGCGGTGCAGGCTGTGCATTTGCAGTTTGCAGTTCCTGAAACTTTATGAATGGGCTCCTGTCATGCCTCTTTTTCGGGAAATTCCCTCTTTTCAGCTCCACCTCAAGCTGCAGGTCAGAGGTCAGCTGCAGAACAGCTCTCCTGGATCTGTTAGTGATTCAGTCGCTGCCTCAAGGTCACTCCAGCGGGGACGTTTGTGTTTCAATCACATCATTTACCCAGCACATCACCATGTTTTATTTAACCTTCCTTGGACATGTATACTTTTCATTTTGCTCTAGATAACCAGACCAAGTAGCAGCACCAAATGAAGGAGATAAATGACAGACTAAGCAGCGTAGAAGTGAAAGAAATAAACAGGAAACTGTTTGTAAAGCGACAATTTGCAGTTGCCAAATACTTAATTGTCTCTCTGTATCTCTTAATTGACCTTCTTTATGGTTTAAATCGAACCCAAAAACGTAAATCTGGAAAGTATTAAACCATTAATCAAGGGAAAAAGGCAAAACATAATAATCTTGCAACCCCTTAGCTTCATCGTACTCTGCTTTATATGTTGACATTTTAAACAATATATGTTCCTTGTTGTTGTTGTTGTGTTGATACAGAAGTTTGTTTGTTTTTTCTGGTTCCTGTTCAGGTCATTTGAGTTGTTTGAGTTGGGGAGGCTGCCCTCTGTTTGAGCTTTCCTCACAGTTGACATGAAAATGAGCCGATCTCACGCTTGATTTGCTGGAACGCGCTTACTCACACTTGTAATGATTTGCAGAAATATTCAAAAGCACATGTACAAACAAATACAAATATAGACACACACACACACACACACACACACACACACACACACACACACACACACACACACACACACACACACACACACACACACACACACACACACACACCGGCACACTTGTTTTCAACGACTGTAGCTCTCAGTCTGAGAGTCCATTTTAGTGTGTGTGTGTGTGTGTGTGTGTGTGTGTGTGTGTGTGTGTGTGTTATTAATGTTCATGTGTGCGTTCCTGCAGCAGCCTGTGTGTGACAGCACTCTTCTCTCCAATGTTCAGAGAGTGTTTGGATTTTGAAAGCATTGAAAGTTTGTGTGTTTGGGGGGGGGGAGTGTTTTTGCAAGTCGTGTCTGCTCTTACACGTGAGTGCGTGTGTGTATGTGTGTGTGTGTGTGTCTATAATAGCAGTCATTTAGCAGTGTAATAGCAGCTCTGTACTAATACTGCTCTAATAGCTGGGCTGCCTTTGGGTTTGGGTCACTTTTAGGCCACACATACACACACACACACACACACACACACACACACACACACACACACACACACACACACACATACACACATACACACATACACACATACACACATACACACATACACACATACACACACAACACACACACACACACACACACTCTCTCTCACAGCTCTGCCCGCTGCAGTGTGGCCAGCCTCTGTGCTTTGTTGGCTGCTTGTTCAACATGTCTTATTAATGACCATAATACAGCCGTTTCCTCCACTGTGTCTCGCTCTCATACAGAGCTCTTTGACACATAATACCTGGGCGTGGGCGTGTGAAATTACACGTGCACGGCCGCTTTTATGGCACAGCCTGGCTCTCATTTTCAGTACGTAGCACTTTTCCTATTATTGATGATACAGCGTGTCAGGCTGTCTGAGTCAGTGTCGTTCTTTTGACCCTGGTGCTGCTTTTCGAAGTGGGGACACGACCAGATTAGTGTCTGTCTTTCAGGAGCATGTTTATATTTAAACAGATTCAGAATACTCTATTTATCCTGGGGGATTAGTGACAGTTAGAGTATTCCTACACTCTGGTACTTCTACTTTTACTGAAGTACAAGATCTGAGTACTTCTACTTTTACTGAAGTACAAGATCTGAGTACTTCTACTTTTACTGAAGTACAAGATCTGAGTACTTCTACTTTTACTGAAGTACAAGATCTGAGTACTTCTACTTTTACTGAAGTACAAGATCTGAGTACTTCTACTTTTACTGAAGTACAAGATCTGAGTACTTCTACTTTTACTGAAGTACAAGATCTGAGTACTTCTACTTTTACTGAAGTACAAGATCTGAACACATTATCGTTAAGGGAATCATCCAAATAAAAGATAACATAAGAAGATATTCATATAAATTGAATGTCATTATAAATGTCCAATAAATAATGAAATAAAATAGAATTTTTTTTAATTTATAAACATAAGAAGTAGAATATTAAATAAAAAACAAAATCAAGATATTTGGATAAATACTACATGTCCGTTAAAACATAAAATTAAATATAATCAAAATATTTATATAAACATAAAGGTTAAGTTAAAAATGTGCAATAAAAAGATAGAATAAAATAAAGATATTTATATAAAAATGTGAAGTTATAATAAAATGTCAAATAAATTATAAAATAAGAATATGCAATATAATAAAGATATTTATAAAACCATGATACGTTAAACGTCTTACCTAAAGATACACAAATATAATACAATTATTTCTTAAAACATGAGAATTTGTGATGTAATGTGATCCGTGAGAAAATGCCTTTAGGGAAAGCAGTTTCTTCGTGTGGGAACTTCTATGTTATAGGAAACAGGTTTGAGATATTAGAAATAGTTTTCAGCACACCGCAGGGCGGGTCTGTGGTGTGAGCGACCTTCAGCAAGTTTATGGCCACCATGAACTCCGCTCATCACACACACACACACACACACACACACACACACACACACACACACACACACACACACACACACACACACACACACACACACACACACACACACACACACAGAATAGGTGTGTAGGAGTGAGCAGCTTTTCTGTCTAAATCCTTGTTGATAGATGTCGAGTGTGGGTGTGTGTGTGTGTGAGTGAGTTGCGCTGTAGGTGGCTGTCTCTCTGACCTCTAGTTGATGGCAGTGTGAGTTTTAATAGCGCGTCGAGGCCTAATTATAGTCCTCTGGTCACACAGCCCCACTGCTTTATGGCCGTGTGTGTTAAGGCTTAGCATGTCCTACATCAGGCCTTTCCTCACAAACACACACTCCTGTGCACGTTCATACCCAGAGCCAGGTGTGTGTGTGTGTGTGGAGGTGTTAATGGAGATATCAGATTCAGCCAGAGGGAGAAACACACCTCATTGCACAACACGACATCACGGCTGAAATGAAACAGAAGCCATCAATGTATTTTGTTGCTGCTTGTGTTTAAATACTTAAAAGTAAAAAACAGCAGAGTCAGATCTATGGAAAAAAAAACAATATTAAAAAACATTTAAGAGCCTTTTTAGCTACGGGGATTGGGCTTGTACACATTTGAACAGCTGTCAAAATAACATTTATTTTGCTGAGTTAAAAAGTGACTTTTCAAACCTCAACTGGGCTGATGATTTACATCGTCTCTGAAAAAAAGGGTTTATGAATGTAAATAAAGCCCAGTGAATTCTGTCCTCTAAAGTATCCATTGTGTTCAAATGGACATCAAGCAATAAGTGTTCTTAGAGGGCAAACAATTCAAACCCTGCCTACTTTCACAATCTGGCATCTGTTGACATAATACATTCAATTAAAGTTTCAGTGTATCACAATGACCAGCTGTCTGAAGGCTTCTCCAGTGATCACGTCTTCCCTCTCTCAGGTCACCACTCGCTGTGTATCCAGTCCATGGATGGGATGCTGATGTTCGTGGAGCAGGACAGCTACACCTTCGGCAGGTTCCTCCCCGGCTTCCTGCTGCCCGGCCCGCTGGCCTACAGCCGGAGAACCGACAGCTTCCTCACCGTGTCCGCCGCACGCCAGCTGGAGAGCTACAAGTAGGTGCATGGATGAAGCCATTTAAAGGTCACCTATTATATATAAAAACCTGTCTGAAAATGAGCTGATCAGATTTTGGCCACTTTATGATGTCATAACGATTTTTTGGCTTGTGTAACCATTAGCCAATCAGCAACCAAGGTAACCCCCCCCCCCCCACCTTATCACCTGAATCTCCTCCTAGAGCACCTTTGTGTTCTTTTTAACCAAATCTCTCTCAGAGGGGCGTGGGGAGGGGCTCTTTATTTTCATCTAAAGTAACAGACAGAGAATCAGCGTTTTGGAAACAGGGCTGAAACAGAGGGGATTATGGGTAATGCTGCAATGATCTGTTTGGTGTTTCAGACAATCACAGGTTTTGTATCTGAGACCTGGAATATATTGATGTGAAACAGTATAATAGGGGACCTTTAAAATGTGTTTTCAATGATAGAGAGTAATGATAAAACATGGTGAATCCTTCGTATATCGCAATAGCCATATCAGTCAAAATACATTTGAATTTGTTATTTTTTTTTATCAAATCGCGCTGCTCTACTATCCACTGTCTTCAGTATCAGCTGCTGATGGTTAGTGAGCCTGAGTCACTCTGCACCATCTTAAAGGCATCTGGATGTAGCAAAACACACACACTCACACTCACACTCACACTCACACTCACACTCACACACACACACACAGTTTGATCGGAAAGTACCTCTCTTTAATGTAAGCACATGCGCACTTCCCATTTCACTCTGGCACAGGCATGGAGAGCTTTCAGAAGTCTGTGTGTGTGTGGTGTGTGTGTGTGGTTTTCTCTCCCAGCTGTTTGTTATCTGGATGCCCCACCAGTATCAAGAGATTTTACAGAATCAATATCAGTGTGGAAACACTGACTTGACTAATCCCCCTGAACACACACACACACACACACACACACACACACACACACACACACACACACACACACACACACACACACACACACACACACACACACACACACACACACACACAGAGCAGTCACTGAGCACCTTTACATATGCTTGGCACTGAATTACCTGCAGCAACAAGCGTGTGATTTCCAATGCAGTTAATGTGTCTACACCAAACTAACATATATCATCTCTAACAACGATGTTCCTTCAGATGCTTCACAATAAAAGCTTTCAATGTGGAGCAAGAGCATCAGGAAGTTCATTAGCAGCTCATTAGCAAAGTAGTTGCAGGCCCCAATACAACTCTAAGAAAGCATTAACTAATTATATTTAAACTTAAATGCTTTGGGATCGACTTGGCTGAGGTAAAATGTTCCGATAAATAATAATTCAGTATTTTAAACAATAATAATGAGGACTGGATGAGAAAGCTTAATATAACTCTGGGTTACTTTTAGATATGGATTCAAATGTGATTCAATCTTCAAACCCTTATTTCTTGGCTATGTTTAATGGCTCTTGTGACATTATAAGCCGTTAAAGATTTGAATTTCTATATCGGACTCTTGTGCAAAATCACTCAATATGCACTTTTATTTCATTTTAAACATGCCATTTTTAAAGTGTAGGTACACCCACGTATCTAGGGATCTATGCACATCTTAAGCAACTCTTTAAGAGAGAAACCTTTATATAACCAGCGCTCATGTCTGATGATTGACCAACTTTAGGTAATAACATTTTTGTATCCTGATTACATAATTAAATGTAATCCATTACTCTCCAAGCCTGTGTATATATATATTTATCCCATATCAGACGACGGGGTCAGTGTTATACATTTAATATCAGATGACTGATCAAACTGTTCTCAGTTTATTTAGCCTGTTGGACTGACTCCTGTCCTGATGAATGAGAGCTTGATTTGGTGTGTGTGTGTGTGTGTGTGTGTGTGTGTGTGTGTGTGTGTGTGTGTGTGTGTGTGTGTGTGTGTGTGTGTGTGTGTGTGTGTGTGTGTGTGTGTGTGTGTGTGTGTGTGTGTGTGTGTGTGTGTGTGTGTGTGTGTGTGTGTGTGTGTGTGTGTGTGTGTGTGTGTGTGTGTGTGTGTGTGTGTGTGTGTGTGTGTGTGTGTGTGTGTGTGTGTGTGTGTGTGTGTGTGTGTGTGTGTGTGTGTGTGTGTGTGTGTGTGTGTGTGTGTGTGTGTGTGTGTGTGTGTGTGTGTGTGTGTGTATCTATTGGCGTCAGCTTTGAGATTTCAGTTTGTGTTTACCCATCCAACGAGAGAGCATGTGCATGTAGTGTGTGTTTGTGTAGTGTGTGTGTGTGTGTATGTTTATGCTTGTATGATGTATATGTTTCAGGTAAATGAGTGTGTTTGTTTGCGGAGCCTTTCCGAGAGATCCTCTTTCATATAAATGAGAACACTGTTTCCTCAAAGTGTCCTACACTCTACACGATGACTGATACTGACTACACACACTCACACACTACGGACACATGTGTATGAGAGAGCACACCACCTTTACCACACACACTTTGACGAAACAAAAAACGTGTTGTGTGTGTGTGTCCTTTTCTCCCTCCTCACATGTTAGGCATGCAGGTGAATAATCAGATTTTTGTGGTTTCTCAATTTCTCCCACACACACAGGGCTTTGTGTGATTTCTACCCTCGTTCATAACACTTAAATCAACATCTAACCAACTTCTGATGGATGGAGCTGAACACACACAGTCACACACACACATGTACACTTTTAATTCATTCATACCTCATTTCCCATAATTAATAAGACATCTAAGTGAAGGCTAGAATAGCAATATGAAAACAGAGGTAAAGAATACAGTTATTTTAAGGTGCTTTTTTAGGACTATTAGACTGAATTTAATCTATTCACTCATGCTGGAGTCGGCCTGTCTATATATTGAGTTTTGCTTTAAAAGCCTAAAACCGCTGACATGTTTAATATATATTTTAGTCCATTTTCTTCCCAGGAAATGGTCCCGGTGTGATTGAAAAGGTTTCTCTTCTGGCAGTCATCCATAAAGCAGCTCGTTAGTTTCTCATAAAAGCACAGAGGGTACGGCTACTGCACGGATACATCCAAAACTATACATCTTTTGTTGCATTGCACAAATCAAACACTTCATTTATTGATATGTGCACAGTGGTATGAGGAATAAACAGCTCATTCATGGTTGCATATGATAATACACTTATCTAGGTATAAAAGTGAAATGCTCTTCAATGCAATTGGATGCGATTTGACAATTTGGAAGGCAAAATATTCCCCAAAATATCTGTATTTAATATTTTAACCATATGAAATACAGCCTTTTACATTCATGTGTTATACACATATCATAACATGCTCTGTTCACTCACACAAAAAAGGGAAAACGACAAACCAGTTAAATCACAACAGTTGAAAAAAGGGCTACAAATTAGAAATGTAAATAAAATCGAACATTGATCTGATTGTAACAGATTGTCACAGAATCAGCATAACAGTTGCTAAATAGTGCATGGGTGTATAGATGAGAGTAACACCTACGTCACTTCCGGGCGAAAATTACGGCCCCGCCCACTTTTGGGGGAAAACAACGCTGTCATTTGAATGGCGGTCAATTCAAATTCTGAAGTTTTGTTTTCCCCCAAAAGTGGGCGGGGCCGTAATCTTCGCCCGGAAGTGACGTAGGTGTTACTCTCATCTATGTTATGTGCATGTACTGAATGTTTTTAACTATCCAACGTGATCAATAACACATTGCACATCATACTGCATTCTTCATGTGCTGTTTTTGTGCTGTCAGTTTGTCCAATTAGATTTTTCACACCACTAAAGCCAGAGGAGAAATATCATTTTTTAAATGGCTGGAATGAATCCCAACCAGTGGCCATAATGTGGCAGCCATATTGGATTACGCTCCTTACGATTTTAAAGTGGATTTCATACCTGCCAGCTGTGATTACCAGTCCGTCCACGGCCCACATATATAACACAGAGTGAGAAAACTGTGAGTGGATAAATCGGCTGTTATGTCGTGTTTGGGTTGTGGTCCGCAGTCGGGCTGGGTCGGTTTTGGATCTCTCCGTTCATCCAGGTGTTAAAGGAGAAGGATAGCTTCCAGCCAAGTTGCTCCCACTGCCAGCTTCTTACTGGAAAACTCCTAAAGCTGAAGAGGCCAAAATCAACTGACCACAGATCAGTCGGACCACTTTATCGTTAAACAGCTCGCTGATTAAAACTGATCGACCGCAGATCCCGGGGTCGGCGGCTTGTTGACTGACCTGACAGAAGCTGTAAAAGAGGAAGGGGCAATATGAGACGCTCGCTGCGGATTCACTTTATAACGATCATGTTTCACAGAGTTAGACTTCAAATGTGAATACGTGATGTGTACTAGGATGTCTGCCCTGGACTCACAGAGGGGATTTCTCTCAGGAAAAAAGCTGATGTCGTTGTGGTCTCGGGCTTGTGGTAAAAGAAGCACAATTTGTAACCAGAGAGTTATTTTTTAGGCTGGCTGTCGAATATCTAAAGGGGAATTCTTAAATGAGAAATGCTCCCTGCAAAGTGTCCTTAAGCAAAGCATTTCACTTGCAGTTACGCCAATCATAACTGAAGTAGCTAATTGTGTGTTTTTCCCCTCTTAAAGGTCAGATACTGAGGTTAAATGTATAGTTAACATAATTTTAATGTTTTTTCTGTTAAAAAGTACCCAAATATACACACACACACACACGCACACACACACACACACACACACACACACACACACACACACACACACACACACACACACACACACACACACACACACACACACACACACACACACACACACACAGACATACACACACACACACCAACATTGACATAACCCAAACACATTCCTTGACACTTTTACATGTCTGACAGTTGTGTGTCTGTTTGCAGAGAGCTCAGAAACAGCTCATAAAGCAACTTGCAAATGGTGGTCGGCGTGCAGCAGCCTTAACGCTGATGCTGACAGGAGATTGAATGTGATCCACTGACACTTGTGTGTGTGTGTGTGTGTGTGTGTGTGTGTGTGTGTGTGTGTGTGTGTGTGTGTGTGTGTGTGTGTGGTTGTGTGTGTGTAAACATCTGTGTGTTTCTCTTTCTCAGGTATGAGACTCTGGCTGTGGCTGCAGAGGCAGAGAGTCGACAGGATGCGGATCTGCCGCTCAAGACGGGAGGCAAGAGGCTGACGGTGAGTCTATAAAAACACCAGCTGCCACGGATAAACTGACTATATGTGTACAGTGATATTCAGTCAGTTTCTGTCACATATGCAGCTTAAGCATGAAATGGTTTACTTATTTGTATTTCCTGAGTCAAATGTAAACAACAGAGGAATCCATATTTTGGGACCAGAGGCCTGCACTACGAAGCTGGTTCAACCTAACCTGGATATGTTTGAGTTAGCCGGTTGGCCCAAAACATACGCGCTCTCGCTAAGCTGTCCTACGACGCTGG
This sequence comes from Trematomus bernacchii, assembly GCF_902827165.1. NCBI lineage: Eukaryota > Metazoa > Chordata > Actinopteri > Perciformes > Nototheniidae > Trematomus > Trematomus bernacchii. The sequence goes on from NW_022987733.1 coordinate 1,331,935, forward strand.
TTATCAAGTGGATCGCTCAAGCCAGCCGTGTCCTATCTAGTTAGGTGCGCGTTCACATGAAAGGGGTGGTATTTGCAACGATCGACCAATCTCAAACATGGACAAGCGTACTGACAGCGCAGCGCGTCATACTTCCTGAATGAAAAGTGAACTTTAATATTAGTCAAATATGAAGAAGTTAAACTTTAAACATCCATGACTTAAACACTTTATCCAGGATAAAAGCCACATAGCTGCACCTGCAAGGTGAATACAGCTGGTAAAAGAAAAAGTGTTTGAATGCGTACATTAACAGGTTTATGAAATCACTGCCCCGTCCAAGACACGAGTGGATTTGACTTTAATTACATTTGACTCAAGTGTTTCGTCAACTTAATGTGTTGCTTAAAATAATACTTCTGCATACAGTATGTGACACTGTGAGTGTTGCACGGCCAGATACGGCTCAAGAAGCTGACTCAGATAAGGAAATATATGATACATTATGATGTGATATGATATGAATGATAATGGGACACATCGACGTCTGCACTCACAGTGCCGCGGACTGTACTTAATGTTACTCTGATCCGGTTACTTGCCTGCAACCTAACCTGCTCCGGAGCAGGTTAGCCGCTCAGCATAAGTTACCATGGAGATCTAGCCCGCTAAAAAGAGAACCAGCGTCGTAGGACCGGAAAGCCTGAGTTTTCCCTGAAGTCAGCCGGCTAAGCGAAAATCCGGCTTCGTAGTACAGGCCTCTGGTAATGTTTCTGGGAACTATCCTCAACAACACTACCACTGGTCCGTTAACATTAACGATGAAAAAAGACTACATTTATACAGCGCTTTTCCATTCTTCTTGCCTCCTCAAAGTGTTTCTCATATACAAGTCAGCATTCATTATATTCACCCATTCACACACATTCATACAGAGGCAGAGGCCGTGTGTGTGTGTGTGTGTGTGTGTGTGTGTGTGTGTGTGTGTGTGTGTGTGTGTGTGTGTGTGTGTGTGTGTGTGTGTGTGTGTGTGTGTGTGTGTGTGTGTGTGTGTGTGTGTGTGTGTGTGTGTGTGTGTGTGTGTGTGTGTGTGTGTGTGTGTGTGTGTGTGTGTGTGTGTGTGTGTGTGTGTGTGTGTGTGTGTGTGTGTGTGTGTGTGTGTGTGTGTGTGTGTGTGTGTGTGTATTCTCTTGCCGTTATGTTAAATGTTTGTTTTCTTTGTATCGTGTCTTAATATCTGTCCTTGTCTGATGTTGCAAATGGGGCTGCTGTGATTCACATTTCAGACTTCATCTGGCAATAAATGATTATCGTATCATATTTTATATTTTGTTATCTATAGATACTCTATTTAGATATTTATCTTTCTGCTGTTTGTTTATTTTTTAAACTCACGCTGCTGTAACAAAACAATTTCCTAACCTGTGATAAATAAAGCGTATTAAATCTAATGTAATCTCCTTCAGCCTGACTGGACGTTTGTCCTGGGAGAACAGGCCCTGGATCTGTGTGTGCCCTCCTTCTCCTCCTCCTCATCCTCCTCCTCCATCTTCGTCCTGGGTGAGAGGAACCTCTACTGTCTGCGGGACAACGGCCAGATCCGCTTCATGAAGAAACTGGAGTTCAACCCCAGCTGCTTCCTGCCCTACAGCTCAGGTAACCTGACATTTAAGCAGCAAGATGCCCCTCGTCTATGAAGAAATATTCCACCTTTAGTCTGTTTGCCAGCTCATAGAGTCCTGTTGTGAACCAGGACATGTCGAGTACCTACTGCAACTTCTGCCAACTGCCCAACATATGCAAGTTGGCAGTAGAAACAAATTCATCTGACTCTAAATATGTTACTCCATATCATCCATTACATTACATGTTACTTGTTAGACGCTTTTATCCAAAGCGACTTACATACTCAATACTGAGGGCAATCCCCACAGGAGCAACTTGGGGTGAAGTGTCTCAGGGACACAACGACATGCTGACTGCAGTGGGGTTTGAACCTGTGCTCCCCTGATCCGAACACCAAGGCACTAGTCCACTGCGCCACAACCTTCTCATCCCCCCTATATATATTTATTTTCCAAATGCTTTAGAATTCAAGGCATACAAGGAGTTTGTATTTTGAACAAAGAGCATTTATCTACAAATTAAGTCGATAAATAGGAAATAAAAAATAAATAAACAAATGAACCAGGCCCTAACTAAATGTGTTAGAATAAATATTGAATTGAAACTTAAACCTAGACAGAGAAAAATGGAAAGTGATGGGAAGACTTTTGTATGGACTTTTAAAGAGGAAATAAATGGTCCATCTTGTTTCTGTGTTTCGTTGCTTTTTAATCCAGATTAAATTAGAATCTTAAAGGTGGATGGAGTACTCCGATTTCTTAAATAAAAGTAGCAATTCTTAATTTTTTAAATTATCTGTTCCAAGTAAAAGTGTGGCATCTACAATCTTAACTAAGCAAACTGCTAGAATGAAAATACTCACCTCACAATTGTACTTAATAAAAGCCCTTGAGTAAATGCACTTTATTACATTCCACCACTGCAGGTGTTAGCAATGCTATTCACAGGAAGCAAGAGGTCAAATGTCACAGGGATTTTAAAATAAGCGCAGGCCTTTTGTTAGGCAGCTAATTCAAAGTCAAAAGTCAAAGTCAGCTTTATTGTCAATAATTCTACATGTTGTACATCCAGAAATATCGAGATATCGTTTCCCGCAGTCCTACAGTGTGACATATATACATCAAACAAAACAAAAAAGGGCCTAGATAACCGGGGTATACAGTTTAAAATGTTAATAATATAATTTAAGTGTTCAAAAGTATAGTTTCAGTGCAGTAGCATGGGAGATGGGCAGAAAAGTGAGTTAGGGGGTTAGAGTCCAGGACCATTTGGGGCAGGGGAGAAAGGTCGGAGGCAGGGTGGAGAGTTCAGGGGAGAGATGTCAGAGGGCGGAAGAGATGGAGGGAGGGGAGAGAGTTCAGCAGCCTGACCGCCTGGTGGAGGAAGCTGTTGCCCAGCCTGGAGGTGCGTGAGCTGAGGCTGAGGAACCTTCTTCCTGAAGGCAGGAGGCTGAAGAGGCTGTTGGAGGGGGAATAATCAGGAATAAACTGTAATAAAACTGGGCTATAGAGAACCAGCTGACGTCGTTTTGCTGAGAACCGAGCACAGCCAATGTGAGAATAGTTTCAAATGCAGCACTGGTTACACTCTGATGTGTTTCATCTGGAATAAACTAAAGGGCAGCAACACTAACTGCACCATGCATCAGTGCACCTGCCACAAGCAGACTGTTGAACATAAGTGAAACAAGAAATACACAAAAACAAAGTGCTCTGTGGCCCGGTGCCCCGCGGCTGGCTCTGCAGGAAGCTAGGTGCTGGCAGGACATGATGGAACAACTAGCTCTGCTGCATGCATTCAAAGAGACTCCTGAACACATGAAGTACATACACACATGCTGCAGGATGAATGGATTTCATAATAAAGACATATATATAGATCCAGGGGTATGATATATCATATATTGTTGCCGTCCAGTGAATATCGTGCACGTCCGATCTGATTTTGGTGATTTTCAAAACATCTTTGTGGTTTAGGGTTAAACCGGCGTGACAAAAACCATGGAATTATTCAAGTAAAGCTCCGAAAAGTCTGTTTTCCTCATTACAATTGAAACTTTATGGAGACACAATTACATTGTAGATGCTTGATATAGATCACTTACAGGAATGGGCGACATGTGGCAAAAGTTGAACGTCCAAACTGCAGGGTAAAACAGACGGAAAGGAAAAAACATCCTTATTTTTCTTTATTGTCTTGCCATTGTCTTTATTTATTTTTCGACATTTAAAGTGCACTTAAACTAAAACAGCAACAACAAAAAACGAACCTGACAATAATCAAACAATACATAATTAAATGCAAAAGACATTGACTGACATATCACTTAAATAAAGTCAATACAGTAAAAAGGACATGCACATAATGGTGATGATAATAATAGAATAGAATCGAAGGGATGATACCCTCTGTAATGGTCTCACATGCTGAGCACACAGCACACAGTGACATGTGTTCTCTGCTTTTAACCCATCCTAGTACCAGGAGTCTAGTACTAGGAGCAGTGGGCAGCTATTGTACAGCGCCCGGGGAGCAATGGGAGTGAGGGGTGTCCAGTGCCTTGCTCAAGGGCACCACGGCAGGGCAGGAGGTGAACTGGGACCTCTCCAAGTAGAAGTCCACTCTCCTTATTTTAGGTCTGTTCGGGGACTTGAACCGGCGACCCTGCGGCTCACAGTCCAAGCCCCTACTGACTGAGCCACTGCTGGATAATGAATAATACAATAATAATAAACAAATAAAAATAACCGTAAACAAATAATATGAACAACAATAACAGTCACAATAATCCAAATAATACATTTAGATAAAAAATGTTGCTTTCTTCCTCAAGAAATGTCCTTTTCTTTTTAATGACTAATTTTAAATGCCATTTTCTTAATGTCTTCCATTTTTGTAAAGCACTTTGAATTGCCTTGTGTTGAAAGGTGCTATATAAATAAATTTGCCTTGCCTTGCCTTGCCTTATTTTCCATAATATGCATGAAAGGCTCCCAGACAGACAGATATCAAACTAGGTAACTTGATGATACAGGTACATACAGTAGCAATACATGTTGTTATAATAAATATGCAGGATATGGAAATCGTAGGTACTCCTCTCAATAATCCCACAGGTTGTGTGCTGTATGGTGAAGCTACACAGCTACAGACCGCTAATGGCTTCCAGAGGAATACACCTCTCCCTGTCTTCACCTCCGATAGGCAACGAGAGGGATTGTGTGCAATGTGATGATTGTGCAGCTGTCTTAGTTTGCTCTTGTTCAAAAAAACATCCCATCTGGCCTCTTCCACACACAACCGACAAGATTCGGTTCTGCGTATGTTATGATAATCCCACTGTGCCAACGGGTCTGGAAATGGTTCTGATAAACATCCTCAAATCTTCCTTCTTCAGACATTTCAGGCTTTGTTTTTCCGCCCAATCTTCCGTGTTTCTGTTTTTGATTAGACCAAGGTGCATATCACGGCAATACGCTGAGTTTAATCCTAAAACAGCATCACTCTTTTTGTTTATGCTTGCTTTATTTACCCTGGAATCCAGGCGTGAAAGCTTGAAAGTTGTTTGTTTTTCGATACGGAGGAAAACGGTATAACTCCTCTGCAGGCCGATTCTTATCACCGCAAACTAAACTAATTACCCAGATACGGTCGGACCTCCAGAGTGATGCTTTAATACAGTAGAATAAAAGTTCTGTGCATAACCTTTTGAGCATGGAGCAATAAACAACCTTTTTATGAGAGTTCTTTACAGCAAAAAAAAAAGTCTGGTTCAGTTTAAGCAACAATGTGCCAGAATTGAGAGTATTACAGTTAATCTGAGATGGATGGAAAGAGTCAAAGGATGTGAAGGAAAGTAGAGAAATAGGCTGGAGGAAGGGTCCAACATGGATGGAGGGCTTGCAAGAACGGCCAAGAACTGATATTTGAAATGGCTTTCCAAGTGCCCTTTCACTATCTGTTCCAGACATTATTTAGATTATTTCAATTACCCTTGGAAATTGGCTATACATTCAGTACATGATGTGCCCGTGCAACAAAAGCAGCTTTTATTAGGACATGGTTCCTCTCAACAATCAAAAGCACATACATATTCCCACATGCCTGGAAGACTTCCGGGATCAGACTGCCGCTGCACTCTTCTGTGTTCATTCTCGATGTGTTGTTAAAGAGTCCTCTCCTGCTGATGTTCAGGTGTATATCAGTAGGTAGTGTCTCTACTTTAAAGAGTCCTCTCCTGCTGATGTTCAGGTGTATATCAGTATGTAGTGTCTCTACTTTAAAGAGTCCTCTCCTGCTGATGTTCAGGTGTATATCAGTATGTAGTGTCTCTGCTTTAAAGAGTCCTCTCCTGCTGATGTTCAGGTGTATATCAGTATGTAGTGTCTCTACTTTAAAGAGTCCTCTCCTGCTGATGTTCAGGTGTATATCAGTATGTAGTGTCTCTACTTTAAAGAGTCCTCTCCTGCTGATGTTCAGGTGTATATCAGTATGTAGTGTCTCTACTTTAAAGAGTCCTCTCCTGCTGATGTTCAGGTGTATATCAGTATGTAGTGTCTCTACTTTAAAGAGTCCTCTCCTGCTGATGTTCAGGTTCATATCAGTATGTAGTGTCTCTACTTTAAAGAGTCCTCTCCTGCTGATGTTCAGGTGTATATCAGTAGGTAGTGTCTCTACTTTAAAGAGTCCTCTCCTGCTGATGTTCAGGTGTATATCAGTATGTAGTGTCTCTGCTTTAAAGAGTCCTCTCCTGCTGATGTTCAGGTGTATATCAGTATGTAGTGTCTCTACTTTAAAGAGTCCTCTCCTGCTGATGTTCAGGTGTATATCAGTATGTAGTGTCTCTACTTTAAAGAGTCCTCTCCTGCTGATGTTCAGGTGTATATCAGTATGTAGTGTCTCTACTTTAAAGAGTCCTCTCCTGCTGATGTTCAGGTGTATATCAGTATGTAGTGTCTCTACTTTAAAGAGTCCTCTCCTGCTGATGTTCAGGTGTATATCAGTATGTAGTGTCTCTACTTTAAAGAGTCCTCTCCTGCTGATGTTCAGGTGTATATCAGTATGTAGTATCTCTGCTTTAAAGAGTCCTCTCCTGCTGATGTTCAGGTGTATATCAGTATGTAGTGTCTCTACTTTAAAGAGTCCTCTCCTGCTGATGTTCAGGTGTATATCAGTATGTAGTGTCTCTACTTTAAAGAGTCCTCTCCTGCTGATGTTCAGGTGTATATCAGTATGTAGTGTCTCTGCTTTAAAGAGTCCTCTCCTGCTGATGTTCAGGTGTATATCAGTATGTAGTGTCTCTACTTTAAAGAGTCCTCTCCTGCTGATGTTCAGGTGTATATCAGTATGTAGTGTCTCTGCTTTAAAGAGTCCTCTCCTGCTGATGTTCAGGTGTATATCAGTATGTAGTGTCTCTACTTTAAAGAGTCCTCTCCTGCTGATGTTCAGGTGTATATCAGTATGTAGTGTCTCTACTTTAAAGAGTCCTCTCCTGCTGATGTTCAGGTGTATATCAGTATGTAGTGTCTCTACTTTAAAGAGTCCTCTCCTGCTGATGTTCAGGTGTATATCAGTATGTAGTGTCTCTACTTTAAAGAGTCCTCTCCTGCTGATGTTCAGGTGTATATCAGTATGTAGTGTCTCTACTTTAAAGAGTCCTCTCCTGCTGATGTTCAGGTGTATATCAGTATGTAGTGTTTCTACTTTAAAGAGTCCTCTCCTGCTGATGTTCAGGTGTATATCAGTATGTAGTGTCTCTACTTTAAAGAGTCCTCTCCTGCTGATGTTCAGGTGTATATCAGTATGTAGTGTCTCTACATGTCTCCGTGCTTTAATGTTCAAAAAGCTCTTTATGTTTCTCATACTGCCTGTGCTGCAGTACCTCTTTTCACCCTCTGTCTGAAACCAGAGCCCAGTCTGCTCTGATTGGTTAGCTGGCTCTGTTGTGATTGGTCAACCGCTTAGAGATGTCCCGCCCCTCAGCCTATCACGTACAATGTGTTGTATCGCTACCCAATAGAAGCGTAAGTGTTACGTAGTAATGTCACTATGTTCTGGAAGTAAACAAAGGAGTCCAATGGAGGCGTTTCAGGCAGGGGGGTGTGTAGGAGGGAAACTCCCTCTGGAGGGAACACAGGGATTTTAGCCTTTTAGACCATTTACATGCACACAAATCTGTGTAACACACTTCAGGAAAGAGAAAACCCCAAAGAGCAGAATAGGGCCTCTTTAAATGCTTGACATCTCGTGACACTGGGACTGTGAGCTGCCACCCACCGTTCAGTATAGTGCACGGTCATTTAGTGGATATCCTTTGAACCCTTACCGTGTAGAGACTAGTGCAGAGGAGGAAAGACAACAGCGATCTCTTGAGTGTTTCCTTCCAGCCTCAGAGCTGCATCTGCTGCCCCCCCCCGCTCTCCCCGTCTGCCTCCCTCTGTCTGTCTGTTTATTTGTCTCTGTAGAATAACTTTTATTGGCTCTCCTGCTCACCAGAAAGTACATTTAGTTCAGTTCCTGCATTCAATCCCAGTGAGATGCTAAATATTTTGGTTTTGTAATAAGATGATATGATCCATTCGTCTTGAAACTGGACATGGGGTGACTGTTTCATTTAGATTATCTCAGTCAATGGATGATTTAACATTCAAGGAGCCAGGCATGTTAGGGGTTACATAATATGTGATAATGATAATGAATTTAGTGGAAGACAGGAGGGGTTTAAAGGGGCCCTATCATGCTTTTTGGGGTATCCCTTTCCTGTAGTGTGTTATATAGGTTTTAGTGCATGTAAATGGTCTGCAAAGGCTAAAATCCCTGTGTTCTATCAAGAGGGAGTTTCTCTCCCACACTCCTTTTCTTACTTTCAGAACATAGTCACATCACTTTATAACGCTTGTGCTTCTAGCGTTGTATGTGATAGACTAAGGGGCGGGACATCTCTAAGCACTTGACCAATCACAACAGAGCCGGCCAGCTAACCAATCAGAGCAGACTGGGCTCTGGTTTCAGACAGAGGGTGAAAAGAAGTGCTGCAGCACAGGCAGTATGAGACAAATAAAGAGCTTTTTGAACATTAAAGGCCGATTTTTGGTTTGAACATGACGACAGAACTCATATTGGACCTTTCTAATTAGGTTGTAATTATAATGCTGATGCTGTGATAGAAGGTGTGTGTTTGCTTTGATGTGGCACCAACACACACCCTGCTGTGCTGACCGCTGCTACTATATTATAACTCGTGTATCCCACCGTGTGTGTGAGCGCGGCGTGTTTGTTTTGCGTGTGGCCGTCACCTCAGATCTCTCTAGGTGGCAGCTGCACCATTGGTGGGATGGACTGGACATTTGTGTGTGTGTGTGTGTGTGTGTGTGTGTGTGTGTGTGTGTGTGTGTGTGTGTGTGTGTGTGTGTGTGTGTGTGTGTGTGTGTGTGTGTGTGTGTGTGTGTGTGTGTGTGTGTGTGTGTGTGTGTGTGTGTGTGTGTGTGTGTGTGTGTGTGTGTGTGTGTGTGTGTGTGTGTGTGTGTGTGTGTGTGTGTGTGTGTGTGTGTGTGTGTGTGTGTGTGTGTGTGTGTGTGTGTGTGTGTGTGTGTGTGTTGACACATAAAACACAAGTGGTATTTATATTTAATGTTTCTAGCCATGAGTCACTGGAGAAAGTGTATATGTAACTTTAGTTATATATACACCTATAAAAGCTGACCTTGTCCCAAAATGAAAGATCTAGATGACAATTCAATATACAAACCAGATGTGAGATGTAAAGACATTTTTTTTCTCTTTTACAGGAGGGTACACTCAACTTAAAGGGCAATGCCACCCACCACAGGAATGTGTTATTTCTGTGCTCTATGGTTGGATTTGTGAATATGCACCACTGTTTTCCAACGGCAAAAATCTGAGACAAAACCATTTCATTTGTATTGCTATAAAACCGAGGCTGTTTTTCGAGACATAAGACTTTACATTGTAATGTTAACAGTGCTTCTTAGTGTGGCTAGTTAGTCAATGAAATAGTCTATTATCCGGGACACATCATATGCACATGCTTGCTGTAGTGTTGTACATAAATGTCCAGACATGCATTCATGAACATACAACACATGTACGTAAAAGTAAACGAAGCGAACAACGTGAGATTTTTCATTGGTTATTTATATTAACGTGTTTCTCACCTAAGAATATAATTGTTCATTTTAAAGAGAATTCACTTTTCTGTGGCTCACACACGTTGGAAGTGTGTTTTAATCTGTTCTGTACAGCTCTCATTTTTATTATATTTGATAGTTTATTGGACATTTAACTATAACTTCTTATGCTTATATAAATATTTGTATTGTGTTTTATTTTAAATATTTTCATTGCACATTCCTTCTTTAACTTCTTATATACATTATTTTATTTTTTTATTACATTTCATTTTGGGATAAAATGGAGCTACTGACAAGAAACCTAATTTTCCACGGGATAAAAAGATTATTGTGATTTAACATCCAGAACATACTTTGTTATAAGTCATTATTGTTAGGTACATTTATTTAATGTAAAATATTTAAATAGGTACATTTTTGAACAGAACAACAGTTTTTATATGATCATAAAAATAACCGACCAGGAACAAGCTGATGGCGAAAGGCTCTGTTCTTATGTCTCACCATTTGGTTGTTGTTTCTGGTTGATCTCCTTTAGTGACGGATGGCACGACCAACCTGTTGCTAGGTAATCACACCAACATGCTGCAGGTTTACCAGGATGTGACTCTGAAGTGGGCGGCACAGCTCTCCTTTGTGCCCGTGGCCATTCGTGTCGCCAACTTCCCGTGAGTACCACCTTAAAAAAAAACATCTGACGAACCAAATGT
>NW_022987733.1:1344899-1379899 GCF_902827165.1 Trematomus bernacchii
CACCAAACAGATCATTGCAGCATCCCAGAATCCTCTCTGTTTCAGCCCTGTTTCCAAAGTGCTGATTCTCTGTCTGTTACTTTAGATGAAAATAAGGAGCCCCTCCCCACGCCCCTCAGAGAGATTTGGTTAAAAAGAACGCAATGGTGCTCTAGGAGGAGATTCAGGTGATAAGGGGGGGGGGGGGGGGGGGTTACCTTGGTTGGTGATTGGCTAATGGTTACACAAGACAAAACATCGTTATGACATCATAAAGTGGCCAAAATCTGATCAGCTCATTTTCAGAGAGGTTTTTATAGAAATGGATCAGGACAAAAAGAGAGAGAATCTTTGTTCCTGAAACTTTCAGAGTCTCTTTACACAGAGGGGACACATGTTGATGTAGAAGAGACATGAAGAAGAGGGGACACATGTTGATGTAGAAGAGACATGAAGAAGAGGGGACACATGTTGATGTAGAAGAGACATGAAGAAGAGGGGACACATGTTGATGTAGAAGAGACATGAAGAAGAGGGGACACATGTTGATGTAGAAGAGACATGAAGAAGAGGGGACACATGTTGATGTAGAAGAGACGTGAACAAGTGGATTTTGCACAATAGGTGACCTTTAAGATAAGATAAGATAAGTCTTTATTTATCCCGAAGGAAATTGTTGTGCCAGAGTTACAAAGATACAATAAACACAGCAGCACAATGATAATAAAACTGTACACTAACAGTGCGGTAAAAAGGGCAATTCAATATCTAGAGGAAACATAGATGGTCACATCATTAATGTAAATATGATTTAGTATTTAGTAGTGCACAAACCTTAGTGGTAGATACGTAACTGCACGTTATTGATTGAACATTATTAATAATATTGCACATGTTATATAGCAGAGTGTTTTGTAACGATGGTATTTATATTGCACTTAGTGGTGGTGTGGAAGTTCTCAGTTCCCTTTACTGAGGAGTTATAGAGTTTACTTTGTTATAAAGCTTTTAGGTGATCATTCTGAGAAACTGTGTGTGTATCCAGATTCAGTAATCAGTATGAATATCACATTTGTCTTCCCTTCTAATTGTTAAAAATGTACATTTGCAGCAATGTCTATCCTCAGAGTGCTAAAGTATTGTTCTTTATCACCTTTTATGGTTGTAACAGTGATGGCATACTCAGTATTTACGTACATAACACCTACAATTGGTAAAGAAGTACATCATTATAAAATAAATCCTTTAAATAATGTGTAATAAACTAGTTGGACTAAATCCATTTTGTGAATAGTTAGCTTTAGTGAACTTCTTTTTAGTTTCCACTGTTGGCACAAGTGCTCACATCTCTGGCACCATGTGTTTAAATCATGTTTAATATGTGGAATAACTTCATGTTCATGAGGAAGAAATGTAACTCCTGAAAGATGAAGATGCTAAAAGACCCAAATGGATATCTTAATTAATGACAGCAATACAAACAAGGTATTATACATGTAAACAATGTGTTTCATAGACCAATTGGTGTGGAGTTACAAGACATGTTCAGCAGTTAGCTTTTCGAAGTAGCTCTCATTTTGAGGATCTAATAACCTGTTATGAAAATCTTTAAAAAAAAAAATCATTGGTTTTATATTTGGGGAAAAAACTATTCTGTGGTTGTTTCAGACATCCTGACTAAAAGCGACGCTGAGGAGGATCTGATCGTCACGGTGACCGTGTCCTCCAGCATGGACAGCCCATCGGTAAACACACACACATTTACAAATTCAATTAATTTCAATGTATCTATTCACTAACGATGAAAGCTACCAGGAGCTAGAGAATAGTGGACCAGACACTAATCAGAAGGTATTGTTAAAACGCAACATCTTGCAAGAAACAGCGTCTGAGGGCTTCTTAACATTTAACAAACTATGAATGTGTCATACCCACTTAACGGGAAGAAACTCAGCTATCAGACAATATTAACCATTTTTAGCTAAACGAAACACAAGGTTAATAACAAAGGCTCTGAAGTAGCCCTGAGTGAAAAAAGTATTACTTATCGGATCTGCACAAACAAGATGAAAGCTGAGATTCCACAGATTCCAGAGGTATAAGTATCATCACTGTGCGACCAGAACTCAGGGCAGCGAATGCGAAACCAGACAACATACAACGTAGCTTTACGGAGCCAAAACGGCAAAAAACGTCTTACCTTTGCTGTTTTCTGATCAAAAGTTGTGTTCAATGGCATTAAAACGATAAAAACGCTGCTGAAGGTTAATCCAATGTCTCTGTGTCACTTTGAAATGATTTATGATAATCCATCATAAGATTTATGTCAAAAACGGAGATTTCATATCAAGCTGCTATGAGAGCTATGAGAGCTACTGTACAACCTAGCTTCCGGTTTTGGGCATCCTGGCTACGCATCACTCATTCACCAATGGGTAATGTTTAGATGGATTTTAGGAACTTCCTCTCGATTCTATTGGCTCTAACGGTTCAAAACAGGTGCCAATCATCAAAATCGACCGATGGGTTCCAGAGATATGGAAAATCCACCCATATGACCCCAGAAGTGGTTTTCTTTTTCTAAATCTCTCTAAAAAGGTCAAATGTCACTTGTTTTGCATCAATCTTGATACAGGGTACTTATTATATGTTGTACTTTGGATTCCTAAAGCTTTTAGTCTACTAACCCATCATTCAAGGGTAGTTTTCACTATAAGTAAAAAAGAATGTTTGGACGGACACTATAATTTACATTTTTTTTACTATGTTCAATCTGAATTTACTTTAAAATAAAATAAATTCTATATTGATTCTGACTTTTCTACATCCAACTCACAGGTTTATCATTGCTTTGAGAAGAAAGATTATTAATGTACCCCTTTTAGAAGTGAAGTTATAGTCATTTGTTCTGGGAATGTCATTTTCGAGCCTGAGACCTGAAAAACAGGCTCGGGGCTTAACAGGTATATAATTAGGGTTCATGTATCATACAGAAACATTTAAAAGCTAATACACCCCAAGACTAATCACTAACTCTGCCAACTACTAAATTGTCCAAAAGCAGTCATGTTATCAGTCTAAACATTATGATTAACTGACAGGCTTATCTTTCCCTTTTTTCTCCGTCTACAGCAAGCTCTGATCCAAGATATGGACGACCTGCCCGTGCCTTCAGTTACCGTACAGGTGAGCTTTGGCCGACTCTACCTACCCTCACTCCCTCTCTTTGTCTCTACTCGTCCTTTGCACTTGCCTCGGCCCTGCCTGACTTCCACGTTGTTATTTTGTAGATCCTAGAATATTGTTCTCATCCTCCTGGATCCATCTTTTTTACATCGGTTCACATTATAGTATAATCTGGATTGTCTATGCTGTCATTTGATCATGTCTTTTGAATCCACACACACAGAATCTATTGAACATCTGTCTGTCCTGCAGAGAGGGATCCTCCTCTGTTCTGTTCTTCCAATTTTCCGGATAACTCTGGGGTTTCTTTGGGAGTTTTCCAGTCTTACTGCGAAGATCTAAGGACACACTGTAAAGCCCCCACGAGACAAATGTGGAATTTGTGATATTGGGCTATATAAATAATTTGATTTGATTTAAATGTGTCCTTCGCACTTGCTGTGGTCCCTTCTGACTTCCATGTTGTTGTTTTCTAGCGGCACCATGATCACATCTTTTTGATAAACTTTCACAATTTTTATACTTTGGATTTTCTATGATGTAACTTTTATTATGTTTTGAATTCCCACACACACCATCTATTGCATCTCTGTTGCTCTGCCCGCGCGCGGTTTCTTCTGTTTTTCATTCCATAATCGTGCGGTTCCTTGAAAGTGTTTATTTATATTGAACTGCCAGTTAGGGTAGTCGTGTGCTGATCACACTGTAAAGCCTCCGGAGACAAATCTGTAATGTGTGATATTGGGTTATACAGTACAAACATCATTTGATTGATTCATTGATTGACACTGAGTCTCCCCCTGGTTCCCTGTCCGTCTCTCTCCAGGTGAAGGTGAAGGCCCGTTGTGTCGTTCAGTCCCCCAAACTGACCGTCTCCCTTCAGCCTCCTCTGGCCGTCACTCAGGATCAGTTCGTCCTGGAGCCCATAGGTGTGTGTGTGTGTGTGGTGTGTGTGTGTGTGTGTGGTGTGTGTGTGTGTGTGTGGTGTGTGTGTGTGTGGTGTGTGTGTGTGTGGTGTGTGTGTGTGTTTGTGTGTGTGTGTGTGTGTGTGTGTGTGTGTGTGTGTGTGTGTGGTGTGTTTGTGTGTGTGTGTGTGTGTTGTGTGTGTGTGTGTGTGTGTGTGTGTGTGTTGTGTGTGTGTGTGTGTGTGTGTGTGTGTGTGTGTGTGTGTGTGTGTGTGTGTGTGTGTGTGTGTGTGTGTTGTGTTTTTCTTCTCGTTCTATGTTCTACTTAATTGTAATTATAAGCCTTCGTGAAATTCTTAAATAGTTGAGCAGTACATTGACTGGTTGCACATGTCACACATTTGTTCTACCTAACCTTTCACTCAAGGATATACATACATATTTTTATATTTAGCAATTTTCCAAAGAGCAAGTCTCAAACTGAACTAGTCAGTCAGTACTGCATGCTGTTGTCTTGACCTTTCTTCTTTCAGACGTCTTTCACTAATAATAGGTAATAAGGTGTCCAATTGAGGTGTTTGAGGCGGGGGGGGGGGGGGGGTGAGTGTGTGGGAGAGAAACTCCCTCTAGAGGGATTTTAGCCTCTGCAGACCATTTACATGCACTAAAACCTATATTACACTCTCCAATAAAGGAAAACCCAACCAAACTTAATAGTTTATTCTAAGGTAATAAACATTTTTAGTTTAGTTTTACAATCCATTCTGCAGCTGGTTTTGTGTAAGATCTTTCAACAGCTAATTTCATTTTTGCTCTCACAAACACACACACATGCAGCACACACACATCTGCTCCTCTCCTCTCCTCCATCCCGTCCTCCTCCACAGTCCACACACACACACACACACACACACACACACACACACACACACACACACAGAGAGAGGTTTGTGTTGGTGTGTGTTTGTTCAGTCCTTATCCGCCTCTACAGTGTGTGTTCTGTCGTCTGGCTGCTGGGGAGACTCGGTCACTTTGATCTGAGTCACCCAGACACTGCATACACACAATCCCCCCCCCCCCCTTCCCTCCAAACACTGATATCTGCTGTCGGCCCGTTTAAAATACTTTCTTTTTTCTAGGAGTGTAAACGTCCTTTGTTTCCTCTGTTTGACTCCTTCCACCTTTCTTCCTGTGCCTGCACACGTGCACACATTTACAGAGTGTGTAATGTAAACCAGCTTTTATCGGCGGCTGCTTACGTGTCCATGAGAACACACATTTATAAAATGCGCCGTCCCACAGGAGTTAAACCTCTAACCTCTGCCTGTTAGTGTACATGTGGAGAGGCTGACTGTGTTACATCACACCTCCACTTTTTGTTCTGAGTGGAAACGTTTCCTTTGTTGCCTTTTTTTGCTGCCAAATTATAATCAAACCTCCACTTGGAAGGAAAAGTCAAGTGACTCATAAGTGGCTTCATCATTAGACACACTTCTCTATCCTGCCAGGGTTGCACATTTCTCTACAGATCCAGTCTTCTTGTTGTAACTAAGTTTCGCTCTGCGTTCCAAGCTACCAGATGTTGACATTTGTGTCCATTGTTACCCAGAATACATTGCATTTTGTTGCCTTTTCTTGTAGTTATTCTCTGGACACCATGCTCACCAAATCTGAAATCATTTGTTAGTAAAACAAACTGAACTCAGGGTGTTTTTTTTTAAGTTGGACCCTTAAAGGTCATCTATCATGCTATTTTTAGGCAATAGCATAGGTCTCAGATATATAAAAAACATGTCTATGAAGTGTTTTGCTCAAAATACCAAACAGATCACCCATTCTAGCCATGCCTCATATCCCTCTATTTCACTTCCTGTTTCAAAAGTGCTGATTTTGGGTATAAAGCTTTAAAAAAAGAAGAATTGATAAAAAATATAAAATGAGGGGTCTGAGCTCATGCGGGACCCGGCAGCTACTGTCTAAACTAAATACTGCCGTGATGAAACGCCATATCATGGATTATCAAGGATTGTCTCTGAAACAGTATGGAGCTCAAAGGCTTTCTCTCTTGCCGGTTATACCACAAGGTGAGTTCCTTTTTATTTCCTGCTTCTTCACACACATGCTCTCCAGTACAGGTTAGCTCTGAGTGTTAGCGATGCTAATGTAAACACCGACCATATTACGTCCAAAACAGTCGGACATTGTTTCTGATAGCAACGTTTCTGATAGTGCCATGGGTCCACATTTCAGATATTACGTCATATCGGACGCAAATCTGGATCGGCTCCGTTGTTCCCCCGTTTTTAGAGATTTGGGTACGGAGGAAAAGAGAGAGGGTTTTATTTTCTGACGCTGCGTGAGTTCCCTGACACACCGGGGACACATAGTTGTGTATAAAAGACATCAACAAGTGCATTTTGCATGATAGGTCCCCTTTAATATCTTTTCAATTTTAATTAATTATTTCTTTTCAATCTAAAACCTTAATTTTGGACATTCACACAATAAATTGTTGCGATTGCCTGGAATTATATTATAAATGGCATCAGTAAATAGAATTTTAATGTATCTTTTAAATCCAACAATAATATTTTGGTCTCGTTGACTACAGGAATATCGTTGAACTCCTGTAAAATCGCTGTACGATCGTGTAAATGCGACAAGAGATTATTAAGTATGGTCATATGTCAAATGAAAAGCTACAGGGTATACTAACAAAGCGTCAAAAGTGTCCACACTCATTCGCTGAAGCTGGATCAGCACCAGAACCTGTCACTTTATCCTCTAAAACTTCTCCCGACATTTGCGGAAACCGTCATCCATCAGAGAGGAGTAGTTTCCTAGTTTTTTTTGAGGTACCAGTTATGATGTTGAATTTATGATTTCAAGATGTGAGCAGCATTCTCAGGCGGTTTGAACACCATCCATTCATTTCAAACCCTAAATCTGACCACCGCTCTCCCGTGATTCATGATGCGTCTCTGCAGAAATGTAATGCGTTTCACCACACTGCATTCTTATCTGCACATACACTGCACATGACCTCTGTAACTGTTAATTCAAACATGATGCACTTTCTGCACAACACGCAATACATTTCCTGTAAATTCTCCTGTCCGTTTCCTCCATTTATACTGATCACATATTTTATTTTTATGACTTGCATTTCATATACTGTACTGCCGTATTTTATAATGCACATGTTTTGCATTTATTTCGTCTGCTCTTTAATATGTCCGTGTCCATGCTGCCATATTTTCTGCTGGCATACATTTCCATCAAACCTCGAGCTACATACCGTCAGATTGTATATGTTTTATTGATATCATCGAGACTTTGGCCATAAAGACAGCACTTTTCTTTGGGTTTGTGATTGGATTTTTACATGTTAGCATGAGCAGGGCAATGATTGCTGTGACATCACTGCACTGTAAACCTGGAACAAGTTAGCAGGATTAAAAAAAAATGAAGGCAACTGATTTCCTTTATTAAACTAAATTGATGCATTTAAAAGTCAAATGTTTTCAGATATCATGCTATTTTTAGGCAATAGCATGGGTCTCAGATATATACAAATATATAAAAAAACATGTCTATGAAGTGTTTTGCTCAAAATACCAAACAGATCACCCATTCTAGCCATGCCTCATATCCCTCTATTTCACTTCCTGTTTCCAAAGTGCTGATTTTGGGTATAAAGCTTTAAAAAAATAAAAAATTGATAAAAGATAAAAAAGGAGGGGGCTGAGCTCATGCGGGACCCGGCAGCTACTGTCTGAACTAAATACTGCCGTGATGAAACGCCATATCATGGATTATCAAGGATTCTCTCTGAAACAGTATGGAGCTCAAAGGCTTTCTCTCTTGCCGGTTATACCACAAGGTGAGTTCCTTTTTATTTCCTGCTTCTTCACACACATGCTCTCCAGTACAGGTTAGCTCTGAGTGTTAGCGATGCTAATGTAAACACCGACCAAAACAGTCGGGCATTGTTTCTGATAGCAACGTTTCTGATAGGGCCGTGGGTCCACATTTCAGATATTACGTCATATCGGACGCAAATCTGGATCAGCTCCGTTGTTCCCCCGTTTTTAGAGATTTGGGTACGGAGGAAAAGAGAGAGGGTTTTATTTTCTGACGCTGCGTGAGTTCCCCGACACACCGGGGACACATGTTTATGTATAAAAGACATCAAAAAGTGCATTTTGCATGATAGGTCCCCTTTAAATATTATACATTTACTGCAGGATTTTGTTAGGCTTTGCTTTTCTGTGTGCCTTATCCCACATTTCCACACCCAACAGTTGACAATAGAAATATATACATATTTTTAGGTGGTGCTTTTGTAATCTGCAAAATAGTCAAATTAAATAAAAAATGGTCAGTAATGTCAAATCAAAAACTCAGAAAATCTCCCAGGAACTCAAAATATTGAAGTTACTAGAACTTGTTTTTTTAACCTGAAGTTTACAGTACTTATTGTTTTAATTATTTTCAACATTTAAGTTTACAGTCAGAATTAAATAAATATATATTCCGTATATATGACTGAACTAGATATAATATGGACAAAACATGAAATATATGTATAGAATAAATAAATAAAAAAGTCTGCTTGAACATCTAACTAATTCTATAAACTTTTTTTTCTTTGCCACATTTCAGTTCCAACATCAAACTTAAAGTTTTGTCGATTGCATCAAAGCATTTGCATTTAGGATTAAACTCTTTAATGGGGGACTGGTGCACAAAAGATCTATTGGGACCAGAGGTTGCGCTAGACTGTTTCGCATAGACGGAAAATATTCGGTTAACGCGACCTCAGATTGGGACCCTGTATCTCAAATGTGTTAGTATTTGTAATTGTTATTTGGTTAAAGGTATAATGGAACAAATCTTTTACATGATACATATTCAAAGTAATTGCATTTTTTTTTTAAATCAATTTTAATGCAACGAGGAACCAATATCCAGAATAGAAAAGTGAGTCCAGAAAGTCAAACTCAATGAAAAGAAAACTTAAAATAGGATGAAAGCTTCTGGGTTGGTCTGGTCGGTGTGTTTCTGCAGAGGCTTTTTCCTCTTGGCAGCAGCTCTCAACATTTCACTGTTTATGTGGAAGATCAGAGGCGGTGACTCACTGCCCGTCACATTTACACCACTAAAGGGACGCTTTGTTTACACCAGTTTAGGTAGCGGTCAAACGGGTCGGATTCAGAAGCCTCGCTCACACACACACACACGCACACACACACACACACACACACACACACACACACACACACACACACACACACACACACACACACACACACACACACACACACACACACACACACACACTCCAGACATACATACCAGATTCATATAAATACTTATACATACATATCCATGGATACATATGCATAAACACACGCACATGTCACCACAATATACTGTTTAAATATAGACACGCACACACTTGAAATGAAGTGCAGTGTGTGTGTGTGTGTGTGTATGTGTGTGTGTGTGTGTGTACGTGCGTGCGTGTTTATGTCACGCTCCTTTGTCTTCCTGCACACAGAAATCTGGCGCTGGCTTCCACTAGTCAATCAACAGCTCTCTACTGTGAAACATGATAGTCACTGAACACACACACACACACACACACACACACACACACACACACACACACACACACACACACACACACACACACACACACACACACACACACACACACACACACACACACACACACACACACACACACACACACACACACACACACACACACTCTTTCTTGTCCCTTTCTCCCCTCTCTTCTCTTCCTCTCCTGCCTCAGTGACCCCTCTCTGGCCCTAAATGGCCTGATGCAACCTTGAAATAGTAATTCCACTTTTGCCGACCCTAAGTAGTGAAATCTGGCACCGAACTGAGTGTTTCACATCCTTTACAGAGCTGGAAAATTAGGAACAAATAAATCAACGGAGGCTCTTTGAGTTTCCATGAATGCTGGGACTGTGAGTCGCACATTCAATGTTTTCTCCCTCAAGAAAAAAGCACTCTGCTTTTATGGATTGCACGGGAAGTGGCTGACATGTAGACGTAATACTGCTGCAAACTGTGTGTAAGTTCATGATATACGTAGATGTATATCATGCACCAATAAAAACACAACACACTACACACACAACTTCC
Organism: Trematomus bernacchii; assembly: GCF_902827165.1. Lineage (NCBI taxonomy): Eukaryota > Metazoa > Chordata > Actinopteri > Perciformes > Nototheniidae > Trematomus > Trematomus bernacchii. Next base: position 1,355,150 of record NW_022987733.1, read on the forward strand.
ATTACCAAAAACATTTGATTGAATTAAACCTCGCCCAGATTTTAACCTTTAATAAAATAATCAGTAAACACCTAGTGTAGCTTTGACTGAAATGTATGATGTCATCAAGTATTACAAATATGCTCTGTATACAGTCAATTGGGCAGCTGTATAAAATAAATCAAATGTTGGTATTAAAAACATCCCGTGGTTCCACGATATTCCTCTTATTCATTGTCTCCGGAGCAGAAAGCTCTTTCAGGAAGAGTATAGGTTCACAAATGTTGATTCAACTTCCCTTAGGCCATGGAAATAAAATATAAGAATTGTGGCGACTGTGGCGAGTGTGGATAAGTGTGCTGCACTTCGAATCAGGGGGTAGCAAGTTTGAGTCCCACTGCAGTCAGCATGTCGTTGTGTCCCTGAGACACTTCACCCCAAATTGCTCCTGTGGGGATTGTCCACAGTACTGAGTATGTAAGTCGCTTTGGATAAAAGCGTCTAACAAGTAACATGTAATGTTATTTTAAGTGTCTCTTCCCTTTGAGATCAAATAGCACCTGAGCTTCAAGAGGAATCAAAGCCCACATCTCTAATTTGTTTAGCTGTTGAAATAGTTGTGGTACACAGCGGAGGAGGAGCCTTCATTTGATTTATTTGTGCACACAAGAAACATGAAGTTCAGTGCACCTGCTTCAAGTTCATACACTCACCAGTAACCATGATTATTACATAGTTGAATACACGATTCTGATTGGTCAATTCGGACATTTCAGAGGTCAGAGAGAGAGAGAGAAAGTAAAATAGTTTACAAGACGGAGCCTATCTTTGATTCCCTGCACACTGTGTGTGTGTGTGTGTGTGTGTGTGTGTGTGTGTGTGTGTGTGTGTGTGTGTGTGTGTGTGTGTGTGTGTGTGGTGTGTGTGTGTGTGTGTGTGTGTGTGTGTGTGTGTGTGTGTGTGTGTGTGTGTGTGTTGTGTGTGTGTGTGTGTGTGTGTGTGTGTGTGTGTGTGTGTGTGCGCTGTCCATGTGTGCTGTCCATGTGTTTTTGATTCCCTGGCTCAGTGTGCGTCCACACTTGTATCTGTGTGTGTGTGAGTGTGTGTGTGTTCAGTGTAAGTGCAGATGTCAACTCCACTTTAACTCCGAAGCTTTCTGAAGGGATTTGTCACAAAGTGCTTAACAGAAAACAAAGGACAATAAAAGTGGTGATGTTTGTGTGTGTGTTGTGGGCGGAGTATAGTGGGAGGAAGGGGAGGAAGAGGAGGGGAGGTAGCGCCTTCTGACTTTTATTGTTATTCCAGTTTTTATTCGTCTCAGATGGCGACTCAATCCCCTAAATCCACTACACACTGCCTCCTTTGTTCTCTCTCTCTCTCCGCTTGTTTCCTCTCTCCATCTTTTCTCTGCTTCCTCTCTTTCATTTGTCACACTCTGCCCCGATGTCTTTATTTCTTCCCTCTCACTTTCCCCCCTGCCTTTCTTATTTCCTTCTCCACATCCCCTCATTCCTCTACTGTCATTTCCTTTTTCACTTCCCATCTTTTCCTTTTCTCTGTATTTATCTGCAGCGCCCCTCTCCCTCGTCACCCTCCTGAAGACTCATAAAGTATACAACATTGATCTGTTTCATGAGATGATTAACACACGCAGTATCCACCACTTTGCAAGATGTGTGGTGAGCAGCAAAATAATCATGAGATAGAAGTATTTGCTGTATGTTTGAATCATTTGGAAATATTATACCATTATAATTATGTCGGGCAGTAGCTCAGTCAGTAGGGGCTTGGACTGTGAGCTGTAGGGTCGCCGGTTCAAGTCCCAGACCAGAAGTAAAATATGGAGTGTGGACTGCTACTTGGAGAGGTCCCAGTTCACCTCCTGCCCTGCCGTGGTGCCCTTGAGCAAGGCACCGGACACCCCCCTTCCCCCCGCACTCCCATTGCTCCCCGGGCGCTGTACAATAGCTGCCCACTGCTCCTGGCACTAGACTCCTGGTACTATGATGGGTTAAAAGCAGAGAACACATGTCACTGTGTGTGCTGTGTGCTCTGCATGTGTGACCATTAAAGAGGGTTTCATCCCTCCCAATTCTATATTATGCTTTTTGGGGGGGGGGGGGGGGGTTTCTCTTCCCTGTAGTGTGTTATATAGGTTTTCGTGCATGTCAATGGTTTGCAAAGGCTACATCCCTGTGTTTCTCTCCCATACCACCCACACCATTTTGGGGTTCACTATCTTGCCCAAGGACACTTGTGACATGTCAAACCAGCCGCCCTCCGATTGGTAGAGGACTATTTCCCCCCCTGAGCCAAAGCCACCATATTTCATGTTTTATTGAACATAACTATATATATATATATATAATATATATATATATATAATATATATACAGGCGTTGCATTGAAATGTCCAGTCACATAGAAATACTAAGACTGAAACCCTTTGTAATTATTTCCTTTCATTCAGTGTTTTTTGTTGTTTGTATTATAAACATTTTCTACCTTCATGTTGCCAACACATTAGTGGTGGAGTGTAAAAAAGTACATTTAAAAAACTGAATAATCAGAAAAGAGTTTATTGCCAAGTAGGTTTCAACTTAGCTTTGGTTTGTCTGATGCACACTAAGACATACACACGAGAAATCACATTGTAAGTATCTGAGTACTTCCTCGTACGGAGCTTACACACGGCGGCGTGCGTTGAAGCTTCAACGCTTCTGCCCATTCACTTTGAATGGGGTGACGTCACGCTTCGCCGAACTGCATTGTGGGAGCAAAGCGTGGCGTTGCTCGCTTCAAAAGTAGAGCAATGTTCTACTTTTGAAGCTTCGACGGAAGCGTCAGCCAATCGAATCATATGCCAGTACAAGCTCTAGCCAATCAAACCACGTGCTTGTCTGTCCGTAAAGACAATGGTCTCTTTTAAATTGGTAAGTAAGTTTAAAAAAAAAAAAGGATTATTAGACATTTTCTCTCTCTGAGTAAAGATCGTGTTAGTTGTGTTTAAGGTCAGACCCACAACAGCGATCCGACCTGAGGCTGACCGGTAGAGGTCAAAGGTCAGCGTTTAACACCACACCCATGGTCAACTCTGATTCTCTTGTTTCCCTCTGGACGTCACACACACACACACACACACACACACACACACACACACACACACACACACACACACACACACACACACACACACACACACACACACACACACTCCCACTTCCCATCTCCCTGTGCGGTATAGATCCTCATCTCCACCCCTCTTGACCCTTCAACTCTTCTAAACAGTCAGCACTTGGCTTAACCTGAGCTGTCAAGTAATATAACCTGAGGATAGCTCCTGCACCACACACACACACACACACACACACACACACACACACACACACACACACACACACACACACACACACACACACACACACACACACACACTGAGGGAATGGAGAGCATGGAGAAATAGAGGGGTGAAAGTAGATAAAAAAAGGGAGCATGAGAGTGCTTGTTTATGTGTTTATTTGCATTGTTACTACCCGTTATAAACCTGTGTTCCTCAGAGCAATGGTTGTGAATGTCCTTTGAAATGAATGCCGTGTGTCTGCATACAAATGAAGGTAGAGAAGGCAGGTCCGCCACAAATGGAAAAAGAAACAAATAAAACTTCACCCCGATCTCTTATCTTAAATGTAACCTATTGTTGCAATGTTAAAGGTGGGGTAGGTAATTCACTTCAGAAACACTTGTTATATTCCATGGAATGCTCTTAACATCCCGATAGCAATGAATACATTAAATGCTTTGACAATAAATACATACAAATGTCATCTGTGGAAGCTGTAATACTGTAAAAAGCACGACCAATCATTTTAGCCGGCCCGGCTAAAATAACTGGATGGCCTACCTGCCTGTCAGCCTTCCATCTGTGCACAAACTTATCTCGTGCCCTCATTGGTCATGTGCGCGTTCGTGTGTGTTGGAGGAGGGGCTCTGTATGGAAGTCTGAAGGAAGGGGCAGATTTTCTCCGGCTGTGTATTTTCAAATTCTAGCGCACTCGAGCCGGTTTCTCCATTCTTACCTACCCTACCTTTAAGCCTCGTTCATTTCATTTATTGTGGTTATATTGTTCAATTCTGGTGATGACTCAGTCTTCATATTCCAACTAGAGTTTATTCTTTTATGAAATGTCACAAATTTAGAGACAAGAAAAAAAAAGGTGGTAGAGAGAAATGAGATACAGATCTTTGTACAAAAGGGAAGCTGATGGAGGAGACATTATACGCCTTCCTCGTGCTTTGTAGGGGGACATAGAGCTTAAGGAACCTGTGGATAAAAAAGTTGTGAAGGCAATGAGAAGGTGACTGAAAGTTAGAAAAACAGAACCGATGAGGGTGGGAAGAAATCAGAGATGTAGAGAAAAAGGAGGTAGCGCAGGAGAGGCAAGGAAACGGGGATTCAAGTGTCCTTTGTGGAGTGTGTTTATGTTGGCAGTGGTGTTAATGGGTTAATGCTCCTGAGAACACTGGGACCAGTCTAACGGTCTCACTGGGTCGCACACGTTATACCTGTCCAGATGTGCCTGAATACACGATGACAAGCTGAGGAGAAAAGAGATGGATAGAGAAAGGGAGCGGAGGAGGAGGAGGAGGAGGAGGGAGCACTTTGTGTCTTCTTTGGTGTTGTTTGTTGCTCTTAATGGGCCTGGGAACACTTAAAGCACTTAACGCAGTCTGACCACTTTGACCTCAAGTTCACGCAGGTTAAAAGCCTTCTGCTGACAGACAGGATGACAGGGAGGAGGAGAGGCAGCGAGGAACAAGGAAAGGTGACATAGAAGGGAAGCAGTAAGGAAGCAGGAGAGGGAACAAAGGAGGGAGATGGGCGATAAGGGAGGTAAGGATGAATGGAAGAAACTGAGAAAGTGAGGAGATGCAAACGAGTTATTAGTTGAAAAAAGTCAAAGACAAGTTTGTCAGAAAGAGTACAACAATGTTAGTATATTATGTCGAAAAAATATGTTATTTATTTATGTAATTTTGACTATAACTACTGCATTGGAGGAGGCTGAGGGAGAAGGAGCATCTAGGGAGTAGGAAAAAGGAGGTATGGATGCTAAAGGAGTGTGTGAGAAGGAGGCGAGGAGAGGAGGTCACGCTGTCAGCAGCTGACGGAGTGTGGAGAAAGTCTCTGTCTGCTTTTTATCGTTAATCTTCTCCCTGTCTGTTGGAGGGGAGGTGTCGTCGTCTCGCCTTTCATCTCCTCTCATCCATCCCGGCTCCTCCTGCTGCCCCGTCTATCTTCAACTCCAGAAGCCTGGTTTCACCCCGTGTGTGTGTGTGTGTGTGTGTGCGTGTGTGTGTGTGTGTGCGTGTGTGTGTGTGTGTGTGTGTGTGTGTGTGCGTGCGTGTGTGTGTGCGTGCGTGTGTGTGTGTGTGTGTGCGTGTGTGTGTGTGTGTGTGCGTGCGTGTGTGCGTGCGTGTGTGTGTGTGTGTGCGTGTGCGCGTGTGTGTGTGCGTGTGCGCGTGTGTGTGTAATGATGGCAGTGACGTACAGTTTAATGAATACGTTTAGAAAAACCCAACCAACAAAAATGAATATTGTCAAACACTCACTGCCCCCCTCACTTTCATTCATTACACATAGACGTTTCCATTAGGACACACACACACACACACACACACACACACACACACACACACACACACACACACACATACACACACACACACACACACATACTCGGGGTTCAGTCACCTGTAACATGCCAAGCTCAGGAACATCACGCCCCATTACACCACCACACCCTGTGTGTGTGTGTGTGTGTGTGTGTGTGTGTGTGTGTGTGTGTGTGTGTGTGTGTGTGTGTGTGTGTGTGTGTGTGTGTGTGTGTGTGTGTGTGTGTGTGTGTGTGTGTGTGTGTGTGTGTGTGTGTGTGTGTGTGTGTGTGTGTGTGTGTGTGTGTGTGGTGTGTGTGTGTGTGTGTGTGTGTGTGTGTGTGTGTGTGTGTGTGACTGCCTGAAGCCATTAGCTGTAATATATCCTTTCCTCTCTGTCTGTATTTGATCCCTGCTTTTCCTCTCCAGCTTGTTTGCTCTCTCTCCCTCTTTCTCTCTGTTGGTTTTGGGGTATTTGAAGGGAAGCTACAAGTCATCACCCCTCTCTCATGCTGCATATAATTTTAGTGTGTGTGTATGTGTGCGTGCCCGGGCACTTGGAATTGAGTAAAGGTTCTGGTTTCTGTTGTTAATCCTCTGTACTTACCTGGCAATATTTTGTGTGTGTGTGTGTGTGTGTGTGTGTGTGTGTGTGTTGCAGGGTCTGATCAGTATTGGGTTGACTGTATCCTGTCGTGTCTTCACCTCCAAATTGCTGACACTTCAATTTCCGTGTGTGTGTGTGTGTTCTCCTGTTTCCTTGTTCTATGTCTTTCTTCAATGAGAAACCGAGTGAAAACGGAACTTCTGTTCTAGACATAAAAAAACATTCACACTGACTAATATGTGTTATTACTAGGGCTGTCAGTCGATTAAAATAGTTAATCGCGATTAATCGCAAATTAATCGCACATTTTTTATCTGTTCTAAATGTACCTTAGAGGGATATCTTTCAAGTTTTTAATACTCTTATCAACATATGAGTGGACAAATATGCTTTATATGTTTGTTTATTATCATTTGATCAATGACAAATATTCTCATGAATATTAAACACAACAACCTGAACATTACAAATATTCACCTCAATTCAACCTGGAACCTCTCTCATACAATAATACTGTGTGTGTGTGTGTGTGTGTGTGTGTGTGTGTGTGTGTGTGTGTGTGTGTGTGTGTGTGTGTGTGTGTGTGTGTGTGTGTGTGTGTGTGTGTGTGTGTGTGTGTGTGTGTGTGTGTGTGTGTGTGTGTGTGTGTGTGTGTGTGTGTGTGTGTGTGTGTGTGTGTGTGTGTGTGTGTGTGTGTGTGTGTGTGTGTGTAGACACTGTGATGGATCGTTGAGCTATGTGCAGCTCAAGGCATATATGCTCGAATGGGAGCTGCCTGGACGCTGCAATCATGTTGCGCGTACTATCCGTGCTGAGTGTGCTGACTTTTCGTACAATGTCCCACTGTCTGGCTACCTGCATAAAGTCAAGTGCTCGGCGCAGTTGTCGGCGAAATGTCATTGAAACAGCTCCTTATATCCGTTAGCGCAGCTAGCTAGCACCAGATGCTAACAACAACAACACGTAAGGTGTGCCTCGCTCGCGCGAGTCGCGCCACACATACACACTCCCTCCCGGTCCTCCCGATGGCCAGTCCGGGCCTGCCAGTGAGCGTGGAAGTGTGGTCTGCCACAAGCGGGCGGCAGGAGCGGGGCTGTCAGCATCAGCTTGTCGATGGTATTTTACACTCGATGCGCTCTGAAACTACGACGGCCGAGGACAAAAAATACACATGCGTTAATCGCGTTAAAATAATTAGTGGCGTTAATTTTTTTTTGCGTTAACGCGTTATTAACGCGTTAACTTGACAGCCCTAGTTATTACATTTTAATATAATCTTCAAAGACGCAATGAGTGCTTACACTTCCAGACATTTGGGGGATCTGCAAAACTCACACAGACATAGTCATAATTAAATAAGAAAATGTCTTTATTATAATATCATGACAGTATAGGGCCTATATGTATATGGGTCAAACCCCCAACACAGTGGACACTACACCTCCCATAATGCAGCTCAACACTCTTTCATTAGACCCCCGGTGCCTCCAAAACACCTTCCAAACTCTACATTTCTGTCCCAAAATAAAATACATAAATGCAAAATAATAATTTAGAAACAACATTCTTCAATGTTGAACAGAAAGTGCCTTTGTAGATACTATCTTCTCTTTTTTAAGAATATGTTTCACTTTTTATAAAGACCGGTGAAAGGGACAGAAGCTTTGTGGAACGGCTGCTAAACAGGAAGTGATGAAAAGGCTTGAGTTGTAATGTAAACGCATGTTGTCTCTCTCCGTCTCTCCAGGTGTCGGTAAATCCACAGTTGTGGCATTTTCGGCTTTCCTCAACGGCCGCTACCCCGCTGCTGACCTGAGCGGATACGTCACCGTGTCCTACAGCTCGCCGACAGGTAAACACACACTCACACACACTTACACACATACTTACATTTCATGCTGGTTTCCGTTTGTTCTAGTCTAGTTCCAATCAAAACTGTTATTTTAACAGTATAATCACTTTGACCGATGGGCTTTCCAGAAACATTGGTAGTAATGGGTTCCTGTTTAACACAGAATACATCAATCACACTTTCTACTGAGCTTGTTTGGCTGTAACTGTGTTGGCTGTTCACTTGTTATGTAAAGGATAATATCATTTTATTGATTTAAAATGATCGTATTGTTTCCGTTGACAAAATAATTGTCAGTGTCACAAACGGCTGCAACTGTGGCGACAGAAATGTACATGTAACTTAAAATGACTGATCGAGGTTTTTTGTAACTGTCCAAGTCTGTTCCCATTTTCTTTCTCATCAACCAGTCTTTAAACACTGCCAGACCCCATACTGTGTTCCTGTTAGCGTTTACTTCCTGTCTGTCTTCTTCTGCTGATTTCTCTGACGTGCAGCTCTCTGAGTCTTTCAACCTCCTTTGCTTCTCTTGTTCACTTGTTCTTTACTGGCAACAGATAAGCCATCACGAAGCCACATGTTCATGCTCTCCGCAAATATAAAAAATAGTATTCAAAAAGTATTGAATGGTGTTTTCTGACAAAGAAAGGGAAAAACTAATGTGTTGTTTTGGCCACAGCTGACGTTAAGTAACCGGACTGATATGACTGCACTGTGCCGTGTTATCGAGGAATAACAGACCGCTGAATGTCCAAATTGACCAATCAGAATCAAGTATTCAACTAAGCTGTGTATGTATAATTGTTCTAAGAGGCTAGAAAGATGCTGTACGGTACTGATGTTCTTTAGTACAACTATTCTCAATCTCTACATTCAACAGTCAGTGAAAACCTGCGATGGCACATTTAGTAATTAGTTGAACAGGAACAGGCTTAAAAACTGAGAAAAACCTTCAAAACAACACTTTCATTAGCATTGAGTTTAGTTACTTTTTGGATTTAGTTATTTTGTTCTAAAACATCTCATACAGAGTACAGAAAAGGCGCTGAACAGCTGCTAACAGAGCGCTGAGTCGGCGTAAGGACATCTGGGCCCAGTTCATCCCCCTGCTCCCTCCAGGCGTTTGTTTCCAGGCCCTGCTATAATTCTGGAAGATATTACTTTCCCCTGCAAACACACAAAACCCCTCTTTATTTCAAATGTCACAGATGTCCTTTTTTTTAAATACTGATTTCAGTGTTCGTTCAAAAAGCAGCTCATAAAAAGAAATCAGTGTTTTCATGCTATTGTTTCCTTTGGATCACATTTGCTTTGGCCGGGGTCTGCTGGTGGAACAGTTTCTCCTCCCTAGAAACACATTTAATGTGAAATGTCTGGACATTTTGGGAAGTGGTTCTTTTTTTGTTAAGCTTTATTGTCATGCTAAAAATAGCTGAAAATAAGGAGTATTTCCCTGGAAGCCAAGCAGCTGGGGAGGAGTGTGTCGGGGGCTGATTTGTGTTTTGGAAAGAGAACCTGTTGGACTGGAGGTGGATTTGGGAAAGGTTTATTACAAGTTGGATGAAGAAGGGGCACGCAAGGATGGAAAAAAGAAGGACAGAGGTGAGGAAGGCTATGAGTTAGACGAGGTGAAGGTAAGGAGGTCAATTATACCAGGGTGGAGGAGAGGAAACGAGGGAAGGTGTTTCAGACCAAAGAGATCATTCATGAGGTCCAACACCTTTCTTCCCAAAGGTGATGGATGGGGTTATTACCTCCAGCAAAAAGGTTATGTGTGTCTGTCTGTCAGCAGCATTATGGGAAAACTACTGGAACCATTTTCACTACACTTGGTGAGGTGGTGTAACAGGTCACAGGAAGAATGATGCGAATCACGAGGTGGTTACATACATTATTTTTCAACTTTGTTAGCATTGCGTTTTATGACATTTGCGCTGCATTCATGTGGTGTAGGGATAATGGGGAGAATAGTTCCAAACTGGAAAACTTCACATAAACACCCCCTGAATTCTGAAGAACAACTCAAGATATCAACTGTTGTTCAAACAGTCGGAGCTTTAAATACAATTCAGATTTTAGAATGTTGCACGTTTTGTTCAGCAGGAGAATCTCCACATATTAACAACACTTTATTCATTTTTAAGTAAAAAGCTCTTAAGGCACTACATCCGGTCACATGACTACACGACCCCACAACTAAGCTAAAGGTGGCTAAGCCAGAAAAATAAGATTTTGGAATATTGCAGAAATATAATTCTGTAGTTAACAAATGTTTATGATACTTACATATTTTGTTCAGCAGGAGAATCTCAATAATATTAACACTACTTTGTGATTTTTTAACCGTAAATGCGATCTCCAGAAGTAAAAAGCGCGTAACTACTTCACGTCACCATTGCTAAGCTAAAGGCGGCTAATTTTCTTCATGATCAGAATCAGAATCAGAATACCTTTATTAGTCCCACGGAGGGGACATTTGCGTAGTTACAGCAGGAAAAAGAGCAACAGACAGCTTAATGTTACATATGTTAAATATGTGACATGCATTTAAAAGAAGTGCTAAGTTATGATACAATAAAAAATATAATAAAAAATAAAAAGTTACATAATTAAAAAAAATACACATCCTGTAACAGTTCTTAGGATTTAGCAGCCAGGTATATATTACACAGTTATTAACAGCATCTATATATATATATATATATATTGCACATCTAGCACATATTGCACATAGGTGGTTGATATTTAACAGCAGCAAGTTACACAATTTACAAAATACACACCTTGTAACAGTTCTAAGGATTTAGCAGCCAGGTATATATTACACGGTTATTAACGGCATTTATATATTGCACATATTGCACATAGTTTGTTGGTATTTAGCAGCAAGGGGTGATATAGTCTGTGTTGTGGTGTGTGTGTGTGTGGGGGGGGTCAACTAGGGGCTGTGCTGGTTGTATAGTCTGACCGCTGCAGGAAGGAAAGACCTGCGGTATCTCTCCGTGAGACAACGGGGATGCAGCAGCCTATCGCTGAAGCAGCAGTGAGGACAGGGTGTCCTGGAGGGGGTGGGACATTTAGTCGTCTCATTTAGACACTTGTTAGCAACAACCGACGCAAAGAGCTTCAGAATTTCACCAGTGGGGTATTGACTGAAGCATGTAGTATCGTAGAAAAACGTTAACATCTCATAAACTTGTATGAACCACAGACCTTGTTTTGGGGAATTTAACCAAAAACATACTTAAAAATGTGACTTGTATTCGAAGGAACCTTAAACTACTAAAATGCTGACTCATGTTTTAGCTTTAGGACTCATTCCTGCACCACTCTCTACACCAAGACATCATGTGAAGTCCTATCTGCTGGTGGTGAGCTGTACAGTGGTCATCTTTAAAAGCCCATGCGCAGATGAGAGTGTGTGTGTGGTTGTGTGTTCCTGTAATCTACCTTAATGCCTCGTCTCCTCACATCCTATAAATGCTCTCCTGCTATGGGAGGAATGCATCACTTTGTCTCCGTCTCTTTCTTTCTTTCTCCGGGGGTGATGATTTCTTCTTAACACCACACTAAACCATCCCACCAGTGGCTACTGTGCCCGTCTTTAAGCCCTACAAAGACTTTGACATTTAAGAACACCGTTGACTCCTTAAGCCCTTCAAAGGCCGGTGGCTGTAGTCGTTACAATCTAGAAAGAATTTCATTAGTGCTCCTGTGTGATTTCCCTAACACCCCGACAATGGGCTTACACAAACACACTTCAGGGGGATCAAGTGGTCAAGTTGGCATTTACAGTACAGTGTTAGCTCAAACACAATGGGCATGTTCACCCGAGCTGTCCAAGATAAGTTGTGCGGATCATTTCCATTAAGCAGCGCCAGCCGTGATTCATTGGTTGCTGAGCCAGTTCATGTGGAAACCAAGGGAGCCGGTTGGCAGTGTGTATTGTTTTCTCCTGTTTTATTGAGCCTGCCAGAGTGACCAGCATCTCCACATGTTGATGTCTCCAGGAGGCTGCAGTGTTTCTGTTTCCTTGTTTAACGACCAGGTCTGCAATCCATTTTCCAAGGAACCGTTGGTCGGCCATGTTCTCGGCTGTGTTTGTTTGTTCGAACAGTCCAACGAAGATTTATTGTCAGATTTAGTGGAGGGTTGGGGAACTGGCCCAGGAACAAGAGCTGGATTTTCTTTAAGGATTCATTTATAGTTTAATGAACTCCTGCACCTTTTTTTTATAAACACAACCTGGCATGCGTTATGCTCTTATGCTATACCTGTTTTGATGTCAATCTGTCATCTTTGAAAACCTTTTTTTTTGGGTAAAAGTATTTAATTTTGAAGCGTGTAAAGAGTTGGGGAACTGGCCCAGGAACAAGATTCGGATTCTTTTAAGGACTCATTTGTTCAATCTTTGATCAAACTTCTGCACTTTTTTGTAAAAACACAATATGGCATGCCTGATAGTCTTATACTATACCTGTTTTGATGTCATTTAAAACCTTTTTTGGTAGTAAAAATGGTTAATTTTGAAGCGTGTTAAGCCTTGAATGCTTGACGTTTGTACTCTCTGTGAGCTATCTTTTCAGTTTTTATTTCATTTTCAGCTTGGATAATGAAGATAACTATTTAGTCTTTTTCCAGCACTTTTGGACATCTCAGACCAGCTGTCACTGTTGGATATACTACAGTGGATATGCTTATAAATAAAAGAAAGACTTGCTTTCTGACCTCTGTTCTACCACAGCGGCTAATGGATCCAGTATTTCACTCAGTGTTATTTTTCAGCCGTTACAGGAGATTTCAGAACAGGAAAGACTGATTGAACACTGGCTGGCAGCAGGCCAGGATCGGCTACTGTGTGTGTGTGTGTGTGTGTGTGTGTGTGTGTGTGTGGTGTGTGTGTGTGTGTGGTGTGTGTGTGTGTGTGTGTGTGTGTGGTGTGTGTGTGTGTGTGTGTGTGTGTGTGTGTTGTGTGTGTGTGTGTGGTGTGTGTGTGTGTGTGTGTGTGTGTGTGTGTGTGTGTGTGGTTGTGTGTGTGTGTGTGTGGTGTGTGTGTGTGTGTGTGTGTGTGTGTGTGTGTGTGTGTGTGTGTGTGTGTGTTCTTGCTCCATTTGACATGTCCTTTACATTTAACGGGAGCTTTCACTCAACAGTGAGGCTTTTAGTTCTTTCTTTTACCATTTTCTCCACTCCAATTTTCTTTTCTTTGGCGTTGACGTATGAAAAGGTTGAGAAAAAAGTAATGACAGGAGATCAGAGTTATTTTCAATACTGCATATTTCAAGCTGCAAGTCACCCCATCGACAAACAAGATTACAACTTATATTTTATTAATTGAAGGACTTTCAATTTAGAGCTTTGGATAAAAATGAAATCAAAAACTCAACTGAACTAAAAACCACGTACAGTAAAAACGTGCAGTACCATTCAAGACTTCAAACGCCTAAGAAGTCACTATTTAACAACAATTTAAAATGACGGTTGAGGATTAGATAATGCTGGTTTTTGTTTACGAAATGCTAGCAGATAATAGTGAAGCTTACTATTATCTGCGAGCATTTCTTAAACAAAAACCAAGACACCCGTTTTAATAAGAATTAGGTATTCAATAAATCCCCATTAGTTATGCTGAATTTGAGTTGTACCTACACGATTTGTACCTATATGTTGCACATTTCTGTTCTCTTTAAACACGTCACAGCTTTCCACTTTTATCTCTGAAATACTGCAGATATTTTGTATTCACTATTACACATAAAAGCCAATTTATTTTACCTACTTTGCAATAACCCTGATCTGATTCTAAGGGGATATTCTTAGCATTGTTACAGACACAATTGTTAATTGCTTGACACACATATCAACATATTAATATTGAATAGATATTGCTGCAGAGTTCTCGCAGCAGTAGGGAAGCGTGACTTTCATGGAGTTTAATAACTTGAACTTTCTGACTCAGCACCTCAGAGCCTTTTCCATTGGCCCGCCACCTGCCATCTGCTTCTCATTCACCTTTGCAGGAAATCCTCTTCAACCAATCAAATCAGAGCTTAATCTGCCAGACTCCTATCGCCACAGCCTAAAGTTTAGAGAAGCAGGAGGCCGACAGTTTAAATCCCCGAGCAGCTGGGAGATCTGGCTCTGAGGAGCAGGGATAAAATATGCTTGCTCTTTTTTAAGGAAAAATGCACTTTTGGAACCTGAGTCTTATTTTTATAGTTCAGAGTTACTTTACTGCTTTTTCTGAAGTTTGGCACACCGCTAACAATCCTGAACATTTGAGATAAAAGAGGATTTTAGTGTTGCTTTCCACAGGCAAAACTACTTCATATAGAAACATAATAATATAACAACAATCACAATTGCATCGTCCAATCATAAAATAGTATTTATGCTACAAGCATCCTTGGATATAATTAGGTTTTTCAATGTTTAAAATATGAGGTATTCTGCTAATTTTCAGATGTATATCAGTATGTAGTGTCTCTACTTTAAAGAGTCCTCTCCTGCTAATTTTCAGATGTATATCAGTATGTAGTGTCTCTACTTTAAAGAGTCCTCTCCTGCTGATGTTCAGGTGTATATCAGTATGTGTCTCTACTTTAAAGAGTCCTCTCCTGCTGATGTTCAGGTGTATATCAGTATGTGTCTCTACTTTAAAGAGTCCTCTCCTGCTGATGTTCAGGTGTATATCAGTATGTAGTGTCTCTACTTTAAAGAGTCCTCTCCTGCTGATGTTCAGATTCATATCAGTATGTAGTGTCTCTACTTTAAAGAGTCCTCTCCTGCTGATGTTCAGGTGTATATCAGTATGTAGTGTCTCTACTTTAAAGAGTCCTCTCCTGCTGATGTTCAGGTGTATATCAGTATGTAGTGTCTCTACTTTAAAGAGTCCTCTCCTGCTGATGTTCAGGTGTATATCAGTATGTAGTGTCTCTACTTTAAAGAGTCCTCTCCTGCTGATGTTCAGGTGTATATCAGTATGTAGTGTCTCTACTTTAAAGAGTCCTCTCCTGCTGATGTTCAGGTGTATATCAGTATGTAGTGTCTCTACTTTAAAGAGTCCTCTCCTGCTGATGTTCAGGTGCATATCAGTATGTAGTGTCTCTACTTTAAAGAGTCCTCTCCTGATGATGTTCAGGTGTATATCAGTATGTAGTGTCTCTACTTTAAAGAGTCCTCTCCTGCTGATGTTCAGGTGTATATCAGTATGTAGTGTTTCTACTTTAAAGAGTCCTCTCCTGCTGATGTTCAGGTGTATATCAGTAAGTAGTGTCTCTACTTTAAAGAGTCCTCTCCTGCTGATGTTCAGGTGTATATCAGTATGTAGTGTACTTTAAAGAGTCCTCTCCTGCTGATGTTCAGGTGTATATCAGTATGTAGTGTCTCTACTTTAAAGAGTCCTCTCCTGCTGATGTTCAGGTGTATATCAGTATGTAGTGTCTCTACTTTAAAGAGTCCTCTCCTGCTGATGTTCAGGTGTATATCAGTATGTAGTGTCTCTACTTTAAAGAGTCCTCTCCTGCTGATGTTCAGGTGTATATCAGTATGTAGTGTCTCTACTTTAAAGAGTCCTCTCCTGCTGATGTCCAGGTGTATATCAGTATGTAGTGTCTCTACTTTAAAGAGTCCTCTCCTGCTGATGTTCAGGTGTATATCAGTATGTAGTGTCTCTACTTTAAAGAGTCCTCTCCTACTGATGTTCAGGTGGTATATCAGTATGTAGTGTCTCTACTTTAAAAGAGTCCTCTCCTGCTGATGTTCAGGTGTATATCAGTATGTAGTGTCTCTACTTTAAAGAGTCCTCTCCTGCTGATGTTCAGGTGTATATCAGTATGTAGTGTCTCTACTTTAAAGAGTCCTCTCCTGCTGATGTCCAGGTGTATATCAGTATGTAGTGTCTATACTTTAAAGAGTCCTCTCCTGCTGATGTTCAGGTGTATATCAGTATGTAGTGTCTCTACTTTAAAGAGTCCTCTCCTGCTGATGTCCAGGTGTATATCAGTATGTAGTGTCTATACTTTAAAGAGTCCTCTCCTGCTGATGTTCAGGTGTATATCAGTATGTAGTGTCTCTACTTTAAAGAGTCCTCTCCTGCTGATGTCCAGGTGTATATCAGTATGTAGTGTCTCTACTGGGACATGTCTCCATGCTTTAATGTTCAAAAAGCTCTTTATTTTTCTCTTACTCTCTAAAACCTCTTGAACACACTACAGGAAAGAGAAATACCACAAAAGGGAGAGTAGGGCCTGTTCCATGGAATCATCAATTTGGCTTCTACAGGCCACAACATCAATTATTAAAAATATTATTTAAATCTTACAATTTAATGATAAACAGTTTTTTTAAACGGCTGATTATATAGTGAACAGTTTTCGAATGATTCAAAAGCTTTTTTTGTCATATGCACAGCAGCCGCATCTAAGTGAGTCTCAGGCGCCCTTAACCTCTTAAGCACGGCGGTCCCCCCATTGGACCCCTCCCACCGTTTTGTTTTCGAGATAATGTCTCAGGGCTTCTTAACATTTATGAAACTATTAATGTGTAGCACCAGATTAACGGGAAGAATCTCAGCTAACTGAAGATATGAACCATTTTTACCAAAACAAAACACAAGTCTCATAAGAAGCGTCTAAATGACCCCTGAGCGAAAACATTCTAGCGCACTGCGGCACACAATTCAAGATAAAAATACCCTTATTACTTATCGTAGCTGCACATACAATATAGCCTATTAAAGCTGAGACTCCACTGATTATTTAGGTATAGTATCATCACTGAGCGATCCGAACTTGCGACAGGGGAAGCAAACACAGACATCACAACACGTACCTTTACGGAGCTTTTACGGCAGATCGTCTCACCGTAGCTGTCAATTAGGTCAAAAGACGTGTTCAATGGCATTAAAACGAAAAAGAAAATGCTACAACTGTTGATCCATAGGTTGATAATGTACCTGTGCCTTTGAACAAATTATTTATAATCCATAATTCCATTTTTTATGTAAAAATCGGAGCGGAAAAGTTAGCTGCTAATGGTAGCCACCAGAGTGTATGCAGCTTCCGGTTTTGGTAACTCGTCACTCTCACTCCTTATTTGTTAACGTGTTGGTGTGTATATAACGTTCCCTCGATTCCATTGGCTCTAGCGGTTATAAAGAGATTTCATTCATCAAAATCGAGCAAGGGGGGCCAGAGATAGGTCAAATCCACCCAAATGACCCCAGAAGTGGGGTTTTTGGCTAAATCTCTCTAAAAAGGTCAAATTTCACTTGTTTTGCATCAATCTTGATACAGGGTACTTATTATATGTTGTACTTTGGATTCCTAAAGCTTTTAGTCTACTAACCCATCATCCAAGGGTAATTTTCACTATAAGTAAAAAAGAATTTTTGGACGGACACTATAATTTACAGTTTTTTACTATGTAAAATCTGGATTTTCTTTAAAATAAAAAACATCTATATTGATTCTGACTTTTCTAAATCCAACTCACAGGTTTATCATTACTTTGAGAATAAAGATTATTAATTTAACCCTTTTAGAAGGGAAGATATGGTCATTTGTTCTGGGAATGTCATTTTCGAGCCTGAGACCTGAAAAACAGGCTCAGGGCTTAACAGGTTAAGAAATGCAACATACAAGTAACTAAACATGAAAATACTTAAAATAGTGCAATAGATATACGTAACCGTGCAAGTACGTTGCAGGAAAATATAGAATAAGATTAAAAAAAATGTAAAATGAAATACTGTACAGTAGAATAAATACTGTATACTGCAATTATTAACATATGGGAAACAATCAGATGTATAAATGAACAGTGTTTTATGAATATACCCTTACCCTTTTGGATAAAGGTTTTCCTGAGTGTGGTGGTTTCACTAAAGGTTTTCGTCACTGTGGTGGTTTCAGTAAAGGATTAATAATACTTTTATAACCATAGATGTCTTTTCTCCACGTTCTGTCAGACTGATTTTTATTCTAAGTTTAATTTTGGATTTGCACATCTTAGCATAATCAGGATTGGTTTGGCTCCCCGCTCTCCTCCTGTGGTACTTTCCAAGTGTGTGGGAGGCTGGACAAAGTAGACCCAGAGTGTTTGTGTATTTCCACATTGAGGGAGAAGGAGGTTTTCCCAGGGAATCCCCTCCTCTCTTCCAACATCAGAGTCTTCCAGTGCTGCTTATAACAACCTCTGTGTCTGTGATCTGTCTGAATTCTCCTTTTTAACCTTTCACTCTCTCTCCTCTTCCTCTCTGCAGAGCTTAATCCAAAAGGTGAGTGTTTGGTTTGGACAGAATAGAGCCCCCCCCCCCCCCTCTCCCCTCTCCACTTACACACCCACACACACACTTTATATATAAAAAGGCAAACAAGTCATGTAGATGTGCACATAAACATATATTTTCTGCATTATGGATTTTCCATTTCAATATTCTCTTACACACAGAAATGCAAACATAATCAAAACTAAACTGTATGCATTCCAACACACACTCGCACACATGTACACACTACTGTATATACAGGAAGAGACCACTGCCTACTGTTTATGTTCCTGTAACACGATACTTGGCAAGAGTATGTACACACACACACACACACACACGCACACGCACACGCACACACACACGCACTCGTACTGGACACACATACACACTTCCTCACTGTATAGAGTAATATAAATATCCATTTATATCCTTTTATGCTCACATTTCACATACACACATACTGGCATATGGAAACTCATTGCATTGCAGGTTTAAGCGCATGTACACACACACACACACACACACACACACACACACACACACACACACACACACACACACACGCGCGCGCACAGTAGTGTTCCTAGTCGTCAGTCAGTGTTTGTTTTAGTCCGTCTGAGTTTGTGTGCTTTGATACAGAATAGGATGTCCTGTAATCTATAGTAGGCTTAGAGGCCCTGCAGTAGTACACACACACACACACACACACACGCACACACACACACACACACACACACACACACACACACACACACACACACACACACACACACACACACACACGTTGAACTATTTTTCTCCAACTCATAACTGCAGATTATATTCATATGCATCCGCCAGATACATTCTTGGGGAAACGTAAACTACCATGTTTCTGACAGAAAAATGAAAAGAGAGGCGGACTTAAGGACATTAATAATGAAACATCAGTTCACACACCCCTTAATAATTGGACACATTTCATCAACAAAATCAGTGTGTATTAAACATAAGGTTAAACTTAAAGCCCAAGGCTCTTCAGATGTGTTTATTCACATAATTGTGTGTATAATGGTGATTATAAATATTATATATATTAGGGATACCATCTATTACATCTGGTACAAAAAGTCCCTTGGTCAAAGCATTTTTATTTATTTGTTTAATATTGTATTGATTTGGAAATGTAAAATAAAAGTTTGCCACCTTTTATGTTGACGTCAAATTAGTGTACAACCAATAATCGCAGTTAAATCATTGCATTCCTCAGTGCGTGCTTTATTTACCCAGAAAGCGGATTTCTGCCGGAAGTGCTTACATGGACCAGAATGCATTGCGCTCAGACTTTATCTGCTTATTTTTTTTAAATCCAAAACTCTGCATAACATCCTCTGCACTCGGATACCTGGATGCCATTTCTGCTGTTGGACACAAAAGAGAGAAAACAGTGTTTTATGAGGTCACATGAGGCCAGGAAAAGGCTAGTCTCTGTGACCTTTTGACCTGTGCTGGACTAGTGATCTGATCTATATGAATGCACCTGCCCATTACTTGATCAAGTTAGATGCCGCCTATCACAGTGCGCTGAGATTTGTTACTAACTGTAAAGCACTTACTCATCACTGTACCCTGTATGCCAAGGCAGGTCTGCCTTCACTTACTGTACGGAGGCTCAGTCATTGGTACATGTTCATCTATAAAGCCATGTTGGGTAAACTACCACCTTACATCTGCTCACTGATATCACAGAGAGTCGCAAGTAGCTATTGCCTAAGATCCCAGGATGTGTTTTTATTACATGTACCAAGTGCTAGGACTGTTTTAGGCACTAAAGCTTTTATGTGCGCTGCTCCTCTAGCTTGGAACACTCTGCAAAACATATTGGAAATGAGCGTTTTGGTTCCCCTGCATCATTTTAAAGCACAGCTGGATGAAGTGATATTTGGTATACTCCTGGTACCTGTCTTTGTGAATACGTTTGTAAATTGTGTCCTTTTTGTTTTCTGTTACATGTGTAGCCAATGTGCGGCAGGTCTCCCTTGTGAAAGAGATCGTTGATCTCAATGGGATTTTTTACCTGGATAAATAAAGGCTACAAACAAACAAATAGATTCCCCGGGAAATTAGATTTTGTGAGAGATGCTCCATTTTAGAATGAAGTTAAATAAAAAATTCATTAAAAAAAAATACAATAAATATATGTATATAACATTAAAAGTAAAATGTCAAATATAAAGATACAAATAAATCATGTAAACTTTATTTAAAACGAACCACCGCTTTATGAAGTTCTGTTTCTTGAGCGGCATCGTGTGCTCTCTGGCTCTTCAGAGGTTAGAGACTACAAATCAAAGAGTGAAATCCTGTAGTTATCTTTCCAACCAACGACATCAGTTTAATGTCAAATGACGCTGCAGGTTTAGCTCTTAGAAATAAAGCTTTAAAGGGCCCATGTCATGCTTTTCCGGTTATTACCCAAATGGACCAATCCGTGGAGCACCTCACACACCAGGATCCCCTGGCTAACTAACAGGGAGTCCCCATTGACTTGCATAGAGCTCCCTGAACGCTGGTAATAGACGAGTTGGGAATACCTGGTGAATACACATACTATCAGAGATGCTGTATGAGAAACCAATGTGATTTTGGAAAATTGCACAATATAAATCTATTCTAGTAGACCTCAACAATGGAAATATGATCAGTAGAAATGGCCATGACATGGGACCTTTAACCGACTAATTTACCATCAACACTGATTGGACATCCACTCGGCAAATCCTAGTTACGATAAAGATCTTATTATGATAAAACATGTTCATGTTTAATTACACACTGTTGGACAGATGTGTCTGCAAAGAATAACATTTATCCAGACATCCACACCTGGACTCGGTGCCTCTCAGAGGAACCGTTTAAAGCTGCAGACTAGCTGCATAAGAACATGATTTGTTGGAGGACAGGGCTGCGTGGTGACTGTGTGTATCACAGAGGAAATGATAAAAAGACACACACACACATACAGAACGAACATATATCGTACACACTAAATCAAATGCACACACACGGCTGACATCACTGCAGCTGTGGTGAGAATCGGACCCAGACAGTGGTCCTCTGCTCAAATAAACTCTGTCTGCGCACGCGCACACACGCACGCACGCACACACACACACACACACACACACACACACACACACACACACAATTGTGATTTTAAATGTGTTTAACAGTTCCACAAAGCTTCCTTTCCCACACAAACAGCAAGCAACTATCAGGGCGGTAGTGAAACGTTATCAAGTACATTTACTAGAGTAATTTATTTAATTAAATTGTTTAGACTAGCTTCTAAACTGAGAAACTCTGATTTGAAAGTACTAACTAATCGGTCATATAATCATACATTCTCAAACCAAGTGCCTGCAGACTTTAGGTGTATTTGTGTGCCAATACTTTTGCACTTTTACTCAAGTCAGATTTGGATGCAGAACTTTTACTTGCAACAGAGTATTTGTTCTACTACTTTTACTGAAATAAAACACATATGAGAACTTTTCCACCTCCGCAGAACATTACATGTTACTTGTTAGACGCTTTTATCCAAAGCGACTTACATACTCAATACTGTGGGCAATCCCCACAGGAGCAATTTGGGGTGAAGTGTCTCAGGGACACAACGACATGCTGACTGCAGTGGGACTCGAACTTGCTACCCCCTGATTCGAAGTTCAGCGCACTATCCACTGCGCCACAGCCTCCCACATCCTCTTCGTCATCATTTGGAGCTCTTGCAGTAAATCCAGTAAAGAAAACTGCCTATTCTATATACTTATACATATACTTATTGAGCTTTACTCAAGTACGAGTTTGAATGCAGGACTTTGGCTTGTCAAAGAATGCTTTTATTTATAATTACTACATTTAAAGTATAAGATGTGAGTACGTCTCCCACCCTTTGTCAGGGGTCACATCTGGGGACACACAATATGTGAAATACTGTTCATTCAGGTACATAAACTCTTCAAACTGCAATACAGAAGCTTGCAGCTGAGGACAAGTATTGAATGAGGTGAATAATCCGTAAGACAAACACAGAAACCTCAGTGTACTGTAGACATGGTGCTTGGTCAGTTACTCACCCTCTGGCTTCACACACACCAACAGTCACTCTTTGTCTTGTCCTCCTCTAATCATCAAACCAGACTGAAACTGTGACGTCTGACGTAAGCTCATGATGCAACCGTTGGTTTTTGCCAAAGCTCCGCAGACGATCCAGCTTTTAAACTCGGCTCCTGTGCACATGACGTGACTCAGGATGTGACTTTAGCAGATATAGGATACTTTTGATTGGCTTGGAAAGTGCAACAGTGTGTGTTTGAGGAAAATACATCATGAGAAACATGAAATGAGTCCCAGATATGCAAAATAACTTAACCACAGCGACAGTTTTGCTGTTCGCTAAGCTTTGAACTTCCTGAACCAATGCATGTTTTACGGTACGTCCACACGGCAGCGTCGCGTTGAAGCTTGCCGGTGGGCGTGTCTGAAGCTCGACCAACAACCAATCACATTAATTTCCCGCCCCGGCGGACACACAAGCACGCGGTTTGATTGGCTAGAGCTTATACTGGCATATGATTTGATTGGCTGACGCTTCCGTCGACGCTTGAAAAGTTGAACTTTTCTCAACTTTTGAAGCGAGCAACGCAGGCAAAGCGACGGAACCACAATGCAGTTCGGCAAAGCGTGACGTCGCCCCATTCAAAGTGAATGGGAAGCGATGCTGCCGTGTGGATGTACCGTTACCGTTATAAGATCTATATATATTATATTTTATGTTATTCTATTTCCTGTAAGGCAATGCAAGTTTATTTATTCAGCATATGCAACACAAAGTCAATGAAAGGTGCTGCATTGAGACATCCTGTAAATTAAGCTTAACTAGAAAAAGACGGGTAAAAAATTAAGTGTGACTTTTTGGTTTTATCTTTAATGTTTTTATTATATAAGTATTTGATTATAATTTTTATATTTGAATTTTAACATGTTTTATTTTTATTGTATTGTTCTAATATAAAAAAATATTATTACATTTTTTTTTTATATATATAATACACCCAATTATTTATTTGTACCTGCATTTATTTTATGTTTTTATTCTATAGTAATTTTATTTTTTGTTATGTATATTATATTTCTAACATTCGTTTATTTTTGCTAATATAACAAAAACAAAAACCTGACTTAAAAATGTAAAAGAAGCTGTTTTTACTTTTCCATTTGTAATCAAAGTGTATGTATCCCCCTGCTCAGTCACGTGGCTCCCTGCAGAAATATACCCTTAAAGCCCAGTTTCAGCTTTAAAGTCCTTCTTAGTATTTTCTACCTTCTGCCCCTCCTCTATCAAACTTCCAGTGTCCCTCAGGGTCAGATTTTGGGGACTTTTAGTAACACGATACAACCAAGGAAAAAACAAAGTAAAGCAAATAAAGTGAAAATCAGAGAGTATAAATATTCCCGGCAGATGTTAGTGGGTTCCTATCAGGTGCTCGGTTCTCTGTTTGCTGCTTCAGAGTCTACACGTTGAATTATGACTTCCATTTGGTGCTATAATTATATTTTCAACATAATACAGATGTGGAGGCCGTCTGCAGATGTGTTGGAAATTATGCTTTTTAATACACACACACACACACACACACACACACACACACACACACACACACACACACTCACACTCACACTCACACTCACACTCACACTCACACTCACACTCACACACACACACAAAGAAAGAGTAACACACACACACACTCATACGCACAGAAAGACTGACGTACACACTCACATACACACTCACACAGACACACACACACAGAAAAACAAACACACTCATACTGTACACACATAACGACACACAGACACACACACATATATACACAGAAAGAAACACACACAAGCAGACAGACAGAACAACACAGAAACACAAACATAAAAAACACACTGAAAGACACTCAGCGATAAACCTACACACACACACACACACACACACACACACACACACACACACACACACACACACACACACCACACATACACACACACACACACACAGACACAGACACACACACACACACACACACACACACACACACTTTACTGAACTTTAATACTAACTAGTGCAATAGTCAAATTGCAGGAGGAACAATACTGGTATCAACCGACTTCATATCTTTGGTTGGAAAAATCACACCAATTGAATATATATTTAATAAAATAGAGTAATGTTGCGAAACTATCCATCAGATATCTTTAATCCTTTTGCAACCCCAGTACCAGACAAAATAATACCAATTGGTTATTTTTTCCAACTCATGGTTTTTCTCCCTCTCTTAAAGCCCTTTTCTT
>NW_022987733.1:1384899-1387399 GCF_902827165.1 Trematomus bernacchii
TAGAAGAGACATGAAGAAGAGGGGACACATGTTGATGTAGAAGAGACATGAAGAAGAGGGGACACATGTTGATGTAGAAGAGACATGAAGAAGAGGGGACACATGTTGATGTAGAAGAGACATGAAGAAGAGGGGACACATGTTGATGTAGAAGAGACATGAAGAAGAGGGGACACATGTTGATGTAGAAGAGACATGAAGAAGAGGGGACACATGTTGATGTAGAAGAGACATGAAGAAGAGGGGACACATGTTGATGTAGAAGAGACATGAAGAAGAGGGGACACATGTTGATGTAGAAGAGACATGGAGAAGAGGGGGACACATGTTGATGTAGAAGAGACATGAA
Source organism: Trematomus bernacchii (assembly GCF_902827165.1). Lineage (NCBI taxonomy): Eukaryota > Metazoa > Chordata > Actinopteri > Perciformes > Nototheniidae > Trematomus > Trematomus bernacchii. Next base: position 1,385,249 of record NW_022987733.1, read on the forward strand.
GAAGAGGGGACACATGTTGATGTAGAAGAGACATGAAGAAGAGGGGACACATGTTGATGTAGAAGAGACATGAAGAAGAGGGGACACATGTTGATGTAGAAGAGACATGAAGAAGAGGGGACACATGTTGATGTAGAAGAGACATGAAGAAGAGGGGACACATGTTGATGTAGAAGAGACATGGAGAAGAGGGGACACATGTTGATGTAGAAGAGACATGAGGAAGTTAATTTTGCATAATAGGTGACCTTTAAAACACGTGACTCTATTAATTAAGTCAGGGATATCAGAATCAGAATTCTCTTATAAGTTCCACAGCGGGTACTTCTTACAGTGTTTCAGTAAAAGTGAAATTACAGATAAAAGGCAAGCAATACTAAAGTAGCTAACCTGTTAAATATATAGAGAAAGCACACATATTATTACAAAACAATACTCAAGTACTCATCCATGGCTAAAAAATGAATCGCAGCGTTTAAATAGCTAATAGCTACGCTAGCTTGAGATATTATAACAATTATGTTTTGCACGTACAACTGACTATTGTTATTGCAAAGTAGGATTATCAAAAAAAGTATATATAATGCACGTTACGGTGTATTGCAAGATCTCAACAGTCTACCAGGGCGGCAGGGCTTTTATTTTGAAATTCTACATCAGAGAGTCCTGATATCGTCTGAGTGACACTCTGAGATGGACTCCAATTATATCTTTCAACATCTTTTGGTTACACAGATATCCTTTGCTTCAATTCTAATTCGTATAACCCATTTAAACATCTACCTTTTTACGTTTTTTCACAGCCTTTTAATAGAGATGCTATCTTTTACTTTTCTCAAGTCACATCAAAATGCTTTTCATGTTCATTGATAGGTATAATTGTCATGTTCACATACCCTGCCTGAATGTGTGTGTCTGTGTGTTTGTCAGAGCGTTACCGTATTCAGAGCGACCGTTTTGAGGACATGTGGTTGGTGGTGAATGAGTTGGTGCAGAGATTCGATCAGCATTTCTCCACACTGGGAGTGCAAGACTTCAAGAAGAGCTTCAGTGGACCGCTCCCCCTGCAGGAGTACTTCCTGTCTGTAGACCACCACTTCCAGGTACACACAAGAGTTGACAGTCAAAAACTAACCAGGTCCTATGTCTGTTCCGAACCCCTTTTCCTTAACCTCAGTCGAATACATTGACGTGGGGTTAAGGATTTAAGGGAAACTGTTGATTCATTTGATCATTTCACATTAATTACAGTCATTTGCCTTTTGGTTTAACATATAAGCAATTAAAAAAGTTACAACATAAGATGCAAAATGATTAACAAGCACTGTAGCTTACGTGATCTGTGTTTGTCATCCGAGAAATGATAAGTTATTGTGGGACAGAATTACCTCTCTCAATTTTGTGAATGATTTTCCATTGTTTCCTCTGCTAAAAAGAGATAATTAAGGAGCTTTCATTTAAACTCCTTTCCTGTCAACTAGATAATTCAAACAGCTCGTATCATGGCTGCTACTCATTCAAGGTCACTCCGTTAGAAACCTTCCTGAGAAAAAAAGACACATTGGTCTCAAACTCATGGCTAAATTCACCCTGAGTGTTTCCTAAACAATGTGTTCTATCTCCCTCTGTGTGTGTGTGTGCGTGTGTGTGTGTGTGTGTGTGTGTGTGTGTGTGTGTGTGTGTGTGTGTGTGTGTGTGTGTGTGTGTGTGTGTGCGTGTGTGTGTGTGCGTGTGTGTGTGTGTGTGTGTGTGTGTTAGCTGCGTGTCAGTGCTCAGCAGTACCAGGATCTGCTGTCTGAGCGGGCCGTCCAGTTCAGAGCCATCCAGCGCCGCCTGCTGACCCGATTCAAAGACAAGACCCCGGCCCCCCTCCAGAACCTGGACACACTGCTGGACGCCACGTACAGCCAGGTCAGACACACACACACACACACACACACACACACACACACACACACACACACACACACACACACACACACACACACACACACACCACACACACACACACACACACACACACACACACACACACACACACACACACACACACCATTCGGTTGTGTCACTCCTGCACTGCTGATATGGATATCTTTCCTTCAAAAAATATCTCAAAACTCACTCATTCACTTTCAAACGTTCAACCATTTT